>NC_090197.1:27834900-28197400 GCF_033026475.1 Channa argus
TTAGTTGGTGTGAAGATTCAGAGGACAGGGTTAAATGGAGGCACAAAGGGAACAGCCAAAAGGAAAAGAAGATGATGGTTTATGTTTTACTGTAGTTAAAAGGTCAATGCATGTGTACGTTTATAACATTGCACTAATTTAGTGCTGTTAGTAAAGGTTATAATGCAAATTAGTACGTTAGCATGATAACATGTTAGCATAGCTCAGGCGTATTAGATGATGCTAGCTAAAGGCTAAAGCTAAAACCTGCTTTGCTGCTTATAAGCACTGGGTTGACGAAAGAGACATTTTTTAATTATTAGACGGAGTGGAGCGGGTAATGGTGTTTACCAGGTGAAAAGTAGCAACTTCCGGGCTGCTATAGTGACAGTCTGATCTGCAGACACCAGCCACAGATCCATCCACCTCAGCCTCCTGCTCCTTTTACTGTGCTGAACTTCATGGACTGGTAAGTACAAAATAATCTGTAATGTCTGTGTGGTTTTTCTACTTCTACTTTCTACTTTAAAAACAGAACACAAACACAATCAGGAAAACCATACCTGGGGCCTGTGCTGTGACACCCTGAATGATTTTAATGTTAACTGTATTAGATATTATGATAGATATATTTAACTGAAGCTCATCTCATATTGGTGCCAGTGAGCTAAACTTTTTGGGATCTGCAGAGGAAGTCAGCAGTTGGTTTGTAACATTAGCTAGCTCTCCTGAAACACCTGGATACCTGTGCTAACTGGTTTTTGTACACACTGTAATATTGGCTGTGCAACAGTTAAAGTATTAGAAGCCACTGGACACATACGCACAGTGTGTATGCACCTTGCATGGCAGCCACCACTATCTGTGTGTGTAAGTGAATGAGAAGCAACATTGTAAAGTGCTTCTGGTAAAGGGGCTATATAAGTAAAGCGTTTACCAAATATCAGCGTGGACGTCGTGGTAAAGGTTAGTTAGCCAGTTAGGTGTCAGGGTTATTCGACTTTTATATGAAATTTCAGAATGCACCTAAAATGCACAATGACCTTTACATGTGAACTTAATTTGACCACCTCAAAACTTTTGAATGCAAATGTCCAACTGTTTGTATAACATGCTGTTCTCTAACCAGGTGATTAATCACATTGATCATGGTTTGGTTTGCAATGTCACTATTATTGTATATTTTTAATCTTTATTGGGTTTTATTTTGAGATTTTGGATTTACTTAAAATCATGAATTATGCTTTTATGATGTGGATTCCAGGAAGATTAGCAACCACTGTTGTGGAAACTAATGGGTTTCCGTATAAATACACAAATAAATATCTGATCCATGAATTGATGGCTAAATGCTCTGGTTCAATGACAGTTTGTATGTAAACAGTCCTCTTCATAATGCCATTCACATTCTGACATTATGAGACCAAGACGACACCTAACAACTGACCTGGTGTGACCTTATTGAGACATTGACATTTTTTGTTGTGGTATATCCACCACTGTGTTTAGCTTTTGTTTCAGTAAATTGTTTAAGATGAAGAAATTGCCATTGCATTCCCTACTTTCATGATATAATATCACTGTAGCATTCATTCACCTTTTTACATTTTCCATAAATTTCACTTTAAAGTTGAATATCCGTAACTTTTGTGAGTAGTGTAATGATGTAAAAGGTGGCTGTAGTTCAGTTGGTAGAGCAGTCGTCCATGCATTACTTGGTTAGTGGTTCGATTCTTGGTCCTCCTGCCTACAAGTCAAAGTGTCCCTAAGTAAGACAATGAAACCCCCAACTAGCACCTAGTGATAGATACTTATTTGTAAGTCCCTCGGTTCTATCATCTACTCGCATGGCTTTTTCTATCACTGCTATGCTGATGACACACAGCTCTTCCTGTCCTATCCACTGGATGTCTCTAATGTCTCATCACGCATTTCTGCCTGTCTCTCTGATATCTTTGCTTGAATGGGAGACACACATCTTCAGCTTAACCTCTCCAAGAGCGAAGTCCTTGACTTCCCAACCAGACCTTTGATACAACACAACATCAGCATCAACATTAGATGTACACTGATTGTCCCCAGATGATCCAAAATGCAGCATCCGTCCGCATTTTTAATCAGCCAAAAAGGACTCATGTGACACCACTCTTCATATCTCTACACTGGCTTCCTGTAGCTTCCCGCATCAGGTTAAAAACTCTGTCTCTTGCCTACAGGGTGATCAACTCAACAGCTTCTGCTTACTTCAACTCTCTCATTCGGATCTACATCTTTCCCGTCTACTGCACTCTGCCAATGAACGACACCTGGTGGTCCCAGTACCGCACAGAAGACCACGAGCAAAACTCTTCAGCTCAGTGATCCCACAATGGTGCAACGTCACTCCCAATATCCAAGAAACTGCTGAAAACAGAACTCTTCAGTACCTTCCTACACACTTAAATCTGTTAAAAATTTATTTTGATGTTTCATATTTTTTCCTCTAACAGATTTTTGCTGCCTTGTGTAAGTCACTTTGGATAAAAAAGGGTCTGCCAAATGACTAAATGTAAATGTATCTTTGTCTCTTGCCTCAGGTCATACATCCCATTGTCTGATGGAGAATAGCAACCTTTCAGCATGTGTGTTGTCACGTATGAGAGATTTCAGCTCAGAGACCAGTGAAGACAAGACAACAGACACACCTTGAGGGATATTATTGTGAGCTTTGGATTCCCACAAGGACATCACATAACCTGACATACTGATATGCTACAGCTCCAAAGGTTCCTTCAAAATAGAAACCCAGCAACATTAAGGAAGTGTGTACAGAAAGTAAGAGCAGCTGGAGTCGAGATCTCTCCTGGACCAATTGGCAAGCCATTGTAATGAGGTACCATCCACAGGGTTATATGTTGGCACACCTTGCCTAGCCCAGAACAACATAGTTTGGCTAATGACATCTGGACTAGTGGTAGTATTGAGTCACACTTTACAGGTGAACATTTGCTTCGAAAAAGACTCATCTTCACCTTTATGAAGCGTGATATGCAGGAATTAAGACATTCTCTTTACTGTACTCTTCTGCTGATAATATGAATTATGTTTGATAAATATGGTACTTCTGTAATTTGTCCATGTGTGTCCACTTTGGACAGGTCTGTCTCAGGGCCAACACAGAGCTAGACACATAGTCTAAATGCAACTCTAGAATTGGAACTAGCTATTTTAAAACCAGCACAAGCAGTAAAACTGCTCATTTAGTGAGTTTTCATCAGTAAGGTAGTGGACTTAGCAACTAAACTGTCAGACCATTTCAGTTCTTAACAGCTGAGAAACTATTAAAGAAACTGAACAGATTCCTATGTTTTAGATGAACAAATGAGATGCAGCGCTGGCAGGGTGCAGACCAAACTCACAGGAGCTGCAGTGGGTCAAAATAACCAGAGAACCTAATCACTTAATTCAGGTGAGGCAATAGTGTCCAAATGAATATTAAATAATTTGTTAGTTGTTGCTTGCAGACAAGTTTAGTTTTTTGTGTGTTAACAAATATTTCAGTAAAATCTTGTTTGTGTTGATGTAGACAGTTTTTGATTGTGTTTGGGTTTTGTTTTGTTTTTTCAGAGTGTAGCTGATTATATTAATCGATAGACTAAATAGCTAAAGCCTTTTCTACGTAACATTTACAACTGGTCTTGACTTTGTGGTGAGTTGATGCTACATTTGCCTCAGCCTGATACACATCTTTTTCACTGTGTACTCGCGGTACATTTCTTCAAATGTGTCTTATTGATGTCTTTGACCTAAATAAAATATTTTGAAAATTAAATATTCTTGAATGTTTCTGGTATTTTCATTCATGCTTCAATTAGCTTTTTCAAACTCCAAATGCCAAGAATTTACACCAACTCTGAAAATATGCTTGGAAACTTTTTCAAGTTTAATCAAAGATTGTTCAACAGTGAATTCACTGTTAAAATGATCTGATACAAATGGTGCTGTGTTCTACGTTGTTTAACATCAAAGTGTAAAAAAAAAAATACCATAATGAGTAGTTTCATTTGATATCAATCTTTTGTTCTTTAAATTTAAACATCTTCACCACAAGAAAAAAAATGAGTTTGTCTTGCTGTTCCGATACTTTTGGAGGGGGTCACAACATAACTTTCAGTAGTTCAATTGAATGTAAGACAAAAATAAAGACGTGATCTCATGTTTCTTAGCTCAAAACATTAAATTTAGGTCACAGGTTAACCAGAGCCTGAATAAAAAGAAATGGGAGGGTTGTGGCAGGAAGGGCATCTCCCGTAAAAACCCATTCCAAATCAACGTGCGGAACGTGTTCCGCTCTGGCGACCCCTGAAGGGACAAGCCGAAAGTAGTTGATTCATTGAATCAGCATATCCTCTAACCGAAGATTATGTTTCTGTTGAATCTGAAACCATCATGTTATTGTCATCATTCTGCCCCTCCATCTCTCTAGCAGACATAGTCTCATTTTCCTGTTTATACATTTCTTCTGCGGTTCTCCATTCATACACCAGATGTCCTCATTGTTTCCCACCTGTCCCAGTTTTCCTGGGCATAGTCTGGACCCTGTATTTATTCCAGAACAATGCAGAGTCTTTCTTTAATCTATCAACAGTAGGCTTGCAGGTTTACAGACTCCCTGGTCAATCACTTTCTCTAGATTAGAATGTGTCCAGAAGAATCATTTAGCTGAACTTGACAATGCTTATGTTTACTGGATATAGTGTACAGTTGATTTTACTGTCAGGTGGTGTAAGCTGCTCTGTGTTTTTAAAGCATATTTTAATATTATCAACTTCAGCGAAATGTTAAAAGCTGTAATGTGCCACATGAAATGTCACATGATTAATAATGATTTAATTTTAATATTTTAAAACAAAAGATATGAAATTTTCTCATACTCTAGGCATGATTTTCCTACTTTATTTACTTGTTAACCAGTTTTCTAATCTGTGTCCTCCAACAATGCTTGTGTATAACAAAATGCTGCACAAGCAGCTGAGTGAAAGTAGAGGTCATTAATGGAGCACTGACGCCTGGTTTTTATAGTTTTTCTTATTTGCTTAAACAATTTGCCCACTCTGAAGTCACATTTTCAAACCAGTTATCGCACAGGCTGAAACAGAAGCTCACTCCCCAAAATGAAATATTCTTTGCAAAATTGTTGGAGCTCATGATGGTGATAAATCTGAAGACTCTGAAGATCTGAGAATGCCAAATTCAAAGTACCAAGTTTGATGAAGAGCACAATGAGCCAAACAGTTTAAATCAACAATAGATTTTATTCCCTTTTCAATAAGAATCATTTCTATTTACAACCAACATGGACACGTTCAGTGTGACAACACCAAGCAACACTATGTTTTTACCTAAACACAAGGTTTGATGCTAACTGCTTACAGACTTCATCATTCACAGAAACTTGCATATAAACTCCTATTTTTTACATAAAGCCCTACAACAGACTCTCAAAAATATTTCTAGAAGCTGCTACTTCTTCCTATAAACAGTCCTCTACTGGTTTTCTCTGCAAAAACAGGTCACATTTCATAAACATTCCTGCTTTATACTTTATCCATATATTTATATAGACTTTAACAAGGCACAAATACTGACTTTTCTCTTTGTAAAAACAAAAACCATAGAAACAAAAAATAAAACGAATCACAAAAAATGTCTCAAGTGAAAATAGAAAAATTCACTTTTCTGTAAAATTCACTCTGAAGCTGCTCAGGTCAAAACATTTATTCTGTTTAAACATTTGAGGTTTGTTGGAGGTTTTCATATATCTGCTGTGATGAAGGAGGAGACATCCACCTGTCCACTTCTCCATCACAAGCAGACACCAGTAAACTCTCAGGTTTACTGATGGCACCTGACTGCATATCGCAGCATACTGAGCGCATCTGAATCATCACAGATGACGTAAACAAATCCTGTGATGTAGTGTTGGAGAGTTTTGAGTTTGGCCGAGTCAGATGTCTCCACAGCGAGTTCCCATCAGGAATCTGTGCAAGTTCATCAGATTTGTTTAATTAATTCTGTCAGTGTTAACTATCGTTACGTTGTTCTGATCAATAGGGATCAATATAGATCGATAGGGAAAATTAAAAATTATAGTTTGGTAGTTTTAGTAACAAAAGTCCATAAAAAAGTTTCTTATTCTTCTCATGATCAATCTGGATCCAGACACAAACCTTACTGCTGATGATCAGTCACCTCACACTTGGACAGTTTCTGATGTCTGCTGACCTAATTTGTCCATTTAGTTTTATTTAAACAGCCTTTACTACACAATTCTTTTTGGGCTTTTTTTTTAGAAATAATAACCTCCTTTTTATATCTAAATAGTGTTTTTTGGAAATTACTTTTTGGAAAGATAGTGATTTTTTTGTGTGTTTTTTGGCACCTATAATAGGAAAAGGCCCGTAAACCTTCTTCAAATACATAAAAATGTGCCTAATTTTTTTGTAAATGTTTTGAGCAAGTATTATAAATTTATACTGAAATATCTTACCATGTAGTTTTTATAACAGATGTTTCTCTGTTGATTTGGCAACTTTTACAATTATACCAAGTTGTTTTTTGAAAAACAACTTGGTCTTTTTTGATCAAAATATTAGAACCTCTTCCCAGGAATAATACATTCGTTTGATAGTTTGTTAAGCCATCACCTAGAAATATTTCCACTTTTATTAATATGATGGCCTTGAGGTCTTTTGAAACAACCATATTTCTTTCTCTCCCTAAATAATAAACACTTTATGCTAACATACTGAAACTTTTTTCCTGGATATATTGCACTTCTTTTTTATTTTTTCTTTGAAAGATTTGTTTTTAAATGTACAACTTTTCTCTAGATATATTACAACCTTTCCAACAATCTATTGAGAATTTTTTCTTAATATTATGACTTTTTTGGAACAGTTTTAGCTTTTCTTTAAGACAAACTTCCTCATTAAACCTGCATGGTTGGTTCATTTGTTCTGTTTCACAGAGAAACTAAAAATAATTTATATGTTTTTTACACGTCTGTCGGTGCTGAGAAGTCCTTTCTATGCTCCGCTTCTACGAGGCGAGATTATTTCAATGCAGAAAAAATACTTTGTGACACTAAAACAGGTTTTTCTAGACTTGGTTTGTGCACAAACATAAGTTAGTTAATGTCATATTAATGGCTGAGAACTTTTGTGTCAGATGTTTGTCCAAATGTTTGGTCTCCTCCAGTGTTTAACTTAACATTTGAGCACTAGCCAAGCTTCGCACAAAGAAAGTGAATAGAGAAACTCTGAGGGTAAATTAGATTTAAAATTAAAAGCGCAACCTAAACTTTCAGGTTGTAGTTGGACTGCTAATATTATGCTAACACTAGTAAAACTAAAGTTTACGTAAATTTAATAAACTCACTTTATGGAGTTATTTTTCTGACTCAAAGCTCATTTAATTTACACCAGAAAATCTAATCAGAGGCTAGCACTCCATCAGTCTTTGTGCTAAGCTAGGCTAACATGTCCAGGACACAAAGAGATAAAAGTGAAACGTGGAGGAGACGGGACAAACTGAATTAATTAAAGTAATTATGTTTTTAATACTTAGAATGTAAATTAAATTTTACATTCCCATTACAGCTGAAATGACAAAGAGTATGACCTGTTATTTGTCATCAACATCACAGTGGATCCATGAAGTCTTCAAAATAGCTGAGCAGTAAGTAATTCTTTTCAGTTTCTATCAAACAGCTGTGACGACCAAACTTTCGGACATTTCCACCATCACACATCAAGACTGCATTTCCCAGAATCCAGCTATTCTGTACACTGTGTTTTCACACCTCTTATTTATAGCCATTCTTCAGTGGTGTGGGAGCACCTTAACCCTTCCATCAGGCTGCCGTGATGAACCAGTTGATTTTGGGAAAGACAGGGGTGGAGTCCAGAGCTATGTGGACTAACCTATGAAGATCGTGCTTCTATAAGGACACACTCTTCATACCCACCTCACCTCCAACAAATCACCACAAACCATAATAGAGGACAGGAGTCACCTGTCTGTCCAAACAGGTACGCACAGGTTCAGGCACATCAACAAATTATCACTATTAGAAACACAAATTAAGGCACAAAGTGAGGAAGGGTTTCAGATGAGAGGGTCTCAGCTAATATAAACACCAGACAAGTCTGTGACGACATTGTGAGGATAAAAGGGGGGTTGATCTGATTGGTTCTCACTGCCTGTAAAAGATTAGGTCTGTATTTGTGTAAAATATATTAGATTTTTTCCAAAGAGCTGCATGATGTGAACCCATCAACATGACGTTCTGGATACTATTGGATTTGTTCTATGCAGTAAACAAGTCGTTCATTTGTGACTTAAATGGTTTCAATAGTAATTAGAAAAAAACAAATTTCTAAAAACATTTTCAGGTGTCAGGTTTGAGCTGAAAGGTGAATAAACATGTGCAGCCACAGAGCTTGTCGGTTGTTTAACACAGTTGGCATCAATCCAAAAACCTTCATTAGCATCAGACCATGGAGGCCTGTTGGAGACATGTCAGCCTCACTACACGGGTCAAGATGTATTTGCTGTTTCACCAAGTGTACGCCTAGACAATGGCAGCATCTTCTGTGTCATAGTTTGTGTATCCCTGGAGGATTTACAAGTTTAGGCCTGATCCGGCCTGATCATCCCTGACCAACAATGCAACTCTTCTTCCTCATGAACTTTTGCTTTTCTGCATCATAAACAAAACCCATGGCAAGACTGGAAGAAAATAGTAGCAACATAAACTGCAGCTATGTACAGTTAGACTCAATTATTCAACACCCATTAAAAATTAGGTGTTTTAGGAAAATTTACAAACTTTCAGCCGTTTGCAACGAACAAATCAAACAAGAACAAGTTAAATATCTCAGAGCAACTCATGTTACATTTGGTTCCTCCAAAGTTAACACAAACTGCTACTTTTATTGCTGCAATCTCAAAATTATTCCTCTCTCTGAATAGAATCCCTCGTAAGAGCACACCTTTGACAATCAGGTATTGTTTTAAGCACACCCAGTGCAACAAACAAGGGCTTCAATAGATGCACCAGGTGTGTTTGAGATAGAACATAAAATATCTGAACTGGCTAGGGGGCTGTTAAGTGTTTGATTGCATGTTAGAAATATGGCTAAGCCCAAAGAATTGTCACAGCTTAAGAGATCACTCCCTTTCTGAAATAGGGAAAGAGATACAAAAAGATAGTGAATGCTGCTTTGGAAGCATAGTTCCAGGGCCAAAGTTAAAGGAACATAGGCTACGCTACATAAATGTGACAGAAAAAGGAAGCTATCAAGGGCTGCAACTAGATTTCTGAGGAGGTAGATTGAGAACAACCCTTGAATGACTGTTAAAGACCTGCAGCAAGGTTTGGGATTCTGTCCTGTGGAGTGATGAAACAAAACTGGAACTTTTTGGGGCTAATGGATCACCGTTATCACTGGAGGAACAACAGTAAAGCAAACGTTGAAAAGAATAACATGCCTACAGTGAAGCCAGGTGGTGGCTCAGTGATGTTCTAGGGCGGCTTTGCTTCTTCTGGCAGTGGAAACCTGCAGCATGTGGAAGACAAGATGAATTAATTTAGGTATCAGGACTTCTGAGGAGAAAATGTCACGCCGTCTGTAAGGAACCGGAAGCTTGGGCACCATTAGCCCTTCCAACAGGACAGTGATTCCAAGCAGACCTCACAGTCCACCAAGGCTTAGTTACTGAAGAATTCCTGGAGGATTCTACCAAAGAAATGGTCTAAGATTCTGCAGGAACGCTGCAAGAAGCTGATGTCTGGCTATGCACCATGTTTGCAGGAGGTCATAACAGCAAAAAGGGGGCTTAACTAAATACTGAAGATGCTTGTCATGAAAGCTGCATTTTTAGTCGACTTTGGAGGAGCCACTTAAAAAGGCAAATAAATTCTACTAGTTTTATTTGTTCATTGACAACAGCTGAAAGTTTGTACATTTTCCTAAAAAAAAATTTTTTTCAAAGGATTGAATAATTTTGAGAACAGCTCTAAAACTGATTTGCAGTTTTTCCCCAAACCTGCCACAGTTATTGTTGTGATTTGAAGCATAGCTTTGTGATTTGATCGTTGCATACTACCCCACCAGAAATTTGGAAGATTGCAACTCACATGCGCAAATCGTTATTATCCGACTGTGCACAACCAACATTCCAAATCAACACAGAATATGGCGAGAGCCATTTTTCAAAGGCTTACACATAGTTAAAAGCAACTTTATCTTCATCCAACAGACTTAGAGGAGTTGACCACAGTATTGAAAGCTGAAGCAGCATTTCCTATTAGGTTTTTGTTAAATAAAAATCCGAAGTTTAGTCTGTGTGACTTGTCGACAGTAGTACAAACACAGTAGTAAAGAACACAGTCGTACCTGAACGCCTTGTTCACACCTGACAGTAAACGTTAGGAGGCTATGCTGCAGATTTAAGGTCAGTGTGGTGTTTCAAGGCATCATGAGACTCAAAGAAGGCAGCTGTGTGTTTTTGTGGGTGGGTGCTGTGGTGCAGTGGGGAAGAGAAAGTTTTTCACTTTTAGGAGGCGTGTCTAAGAAGCAGCGTGGGGGCTGGGCTCCACTGACCATGGGGGTGGTGGTGAGGGGTGGGGGAGCAATCGCAGGAGCAGGCAGGCGCCGGCTTACCTAACACCCCCCCAGAGTCCAAGGGGTATTCCAGAATGGAGGCTGGAGCCAGGGCGTAGGGGTATTCGTACGGTGCGGCATAAATCAGACCCGCTTCAGGCCCTGCCCCCTGCATCAAGGCTGGCGTTCCATTAGGCAGCACCGCCTGGATCTGACGAATCAGAGGCATGAGGGCGGGACCTGTAGGGGCAGGTGTACGGAGGGCAGTAGGTGGGGCCAGGACTGGGGCGGGGCCAGAGAGGACACGAGGAGTCTGAGTGGTGGCTGCAAGAGAGAAGGCAAGGGAGGCTGAGAAAGGGAGGGGGGAAAGGTGGGGGAGTGAGAGGGGAGGGGAGGGTCAAACTCGCTCTGATCTAGTCAGACTCTGATCGGTCAAATTCTGTCTGTGATTGGCTCTTACAGGGTTTGATGTTAGCATCTCTGTACGTCCCGTTGAGGATCGCCAACTCCATCAGCTGCATCTTCTTCAGACTATCCTCGCCCTCCGCCTGCAGAAACAACAGCATTTAAGATTTCTATAAAGTCTTCAGTCTGATCGATGTTCTGTGGCCTTCGTCACTGCAGTGTCTAGTTAAATCTGAAGCCCTTTACACTGATAAAGAAACAGTCAATAAATGTTCTTTAGGAAAACATTTAATATAAAACATCATTATTCTGACAACCGTAAACTGCTGCTGAAGCGCTGTTGACTCAGGATTAGTAATGTGACCTGTTATACTTTAGGTAAATTATCAAACAGAATCTGACAGTGACCATGTGCGGATCAGTTATTTATACAGGTCCTGCAGGATGTCGCCTAATACCTAAGTCCTCACATCATCTCTGATCAGTGCTCTAAAATAAATAGCCAATCCATGGATACTTAAACAAATGTATATACCTGAAAAGGTCCATCCATCTCAATGAATATGTGAAATAATGGAGTATAACCTATGGAGGACCACAAGAGTTGCTGATAAATATTACAAGATTCCATCTACTGATTTTTAATGGTACAATTAAAGCTAAATATATAACTATAAATAATTAGAAATTAATTGTTTAATCCATACTTCCTTAATCATTATTATAAACAATGATGGTTATTATGACCATACTGATGTACCGTTTGTAATCCACATGTAAAGAAACGTAATGATTTGATGTTTTAGAAGACGATGCGAATAATGTTAAATAAAAACCTAAGTCACTCCTAAATTATTGGTGAAAATTTTTGGTTCCTTTTCCACAGTTTAATCGCCAAAGTGTGTGATGAATCTGTGCGATGAATCATCCCACAGGTTTGAGAAGAGCAGCAGCATGATCTCCACCAGCCACGGCTTCTACCACCTTTTTTATAACAGTAATGTTTGACCTCGGCTGGAAACGGACAATCAGAGAGCACAGTCTTCCGTTTGCTTTTCTTTATCATTTACCAGCTCAAGGCAAAAGGTGTCAAAGCTAAATAATGTAAGAAATGGAAAAAAGAAAATAAAAAACTGATTATTTAAACAGAGAGCAAATACATTAACAAGTGGAAACTGGCTTTTTAAATATTTGCTTTTTAAAAACCTGCGTCTAGAATCCAGTTTATAAATTAAAATTTTTCTCTTTTAAATTTTAATTTTCAAATTGATTTATAAATTCCAGGATTTAGCTTAGAATTCATTTACTTAAAAAGCTGTACTTATTGTGTTTCATGTTGTATTGAGAAATTCTTTTTAACAGGATTTCTTGCTGTATTTGTTTCATTTGTAAATCGATTTAATAATTCCTCTTTAAAAAAATTTTAACTTTGAAATTTTAATTTATGAAATAAATTCGTCTATTTATTGATGTTTTGAATAATGAATAGTAATATTATTTATTACTGTGTTTTAATCGTAATATGAAAAATAAGTTGATGAAATCCTGTATCATTTAACACATGAATCAATAACTACACTTTGGAATTATCTGTAACTGTAGAAAACATTTAACTGCCTACCTTAAAAATGTACCACTAATAAATGACAATGTATAAATATCTCAAAGTGCATGTCTACCTGTGTATATACAGAAAAGTGTCATATCTTCTAAAAGAGTAACAACTACTAAATGAGTGACTAAATTGTAAAAAATATTTACTTGACCATGCACAATTTACTTTAAAATCAAATGATCAGATTAAGTCCAGTTTTAATTCTATCCCAAACTGATTTGCTCACCTGTGCAGAGTGGACACCTGTCCTAAACTCACTAATGATCTTGTTAACTAATTACATAATTCGTTAATTAATTAATTTGAAATTTTCGCTCAACCAACTGCAAACAATTTCTGCACTGCTATTAATGGCACATCAATAGAACAACAACTTCACAAATGTCCTGTCAGCTTTGAACACACACACACACACACCCCACATGATCAGATTCTCTTCCTCTTTCTTTTGCCTGGTGCCTGGAGTTTTTCTTACTCCTTACTGGTCAAATGAAATGGGGGAAGTGAGAGTGATGGAAGTGAGGATCAGCAGAATCACAGTATTTCCTGTCTGTCACACACACAGAAACACACACACAAAGAAACACACTGACCAGCTTCATTCAGACTGGCTTAAACACCACCACACAATATCCTTTCTAGAATTTCCACATGTGATTAATAAATTATCAACATATTAACTAAAGAATAGCTCTCAGTGACTTTTAATGTTGAGCTGAGAATCATAGGAAGCTTCAAAAGTCTAACATTAGGTTAAATGAAGTCAGTATCTTTTCTGTGTGAGACATTTTTCCTTGTTTTTGTTTCCTGTGTTTGTGATTCCTTTGGTATTAACATAAATATTCTCATATTTTTGTCACCATTAACACTTAGTGTCCCTGTAAAGGCAATTTCAGCATCCATGCCTCCACCACAGTATCCAGGAGAGGTTGGACTATTTTTGTCCACAGTGCTTCTTCTCCTCCTCCTCCTCTTGACTGTGGCCACTGTACTTAGCTGCCATGATGTTTTTCACACAGTAGAAGCCGATAAGTCCATACTGTGTCAACATTTAACATCTGCGATCACACGATTCCTATCCTTTCTCAATAACATAGTGACATCGGGTATTTCCACATGCAGGTTTACAAGTTCACAACTACAACACCTGTAATACACCTCAGAGGGTAGAGCTCTGGTGTACTCACAGCAGGCACCAGCAGCTTGTTGACCTCCTCCACAGCTCGTTTGAGTTTGATCTCTGCTCGGTTCTGAGCATCCTCTACTGTTATAAGGACATGAAGCTCCTCGTTCAGGTGCTCCCAGTTCGGCTTCCCTCGGTTCTGTTCCTCCTGCAAACACAGGTGGAGACAGAGAAGTGGAGAAAGTCAGTTCAGGTGGATAGTTTGGGATATTTTGGGGAATAAAAAAACCTAACCACCAAACAGACCCACTCAACCTGTTCACTGCAGTATATCGGTGCAGTACGAGCACAGAGCTGCTTACTCATTAAAAACATACATGATTCATACTTTGTAGTGTCCCTGAATGTACCGCAACTGCAGACAGCAGCATTTTACAGTAGTTGATGCTAAGTTAGTGTTTCTTCAATATTAAACCTACACACAAAGACAAATGATCCAGTTACAACGATAAAGGAGGAAATTTCAACACCTACTACCCTCCTGAATGTAAGTAAAGATAAATATTCAACTAGCTTGTTTATTAGCACCTGTCACACAGCAAATATTGTACAATAAGTGAATAATGTTCTTATTGTGATACCTCTCTCTCTTCTTCCATTTCTGGCTAAGACACTTGAACAAGCAATCTTCAATCAACTCTCAGATTTTCTTTCTCTCTGGTATCTGCAGTCTTCGACACTGTGATCCATCAGATCCTCCTGTCCACACTCTCTGACCTGGGCATCTTTGGATCACCTCTGGCCTGGATGAACCTTCAAAGTATCTTGGCAGGGGCAAGTTTCTAACTCTCACAGCCTCAGAGGCTACATGCCTGGTTGTTTCCATCGAATGACTCCGCTGTCCAATTATGCATTTCTGCCTGTCTCTCTGACATCTCTGCTTTAATGAGACAGATACATCTTCAACTCAATCTCTGAGACAGAAGTTCTAGTTTTCTCAGCCAGACATTCAACACAACAGATTTTTAATCAGCCAAAATAGACAGACATCACACAACTGCTTAGATCTCTGGACACAGTGGTCAACTCCACAGCATCTTCCTACCTTAACTCCTTCATTCGGGTCTACAGTCCGTCCCGCCAACAACGCTCTGCCAACAAATGGCATCTGGTGGTCTCATCCCAATCTTTTCCTCTCTGTCCTATTATGCACTTGTGTGTCTTGAAATAAAAATAGTTCTTCTCATAGGCCTCTGCTTTAATCTTTTCTCTTTGACTTAGATTTTTTTCCTGCTTTGTACCTCACCTGTGAGTTGCTTTGGTTAAAAGCATCTGCCAAATGACTAAATGTAAGTGCAATGTACATGTGGACATCTCTGGGTTTTTTCCACCGTTGATCTGTCACCACGTATCTCCTCCTGTTCACATTTACACCATGTTCTCCACAGGGATGTCTGGTTTACATCGTCATGTGTTGTCTGTCACTAGCAAGAAAGCCTAAGGCTACAGGCTTTGATGCTGGAACAATGCACAAACACTGTGTGCAGATAGAGCTTAATAGAGTTGTAGTGTATTGTTACATTTACATTATTTCATATGGCTTTTCAGACTATAATTTAAAGACATTTAAGTAAAATTCAACAAGAGCGGCTATTGTCATAGTTAAAACACCCACATTTGAGACCATTGCAAACCCGCTAAATGTGGTTGCCCTAGTGACATTACAGATCCTTTTGTTACTGTGACTGAAGTAACACACAGTTACTCCATGGGTCACTGCCTGGCACATAAACCAATAGTAACTTTGAGTCCTGCGCTAGCTAACTTTCTGTTCCATTATTTTATTCGCTTTTCCTACTACTTTCTTTATGTAATCTATTACCTGTAAAGGAATTACATATGCTGCTGTGAAAGGATTGCTTCAAAGAGAATTTTGCTGTACAGAAATGTCCAATGACAATAAAGAATTATCTTATCTTATCTTATATTAACTATTATTTAGCAGATGACCTGTTAGCTAACCATCCCAGTTAGGTTATTTTCAGCCCTCAGGATCAGCACGGTGCAGTGTTGGCATAGTGGCCCACGGTGGTATCGCACTTCCACATTAGATTATGTCAGGCCAAAAAGGATTTTTCTCGTATAGAATCATTAGAAAACAAGCGGCTATAAAATAGTAAAATACCCGAATTTGATTCACTCCATTATGCTTTGAAAAATCTAGAAAAGCTGTGAAACTATTTTATTTTATTCATGTGTGTGGAAGTGGCAGGTTGCTGGGGAGCATGCTGTATGGGCCAAACAATGGGGAAGCTTTAGGATTTTTGAGGTCATTTTTAAAGACTAGAAGCCAGAAAATTTAGGCCTCTGCCACTGAGCAGCCTTCACAGGATTGAACTCTAATCTGCCCAGCAACCTGAAGACCTACAGCTGATTGGATGATGAGTTGTGATAATAAATAAGTCTTTGTGAGCTTCAGCGGGATGTCGGCCAGAAACAACAAACCAAACATCTGGTTTCTGTTTCCTCCTGTTTTCCCTCCAGGTTCATGTATCTGTGCTGGCATAGCAGGAGGCTAACCTTGTTCACGGCAGGGTTGTCGCAGCAGTTTGACCTGAAATATTTGAAATAGTTTTCAACTCGTTGTCTTCTTCCTCACTTACAGTTTTAAGACAGGGCAGCAGATTTTGTCACCAGGAGACGATTTATATTAATGTCTGATGAGACATTTCAGAGTTTCTTCAGTAAATCAGAGCCATCTTTGCTCTCTCGCCCACGTTTAATAAAATTGTGTTCAGTCTCTTGACAAACACCAGCTGCAGTCTGACCTCTGACCCATCAGGCCTCCCTGTCTGAAGTAATATTTAAAATTTCTGGTTGGAAAAGATGAACAGGCGTTCCTTCATATCCCAATAAACCTAATCAATACGTCTTCACAAAGATCCATTTTTTCTGTGTGGTAAAAACAAGCTCTGTTCCCCAGCACAGAGCTCACACAGGCACAAAATGTGTCAGCAACAAACTCCGGTAAAACAGTATCGCATTGAAAATGTGAATAAAGCACACAAAGGTGAAAGTCTCATCTGCTGTGGATCTGATTAGTCCAACAAAACCCTTTCGTTATGTGAGAGGCTACAGAGAAAATAATCAGAAGTTGTAGTAAGTTACTCTGTTTGTACCCTTCAACACAAACATGCGAATTAAAGTGTAAACAGCTCACTGTTCCTAATAAAGTGACCATTCTGTGTGTGTGTGTGTTTGTGTGTGTGTGTGTGTGTCTGTTACCTTCTTCCGGTCCCTCATGGAGCCCTTCCCTCTCACCATGATCTTACAGCCCGTTTCAGCCTCCAGCTGCTTCGCTGTCAGACCTCGAGGACCCAGGATTCTCCCCACAAAGTTAAACTGAGAAACAATGGGGGTTATGATGACGATGACAGCATCAATTAGCAAATACACTGTATTAACAGGAATCTGTTCCCCCAATGCATGCAGGGAGGATTCCTGACAACCGCAGTCACATGATCGGCACTCATTTGAAAACACCCAGGACTAAATCTATTCTAAGAACCAGATGATCTGCATCAGAATTAAAAACCTAACCCTGTTCTCCCCACCCCATAGTGCCCTTGACATTGATGTGTTCGTAAAGAGCAAAAACAATTAAAACCCCTAAAAAATCTAAAACTATTTTTGCCTGCTTTTTTCTTCTGCTCTGCGTCTGACTACCCCCCACCAGACCCGTATTGACCAATCAGTGTCCACCATGTTTCTACCTGCAAGTCCCCCAGCTCCTCTACCTCACACTGTCATCAAGTCCAGGTCTCTGGTCTCTGTTAAACTACCAGCTCAATCCCCATCACTGCAGGTCTCAAGACATCACTGCCCCGCCTCCCCTCCATAGAAAGCTCCACTACAGACTCACATCGGGGAAGTCCTTCACGGGGACATAGAGTTTTTCTTGCAGCTGCACGGTAGGGCCGACGGCCTCCGGCAGCTCGTTGTTCTTCTTCTCTGATCCGTTCAGAGTGTCGTTGTACATGTCCTTCCTCACACGGCTGATCTCTGAAACACACACACAGTCAGAAAGCCCAGCCCAGTCTTGTCTCACCTAACAAGTCTGAGAACTGGTCCAGCTCCAAATAACCTGGTGTCCTTGAGCTCACTGAACATCTACATCACTTCCTGCCCTTCTGGAGTTTAATAAGGACAGAGCTGAGGTTGAATCAGGACAAAAGCTCATTCACATTTATCAGACGTCCTGAGGTTTGCTCAGTATTCGTTTTATTGAGGTGTAAGGACCTAGTAGTGCTGCGTTCACTTCTTATCTCAGCTCTGGTAAAAAAAAAAAAAACTGCTTTAAAGAGTCTTCACATCTCAGTTTTGTGTTATTTGATCGTCTTTTCACCATTGACCCCGTGTCCGTCTGGACTCTATGTATGGCCCCGTGCTGGTCTCCTAAACCTGCCTAGATTCTGTCTTCAGAAAACTTCACCTTCGCTATTTCCTCTCAGTGTCTGAGTGTTGGTCTGGTGTCAGACACACAAACAAACTTTTGTTACTGATGTTTTCAAACCTGTGTAATTATTTTGAATCCTCCTATCACCATCATCATCCTAACAACCGTCACTCAGTGTTTTTGCTACACTGCGTGAGAAAAGAACACAACTCAACGACCAGTGCAAACACACACGCAGACACACACAGAAATGATTTAAACAGATAGTAAATGTATTGTGCTGCTGGGAAACTTCAGTTTCAGTCACAGCTGGACACGAAGCTGAATCAATGACGAAGAACCTGCAGGTCACTGATGATCAAAGGAAACACTCATCCATCACCTGCTCCACATGTATTCAGTGAGGGTGGGTGTAGCTAATAAAGTGACCAGTCATTGTTTTTTAGATACTGTATTTTTACTGAAGTACTAATTTACTATTTTAAAACACTGAAAGAAACTATATTCTGCAAACTATATTCTATATAGTTTTGTAAAAACAAAGAAAATATCAACAGCTAAACACCAGACTATCAGTCAACCAATAATCAATAATCAGTGATTTCACTTCCTGTCTTTCAGCTGATCTGTGTTATTCTGCAGTAAATGTACAATATTAGCCAGTTAACTAAATACATTTACTCATGGAATGGACCTAACAACAAATATGTTATTCTTACTTTATTGATGTATTTTGTAGTCTATATGGAGGGTTAGGGTTAGAAAAGTACTTAACTCTGAAAGACTCCCCTACTCTGGGGCTTTAGTTACTTTATTACTGAAGATAAAATTCAAAATTTACTAGTAAAGCATGTGATCATCCTGATCTGGCTTTTTCTTCTTCATCTAAGGATTTTCTGATTCTTTACTGAGAAAATTATCACCATATGGAAGTAATCTATTACTCACAGTCAGCTCCTCTATCAGTAGAATACTACTGACACAACAATATGGGATATTAACATTTTCTGCTCAAGTACTTTTACCTTTCATGCTGTATGCACATTGGCTTGAAATGCACTTTATTTCTGAGTACTTTTCTTTAGTAAAGACAGCTGAGATGAAACAGTAAAACATATCAGAAAAAAAAAATTATGGTATGAAGAGATCATTTTACTCAGAAAAATCACTTTTACTTTTACTAGTTTTACATATTCAAGAAATGTAAATAAATCTAAGAATGCAGTACTTTTATACTAGTTGTATACTACTAATACTTCTTCAAACACTGCTGAATTGTAATGAAGTACTTTTAACTTTATTACTACTAATAGTAGAAAGTCACCTGCTGAATTAGTACCTTTACTTCTGATATTTTCTTTTTCCAAAGAGAAACTGGATACATTTACAAAAAACTTTATGAACGCAGTATTATTACTCCGTAATTTTAACGTGTGCTCACACACTCTGGTTCCGGGTCTCACCTTCGTCTAGCAGCCGCTCCAAGTGCTGGAAGATCCCGCAGAAGTTCGGCAGACTGCTCATCAGCTTCTTGTCGTTCATCAGCTGCATCAGATAATCCGGACTGGGCCTGGGCTTGTCCTTTCCCTCCATCTCCACCACCATGGTCCGCAGCACACGAAACAACACTGAACCTGCTCCGCAACCTGCCGGATCACTGTGGACCTCTGCTGTGTGTGACCATCCAGAAACATCCAGACCCGGTCTCGGAGCGGCTGTCCGTTTGCTCTTCTTCTGCTTTTTCCAAAAAACAAAACAGAACAATTCTCCCAGGGTTTGTGACTTGATCCAGAGCAGGATCCAGATCAGAATCCGGTGTGACTTCGGGTTTCCTCCCCCCCCCTCCCTCTCCCTCTCCACGGAGCTCTGCGGGGCTCAGCGTCTGTCTGTCGGCCAGCTGCGGCTCCGTACCTCCGCTGCGTCCGGTCCTACGGAGTCTCACACACGGACTGACTGAAACCATTGGGGGGTCAAGTTCAGAAGCAGGGAACACAGACCTTCCGGACCGTGCCTTCGAAATAAAAGCCCGACCTTTCCGAATAAAAGGCTGTGCCAGAAAAACGATCTCATGACCACACTAAACACTAAACTTTTAAAGGTGAAAAAATGAAATTACGGAATTACATTGAAGTCACAATGTTGTAAAATTGACCAAACGGCTAAAGCATTTACAGCTAAAAATCACGTAAAAATATATATATTTACCAACATGAAGTAATTAAAGATGAACAACTTCAATGTTTTATTCCACAGGCAGAGAAATTTAGATCAAAACACAAATTACTCTGTTGTAGAATAAACTTATTCACACACAAAGTGTTTGAAGGCAGGTGATAAGGGATGAATGTTATAAATATATTCATGACAAACGTTTCTGTAATAAAACTATTACCACAGAAAATGCAACTTTTATTTTGAAAGCGGTATGTCCTAACATCCTGTTCCTATTTTACAACTTTATTTAGACGTTTTATTAAAGATAAAGAGGAAAAACAGTGAATCAAAAAGTTGATATGATGTTTACGCATTAAATATAACTAAAATAATTTTATTACAACAGGAAACACAAGACTGCAGCGAGTACTTTACTAATTTGGTTCATTAATTCTACTTTATCTACTCATTAAGGTGACGTAGGACTTGTTTCTCTGTGGTTTTGGTTTTAATATATAAATGTGTAAATTGTGGCTCTCCAGAGGGAGGGAGGGCTGTGGGGGTGGGGTGGGTTAGGGATCTGGTTCTCAGGCGCTGCTGTGAATAAAACGTTTCTCACTTTGAATCTGTTGCTTTAAATTCTTTAATTGGTTTAATGGTTTAATTCTTTTTCATATGTAAACGAACCCCCCACCCCACCACCCCATCTCCTGGGAGCCAGAGGGGAGAAGAAAAGGCCTGAAAGGAGAGGAAGGAGAGGAGGGGGAGGAGAGGAAGAATAAAACAACACTACTTCTTCTTTTTCTGTTGCTTTGGCCGAAAACTCATCTCTCAGACTCAGGAATGTTCCACCCAGGGTTTAGTCTGTCAGGAATTTGCTCTACCCTCTGATTGGTGGATGACCAAACCTACAGCCAGGACCCAGGGCTGAGAATCAGCCTGTTTAAAAATCTGACCACAAAGATGCAGAAGTGCATCTGGATACATCAGGATACAAGTCTGCACCTGTGGGGTCAGTCCAAGGTTAATCTGTAAGACTCACCTGTTAGACGGTGTGTCCTGTTATTATGACGACTAGTAAACATTGGCTGGCATGTGACATACAATATTTTGATTTCAGTCATACAACTACTGCAGCAGTACGACAAAGAACTTACAGCTACTATAAAGACCTGCAGTAGTACTTCAGTAGTTCTGTGTGGGTGTGTTTAGTGAAGAATTTTTGGAATGGCCGAAATCTGGGCCCACACAACTCTCTGATTGGACAAATAACATCATTGTTCACTGAATCACGTGACCTTCAGACAACCTTTAGGCTGAGCAAAGGTCACATTAACATTTCTTCACATAGACACACGGTGAAAAGAAAAATAATTGTCACTAATGTTGCAGTTTCCTTGTCATGAAATGTGATGGGATATTCACAAAAGTCACTAATACCAACAAACAGAATATTTCATATCTGATAAAACTCAAATGGTCATGACCGTTCTGTCTTTTTTGAACTAACCCATTAAACATAGAAAGTGAAAAAGCGATGGTGACATGAGGCTTCTGGTGTCACATCACTTGGAGTCCTACAAACGAAATGAGAATGAAGGTGAGGTTAGGAAGTAATTAGAAAATTAGGCTGTGGGAAACAGTGTTTTGTTTACAGCACATGGGAAATGTGCATCTATTAGAAATGTTCTATCAATCAACTACTATGGCAGTCAAGGAGCCTCATGGTTTGGGGCTTTGCTGCCCCTTGCCATTTAGGAGGGGAAGATTATTACCCAAGTTTAATATTGAGAAGAAATTGTCAGAAGAAGCTGGTTATGTAGCAGGACCCTAAACACTGAAGTAAATTAATCATGTAAATCCATGACAGAATGGCTTCAGAGACACAAACTTCACCTTCTGAAGTGGCCCAGTCAGACCCTAACCCAATAAAGACACTTTGGAATGACCTCAATAGAGCCGTTTATACCAGACATTTTAAGAATATGGCTAAGCTAAGGCAGTTCTGTAGAGGAGTTTCGTCCAAAATTCCTGCAGGTCTAATCGAAACTACGTGAAGTCTTTGCTTAAGGTTAATACAGCTAACAGTTCTTTAACCAGTTATTAAAACACATTTTCTATCCCTTTTCCCACTTTTAATCCAAAAAACAACCTCCCAGATTTACTTGCATTTGTTTATAGACCAGTCTTGCTGGGTACAATAAAGCGGTGATGCTTTGCAGCATGTAGCTTATAAGTCTAAGGTCGTGTCCTAAATCTGTCCCTGAGGGACATACACTGAGGTATTCACATCCTACCTGCAGTTGTATTAAGTCATCACTAACAACTGTTTAAGCTGCACTTAACTTTCGCATCTCTAAAACAGGGAGCATTGCTTTTGGGATTGTATGCAGAAAGTAGAATACATGCCACTACTTCTTCGTTCCACTGTGGAAGTTTTGAGCGAAGAGATTTACACAGTCACACAAACATTTTAAATACAGATCAGCCTCAGAGGTCAAAGGTCAGAATCAGTCACTGGAATCGCTTTTACACATTGTTTTAATCTGCTGAAGGTTTCTAACATATCCCAATGTGTCCTCAGTCTGTGTCCTTACTGTGTCCTGTGTCCTCAGGTCTGGTGCCATCTCTGAACAACAGGAAGCAGCCGATGAATGCGGAGTGTGTTCACATCAGCTGACTGTGAGCTGGACCTTTGTCCTCCATCACACAATAGGACAAAAGGACAAAAGGAGACGTTTCTTCTGAAGAACAAAGAGTCTTCACAGCTAAGAGACACAAACAGTGAAACGGTGTGAGAAGATTTGTGTTAATCATTAGACTCATTGGTAACATCAGACAAACAGATGTTCAGCATTTTGTAACAAACATGAAGAAAAAAAAAAGTTTACATGTGAAATATGTTCAGGCAACTTTTACCTGTTGACACAAAAACCTAAAACAACAACATGAAACCATATGAACAAACAGTCCGGATTATGAACAAGAGAATCCTCCAGTGCAAGTCCAGGCTGGGACAACCTGCAGTTAGGATTAAGCCCTGTGTTTGGAATGAAGGATCAGATCAGACAAACAGAGGGTTCAGGATTTAGATTCTGACCTGAATAAAACATCACAAGCATCAGGAGCAGGATCAGGATCAATTTTCTCTGATCTGAGACTGTTTGACAAGCAATTCCTGCACTTTCTGAGTTGTCTGACAGGCTGTTGCTTACACCTAATGACACTGGACAATTAATAATTTAGTTTTTTATCAAGTTGTGTACATATCTGAGGTACTTAATGGTAGTATTTCTAGATGCTTTATACTTCTATTCCAAACACAGGTGACAGAATCAGAATCAGAAAACTGTTTAATGCCAGGCACAGTTAAGAACACTTAACAGTACTAGGAATTTGTCTTGGTGCAAACACATTAGCTAGAATATAAAGTTAGAATGCAAAGGTGTGACAAACAACAAATATATAGTATGTACACACAGACAGAATAAAATACAATAAAAATGAAATAAAATAACTATATAAAACTATATAAAGTTAAGAAAACTTGTATTTTTACTATTGTATGATGCTGACTGAAGGACAACAGTGCCTAGTACTGTAGTACTGGTATTGTACCAGAATACAAACTGAGGGTACACCGACCTCCTCTCATCTCCTTAGACTTTCTCCCACAGTTGGGTCCAGTCTCTGATGAGTCCTGGATCTAGTGTGGGATGTTTGGACAGAGTCCAGAGGTCTGATCCCTCCTCCCCACCCCCCTGGTTTCTTTGTCCCTGTCCTTGGCCTCCTCAGTGAGTCCTCTGAGTCTTTCAGCAGCAAAGAAAAGCAGATTGTCTTCATCGGGGGGACGCCTTGTTTCAGGAAGTCCAGGGGGGGAGGATCAGATGAGTGGGAGGTGGGGGGGTAGAACGTCAAGGCCAGGGACTCTTTTATACTGGGTGTTTTCCGCCCGGCGACAGCTGATTCATATTCAAATAGAGGCTGTGAATGTATGAGAAGCCGAGAGGGTGATGTCATCACTGGGGGGGGGGGGGGGGGGGGGGGGGGTCTCTGGTCCACCATATCTTTATTAGAGCAGATTAATCCCAGCATGTCCAAGCCCCGGTCGTTAAAAGTCACACAATCAACATTTAATTAGTTATAGTCCACGACTGAAGAGCTGCAGCACAAAATAATGATGCAAAGTGAAACTAGATTTGACTGTGAAATAATGTTTTATACAACACGTTAAAGCCAAAATCTACATCCAACTCCTTTAATATTAATCCTTTTGAATTAATGTAGTACAGTAAAACCTGGACCTGACATTACAGCTGCAGTAAAAATAAAGTCGTTTCTACTTCCAGCTGATCCAGAATCATCCTGTAGCGCCCCTCACAGTCTCCACCGTCAAACTGCACGGGTTACACACGAGAGTGTCAACTAAGTATAACGAGTAACAACCACTGCAGGAACACTGCAGTTTAATTAGAATCAGTCCGTTTCTTTTTGTTGCTGCTTCACAGAAATGATAAATAGTTTGAATCATTTTTATAAAAAGTTCACTAATTCCCATTCTGACCCTGGATAGCTTCTATTTTGTTTCTTATTTTACAAAAAGTCGGTAAATTATGTCCAGCAGCTAAACTTTTTTCCGGATGTCCGGAATCCCATTGTCGCAGACGTCACTCCTACGTGCCCACGCTGTAGTTCTGCAAAACCAGGTCGTAAGGTACGCGATTGAGCGGTAGGACTACAGTACCCAGCGTTCATCGTGCTACGTCGACTGTAAACATACATAGAGGCTTAAGGACGAAGCATCGGATGATCGGTGAGTTCTGTCCGATTTTGCTGGGATCTTCTGGGTTTTACTTGACTGTGTTCTACTAAATGTTCAGTGAGTTCAACTGTGAAAGTGTTTTATCAGTAACTGACCGATTAAAGGTTTACTGCAGTAAAAGTACACAGGTATTGTCAACGTGATGTAACCTGGTATCACATTGATCTGAACCATGACCTGTGTGACCTCAGTGTTTGTGAGGTACAACCTAGGCCCAGGTGTGGCCGTGGAGCTGCAGGATGACGCAAGTGTGGCCGAACTGAAGGAGGTGGTGGGAAGTCAGCAGGGGGTCCGACCAGAGAACCTCAAAGTACTGTTTGCGGGGAGGGAACTGCAAAGCTCCTCCACTCTACAGGTGAGCTCAGAGGTCATGGTGAGGACTGGCGTTGGGGGCTACTGGACTCCTTCCATTATGTTATCTCCCCCTTTCAGGGTTGTGACCTACAAGAGCAGAGTACTGTCCATGTCGTCCTCCCTCCAATCGGTTCCTCCTCCTCCAGGCTGCTTCTCCTGCAGGAGCGTCTGTCTCGGGAAAGGGAAGAGAACCAGGACAGCCTGACCAGGCTGGACTTGAGCTCCTCACGTCTACCGTCCACCTCCACTGGCCTGGCCGTGATCTTGGAGGGCGAAGATGGGGGAGGAGAGGAGCAGAGAGAGAACATTCAGGCTCCAGCTGTGAAAGGTCAGTGAATATCTGTGTCATTGCAGTATGAGAGTGTTAATTAGTGAAATATTTTGTGGTTCTGCAGTATATCAGTAGCAGTACTCTGACTGTGTACCTGTGTATACAGGGGTGCGTACCCACAGTACTTTCTTTGTATACTGCAAGAGCTGCAGCTCAGTCCAACCAGGGAAACTGCGAGTTCGCTGCAGAAGCTGCAAACAGACGACGCTGACGCTCAGCAGGGTAGGAGCAGTACTGATACTGCTGTGGCAAAATACTGAGCAGTACTGAAAGTACTTTAACCTGAAGTGCTGCTGACACATTCTAACACACATGTGTTAGAACACCTGATCATGATGATGATGATGACTAGAGCTCTGATGAAGATCAGAATTTCCTCTGTCTCTCAGGGTCCATCTTGTTGGGACGATGTACATCTCCCTGGTCGCATACACGGTGTTTGTCAATCTGATGGTTGTCCCGGCAATGAAGCGGTAAGAGGGTGGGACATTTTGTCTAGATATGCTGCAATGGGACAGTTTTTAAATCACTCAGAAGCTGTTTGATCCTCGGGTTGACTGTTTTTACTTTTTCCTGATGTTTTAATAGGTTTATTGATCTAATGATTAATCAATTCACCATAACAGTGACCAGGCTGTGGCATTCTGGGAGATGCAGTCCGTCTACTGTGTGTGTCTTTTTGCAGGAGTTCTTCTTCAAGTGTGCTTCCCACCCAACATCAGATGATGACCTTTCTGTGGCTCTGGACCTCATCTTGACCAACAGCAGAGACGTGCCCTGTGTTGCCTGCACTGATGTCGCGTAACTGCACAGACAATTTTCTCATTCAGTTTTACTTTATTAATACAACATTGAAAATGAGTTTTAACAAACCAGAGAAAGACTGATACAGGCAGGTTTGAAAGTTTGAGTTTTAGGCTGAACAAAATAATGAGGTGAATTAATTTTGTTGAGACATTTTTATATTAAGACTGAAGGAAAAGTTTCGTTCTTCAGAGTAGAGATGAATATTAAAATAAATGTGAGTCTGATCCTGTGATGTTCTCTCTCTGTCTCAGGGACCTGGTTTTGGTCTTTCAGTGTCTGGACCGACATGTTATCTGTCTGGACTGTTTCCGTCTTTACTGTCAGATTCGTCTGAGCGAGCGGCAGTTTGTTCATCACCCAGATGTTGGATACACGCTGCCCTGCGCTGGTGAGTTTCTGCATCTGTGACATCTGCAGGACAGACAGAGTGACTTTATTAGAAACCATAGAAACAGTTGAGTCCTCACTGTGATGTCTTCACCTGCAGTCGGCTGTGACCAATCTCTGATTCAGGAGCTTCATCACTTCAGGATATTAGGAGATGATCAGGTCAGGTTTCCTATTTTTTTAATCAATTACAGTTTTACCCAGAATGCACCGGACTCACCTGTTCTTTCTCAGTACGGGCAGTACCTGCAGTATGGGGCGGAGGAGTGCCTGCGGTCAATTGGAGGACTGCTGTGTCCGTCACCTGGCTGTGGGGCGGGTCTTGTCCCAACTGATGACAGCAGGAGGGTGGAGTGTGAACGACAGGTGGGCTGTGGCTTTGTCTTCTGCAGAGACTGCCGGCAGGGTTACCACGAGGGCGCGTGTCAGAGCCTGCAGGCCCTGCCCACAGGTGCAGCTTCACTGGTGAGTTGATCAACTATCACAGAGCTCGACAACAGTTAATACACAGACATTTCAATTTACTGTGTAGAAACATTGAACATTGAAATGTAAAGAACAGAAAGTTTAAAAAAATGATATTTCTTTATTTACTTAGAGCAGGGGCTTTCCAACACGTCGCTCGTGTTGGAAATACCGATAGCTCGCCACAGGGTTAATGAATCTTACAGAAAATTGAGTGTCTCGCCCCCTTCTTACACAAAAGGATTATTTGAGATTAGTTGTCAATCAAACAGTGTGCTGCTGTCAAGCTTGATGAGCCAGTGGTGATCAGTGTGGCCAACTTAGACACTTTATTGCTACATTTAGCGAGTATTCAGACCCATCTGCAGGCAATTTTTCAAAAGAGCAACAAATCTAGTGACTTTTTCTGTTGTTATTGGAGACATGTAGAGACTATTACATGAATGCACTTATTATTCTCATTTTTCCCAACAAGCAGCATGTGCTGCCGTAGGCTTCTCCCACGTCCCAAAGCCCTTACAGGTGGGCCAGTCCTCATGCAGGATCGCCCTCCCGTGCAGCTCCCAGTCAGAGCAGGAAATGTTCACAACTCTGCCACATCCAGACTGCAAATGATATGAAATGATATGCAAGCACAAAGCCACCGCTGGTACCCAGAAAATACAGTAAAAAGAAATGCATACAGACGCAGTAAATGCAAAAAAATGTTGGGCTACTGTAGGCCGAAGAAGGAGAGGAGGAAGGCATGTTTGTAGGTGGAGAGAGAAGAAGAAAGCCAAGAGTCTAGGACTGACAGAAGGGACTTTGAACGTTGGGACTGTGCCAGGGAAGGCTAGAGAGTTGGTTGATGAAAGGCAGAGAAGGAAGATGGATATACTGTGTGTCTACCAGGTTAAATCGGGTTACTGCTGCATGTATTCACAGATTTGCAGGAACCAGGTTTCGTTGGTGTATGTACAAAACTTTCACTCTCTCGAACTGCCCCACTGCCTTCTTTTTCTTAGGGTTTTGTTGTGGGCGAGGAGGCGTCTCTCAGAGGTAGGTGGGATCGAGCCTCGATGCTCCTCATCCAGGAGTCCACCAAACCATGTCCTCAGTGTTCGGTTCCTGTGGAGAAAAATGGTAACAGCACGTGATTTAGACCCAGCTGATCATAAAATACTCGATTAGTTCATGTTCTTATGTCAGAAAGGGAGGACAGAATTACAGTAATACCTGTCTGATTTATTGCAGAATCAAACTGGTGTTTCCTCACAAAGTGACATACTGCTGTGTATAATAATATTAACCCATATGCTTAAACATATGCTTATAAACTTTGTTTAATCACATTGAGCTTCATGTAGTTGAACCAGATTTAAATCATAAGGTTCTACAAATGTTATTTAAACTTTTTTAACAGGAGACATTCTGTGTCTGTGTCCCTGCAGGTGGCTGCATGCATATGCAGTGTCCTCTGTGCAGAGCCGAGTGGTGCTGGGTCTGCAGGATCTCCTGGAACAGGGAGTGTATGGGTAACCACTGGTTTGGCTAACCGTGAACAATTAGCAGAGTTGTAGTTCTGAACCCCTGAGCTGGTTTACATCAGATCCTCCATTTTTGTTTTGATTTAACTGCAGAAATAAAATCAGTTTCTGAACCACATGCACCAAACCTTCTGATCCAAGCTCTGCGATGTGGACATAGACCCAGGTGCTAGGGATGATGAGAGATGTAGTTGTTGTCTGGATGGAGCCCCAAACCATCCAGACAGGATGGAAGAGTGGAAGAGTCAGGTTTGTGTCACCGCTAGGTGTGATTGGCTGAGGCCAGACACCTAGAACACACCTGATTTCTCACAGCAACAATAATTCAGCATTGTGACTGTATGAAGTCATTGTGACTGTATGAGTTGACATCCAGCAGTGCATTAGCCTCACTTGTTTTAGCAGAATATCAAAGATAAAAATGTAAAATAAAATTTAAATATAATTTTGGGAGAACTTTTCAGTGTCATATTCTAAGTAACGAAATAAAGATTTATTAAGAGCTGATGACATTTTCCTCCTTTAGATACAAGGTTAATTCGGCGACCCTGAACTCACTGGATAAGTCGAAAGGAAAAAAAACAAACGAAAAAAAAGAAATCGGATGTTTTACTCTGAGCTGTCAACAGAAAATCTAATAAATCAAAAGTGTTTAAACCTGAACCCGAAACGAGTTTAATAGAAGTAATAACAAAATAATTTATTTGTTATTTGGTCAGAAGTTTTAGTTCATGGCATAGTGGAAATGTAGAGTTCAGCTTTTGAATCAGATTAAAATATTTAAACAAATACTCTGTTTCCTTATGTGCAGCTTAAATACTTAAAGTTAAAATTTAGTAATAGCTTTATCTAAATGTGTGTGTGTGTGTGTGTCAATCAATAGAAAGTTTAAGAGAAGCTTTAATCACATTTGTAACGAAGTTTCTCCAGATCTTTCTCTGCAAAATTAAAGTTTAATCTCAGTCTTTGCAGTAACTGTAAAAATACTTTAGATTACAGTTATAAATTATTCTGTAGTTACTTCAAATACTCAGTCAAATACCACCTGGGTACATACAGAGTGGCGGTGCAACACATAACACGTTTTTAAAAAATAACATAACAACCATACACAGCAGGAAATAAGCAAGAAAGATAACATATAACTTTATTTTTTCTAAAGGAACGCTTTGTGTCTACATGATTAAATCATCAACCTCACAAACAAAATTTAAATCAAAATAAATAGTCATTACTAAATACAATACTACTCTATAAATATTAAATAAAAGAACTACACACACCCATCAGCCACAACATTAACTCAGATGGATCCAATAATGTGAGGTAGGACCAGGGTCAGCAACATGTGGTACACTGTTTACAGAGGGGGTAGAAGTACACAACTCAATACTCCAGTAAAAGTGCAAGTACTGGCCTCAAAAAATTACTACAAGTACAACTTCAAATTATTACTCAAATAACAGTTATTAGCAGATTTTCTACATTTTACTTGAAGTAAAAGTACTGTTTAAAGAAAACAGTATATTTTAAACAACACTGATTATGGCAAAGCGTACAGTGATTAATAAAAATGACCTTGTTAAAGGTGAAGCTAATTTTAGCATATACATCCATTTTTATCAGTTCGGAATATATATGTTATTAAAATCAGCAGGTGGTATCAATATTTTGGCTGTTGTGTGTAATAATATAGTAACACCACTACTACTACTATTGCTACTATAACAGTGTAGTACATCATTTCCAAAACTTGAACTGAATGAGTTTTTTCTGAAAAAACGTTTTTGTTTTATTTAAAATGTTCACACTTGAACCCCGTGATGTGTTTCCTGTTTATGACACTATTTGGTATTTTATCCACATAAAACTGAAACTGGACCTAAAACTGGACTCTCCACCCACTGATAAGATGAACCATAAACCTGATAAACGTCACTATCAGCTGAGTTTATTGGCTTGTTTTATTGGCTTGTTTTCTGAAACTCAAAACCACAAGGAGAACAAAGTTCGAGATCAGCTCAGACCTTCACTACTACAAAGTGAAGACAATCCTGGATCACAGATCTTTTTTTAGTGGTCTAATTCTTCATACATGATTGAGAAGAGGTTCCCGGTCCTGGCGGTCCAACCGAGTTCAGAAGATGCAACAGATTTTATAAAGGCTCCAGTGGCTTTCAGTAAGGTTTAAAGAGGACCTGCTGGATTCTAGGGCCCAAACCACAGTCAGGTCATTTGGCAGTTTCAGTAGGTCCAGCTGGCCCAACAGGGTGGAGTTCTGGAGTTCTAATTTGGTAGACGATTGTTCGACAAAACCAGGATGAAGAGGGCGACCCAGGTTGGTCTAACAGGTCTGATAAATCCAGGTCTGGAGCTGGAGATGACAGAAAGTCCCAATATGATCCAGGTGAGCCTAAGCCAGAACTTGTGTCAGTCCACCTGCAGTCTGAGCACTTGATTCTTTAGTTGGGACACCCACATGAGTGGCTTTTTATTCATCACAATGTTTTTAATATAATAAAAAAAACATTGTTTATAAAAAATCTAACATCTTAAAAAGAAACACAAAACATACAATTAAATTCCACAAATACCTTAAATATAGAAAGAAGACTCAACACAATTTAATAATTTATGCACTAACCCTAAACAACAAATGTTTACTAAAGACACAGTTAATATTTCAAAAATTATACAGTTTGGAGATTTAACAAACCAGAAATCAGTAAATCAGTTTTTATTTTGTTCATTTGTTGATTCACAAATATCATATAATATCAGACTTTGATAAACTTTGCTTAAAGGGGTCAAAACACAAACTGCAATAAAGACTAAGTAAACTCCACCGTCTGACTCGCCGCAACTAAATAAAACTGTCACTTATGGGAGCTACAAAAACTCAAACAGGTCATCACAGTGGAAAACATTTTACGGTAAATCTGGGTTTGCTGGTCTCCAGGTACCAGTGGGTCCTCTGGTCTCAGGAGGCCCTCAAAGACCCAGGTCCTCGGTGTCAGCAGCAGTGAAGGCTGCAGCTCGGTGGGCATTGTACTCCTGCGGCCGCTGGAGGCAGAGGAGAAGTAAACTGACAGGTCAGTCTAGATGGTTTTCATCTCATCAGTCCAAGGAGCAGGTCTAGATATGTTCAGGACTCCAGATGGAAACCAGGTACCGAGGTCTGGCTGAGGATGATGAAGGAGATGAAGAGCAGAGAGATGAAACTGACACAACAAATAAAAACCAGAACAAAAAACTGCTAGATCACTTCAGACACCTGGCTGCAACCAACCAAGACACCGACCAGGTGAAGTGTGAATTCAGATATCATAGTAGTGCATTATAAGTTTATTATATTGTTTAGTCTAATGTGTTTTTTCAGGTGGACCTTCAGTTTCTGGACCAGGTGATCTCAGATGGAGCTGATCCAAACAGCTGCGACAGATATGGACAAACTGTACTGCATGAGGTGGAGTTTACAAATACATCTATGTCTAAATCGGCTGGTACATAACAACACTTGGTTACACAGTTAGTGGTGAATCTTTGCTCTTTAAGAATCAGATTAAAAATTATTAAGTACTTTTGTTGTGTTTTATTTTTTGTTTCCTGACACAATACAGCTTGCTGAATATTTTGGGGTCTGAGTGTGTCCTGTTTGTGAAGCCCACCTAGTCTGTTTGATAAGCTCATTATAAAAACCAGCAGCTGGTGTAAATACACTAAATCAGATGTTTCTCACAGAAATGCTTGTTTGCGTTTGTGTGTGTTTCAGATTTCCAGGGCATGGAGTGTGGATGTGATGAGATTTTTTTTAGACCGTGGCTCAGATCTTCTTCGGCCAGATCAGTTTGGAGTCACAGCCCTGCATGTGGCCTCAGCACTGGACTACCAAGACATGGTTCAATTCCTTTTGGAACAAAAAGGTCTGTGTGAATTCTTAGTTTAGTAATTAGTCTGACATGTTGGTTTGGGCACTGTGGTCAGGGATGGATTTTAGAACAGGCCTACCAGGAGTCCAGGGGCACGTCTTAAGTTATTGCAGTCACGACCATGACTTCAGAAAACTTCAGACTTAAAGAAACTACAAAGACTCACAACACAGATTAATCAAGACCACAAAAATACTCCAAGCAATTCAAACCTGAGAAACTGTTGTCTCGAAATTCATCCATAACTATGGTGCATAAAAAAAGCTGGTCAATGGTTTCTGGTCCTGTGGTAGATGGTGTGAACTCTAGCCCAGAAAAACTTTTCATGGTCCTCCCCTGGTAGAGACTGCCAAGAGTATTAATTGTTAACCGACAGGACAGACTCCAGGTCCTGATCACTGTGTGTTTGCTCTCCTTAGCTGATCCAGAGGCTAGTACTCTCCTAGACCAGCAGACTCCTCTTCACTACGCAGCAAAGAATGATGCTGTAGGTTCAATTCATCGGCTGCTGCAGGCTGGAGCCTCCATCAACTGCACCGACTACAAAAACCGAACACCCCTGCAGCTCGCTGCCAACCTGGGTACTGCTGACATTACAGCTTACTTCAATACTCAATAATCACTCATGAGTACTACTGAGGACTGGTTCCAAAGGTCTGGGAGTGGATGCAGTGGTCAAGGGCCTAGTGGCAGTGGTCTGGGTGACTAGTTACTTCACACCTGCATCAGCACTGACACTGGACTCTGTGTTTTCAGAGCGAAGCGATGCAGCTCGGGTCCTATTGGAGCTTGGGGCTGAGGCTGGGACCAAAGACACAGATGGACAGCTCTGTATCACTGCTTTGATTGGTCGGATGGGTCCAGTGGTAATAGTGTCCACTCCCAGAAAACAGAGCTGTGAAGTCATGATCAGATACTTCCAGCTATTTAATATTGTTGATATTAATGGTATTAAGGTAGCTGTTGTTCCATTATTGTTTCCAGGCCCAGCTGGCACTTAACCAGTTCCTTGTGACTGACAAAATGACCAGGCAGCAGTACTACTACCTGAACCTGCTGGAACCAGAGTCAGAACCACATGGACCTGAGAACCACCTGCAAGGTAACACTGATACTACTGCTAAGGCAGCTCAGTCAATTTAGTTCAGTTCACTTCAGTTATATTAAAATAAAACAAACTTTATCATCATCTCATAGCACTTTCCAATGTGAGGTCAAAAAACAGATGGTTAGAAGTGGTTTTCAGTAACGTACAGTCCATCTTCCTCATTGGCAGGACTAAAAGAACAGTACTGTTTATACTGGGTTTACTAATTAGGTTAATTAATTTTTACTGAACCCCCAACAGCCCATCCCCATTCCCCGGGGCACCTCACAGCGCCGGTCCCAAGCCCAGTAGAAATTGGGGAGGGTTACGTCAGAAAGGGCATCTGGCATAAAAACTGTGCCAAATCAACATGCGGACAAAATGATCCACTGTGGTGACCCTGAACTCACAGGATAAGCCAAAAGGACAAAAAAATAAAATAAAACGAATACTTAACCAACACAAGAGCCAGGAACTGGTAGCAGGTACAAAGCCTGTAAGTAAGGCACTACTTAAAGGTTAGGCCTCATAAATGAGTTCTAAGGTTGGATTTAAAAACCTTTACATTACAAAGCTGGTGTTACACACAATTGTGTTCAGAATGACACAATGACATGTTAAAATATCTAAAACCAAACAAATGCAGAATATAGCTTTTGAGATTATCTAGTTTAACTACCACAGACAGACCTCAGCCCATGGGTTTTTTCAGTAGCTTTTTTCTGATGTGAGATCATGTGTGGAGCTAAATGCTAACTGCTAGGGTCAACAGCTCGACTCAACAACACTTTAGAAAATTTGGTTTATATCTCCAACATCATATATAAAAATACATGAGCCGTCTCAAAGCAGACAAATGTAAACCTGCAAAGTACTGAGGGATGTCCAGTGTGACCAATGGAAGCGTGTTTAGAATGTCCCTGTTAGCTGACTGGCCTCTTCTGTTAGAAGCCACGTGATTGGCTGAGCCTCCGTGAGCCCCTACACTGGCCCTGCAGGTTTGCGGATCTCCCCCAGGTAAAAACAGCATCAGAAATCTGAAACTGAAAAACTGCAAAATATAAGGCCAAACACGGTAAAACCGAGTGAAACTCTGTCCGGGGCAAAGTGGAATGTTTGCAGGACACAGATTAGTAATGTTGAAAGGAATGAAGCCTTTTTACAGATATTCAGATCTTATTTTAAAATGCTTGATTCATACATTTTTTTTCAAACGTTCAAATCCATGTTTTTTAAAATTAAATTCACCTCATAGTTATCATGGTAAATGTGCTGCACTTATATAGTGCTTTTCTACCTGTCGAACTCACAGTCACACACACACTCATACATCGGTGGGGGAGCTGCTGTGCAGTTGACCAACATACACTGGGAGCAACTACGTTTGGGTTCAGTGTCTGGCTCAAGGACACTTCAACATGTGACTGAAGGAGGCGGGGATTGATGCAACAACTGTGAGATTGGTGGACAACCGCTCTACCGTCCTGCACCACAGTTGCCCCGTGACATGACAAAAAGAGCTTTGATATCTTAAGATAACAAGAATTTATTTCGTTATCATGAGAGAATTACTTTTTCCTTGAATGATGAGATAATTATTTTGTTAAAAACAAAAAAGAAAACTGCATCCATGTAGGTTTACAATACAAGTATTAACTTAATACATAAAACAGTACAATACTACTGCAGTACCTCTAGAGTACTAGTAGTGTTATAGCTGTACTGACGGTGCTCCCATTCTCTCTTTTGTAGAGGCAGTACTCAGTGAGCCAACATCTCCAGTAAGTCCAACCAGTGTCAAACACAAAGTGAACTGAACTGGACTTTGTTATACTGTAGTTAGTTACAGTGTTTAGCCGTCTCAGCTGCAGGTGGTGGTCCAGAACAGGAAATTGGACCTCATCATGCATCCAGTCTTTCTCAAACTGATCCAGGTCAAATGGAAACTGTATGGCAGGTACCATTCTCTGATTGGTCTGATTCATTTTACACCATCATTCAGTGAATGATCAGCTGAACCCTCACTGATCTGTGTCTACCTGTCCATTTTACCTGTCTTTCAGGTTGGGGGCATGGCTTCTTCTTATCCTCAACCTCCTGTTCATTGTGTCCTGGACAACTGTTGCCATCTCTGTGTCTGTCCACAGAGACTCACCTGATCGCTACGTTCTTCCTCAGGTGAGTTGACTGTCTCCACCTGTATCTGACCTGTCTCCCACCTGACTGTCACCTGTCTTTCCCTTGTCTGTTTCAGGACTGGTGGCGTGTCCTCCTTGTGGTCCTGGCACTCCTGTTAACCCTGGAAGAGGTGCTGAGGGAGGTGCAGGACATCTGGCGCTCAAAGAGGAAGCTCTGCCTATGGCAGCAGTGGGCAGAGCATTGTCTCCAGGACGACCTGCACTGCTCACACCCCATGTGGCCTCAGGTTCCAAAACACAACAACGTTGAACAGTGTCAGTAGTAACTGGATCAGGAGTACCAGTAGTAACTGTACCTGTATTTTAATAGTGTAATTTGTGTGATGTGTTACAGGAGAGACTTTTCCTGTTGGATCAGAATAAACAGATTCACAGAATCAGGGGAAGCTACAGCAGAGATCTTTGGTACTAACACACTAAGAAACACAAACCAGCTGGTTTTGCTGGTTCAGTTTTTTGTTTGTTTTTCCTAGTTCTGACCTCTATAAACTGCAGGTGCCTGTGTGTGTTGTTAGGAATGTGTTTGATTGGCTGGTGTACTCTCTGTTGATGGTGTCATTCACTGTCCACGTGGCTGACGTGGTTTCTCCGTCCACCTGTCTTCATACCGTCAGTCTTCGTCTATTCTCTGTCACCATCATCTTCTTGTGGCTCAGACTCATGAAGCACGTCAGAGCCTTCAGGTACAAACACAGAAGGTGAACTGCAGACTCACCTGTATCTACAGGTAACACTTACATTATTACAAGAGACAAAACAGGTGAGATAGAGGTAACTCATCTATAGCTAAAGGTCTGATCTAGCAACTGACATGTTGTCAATATATGAAATTTATCCCTCAGTGGTTGAGTTACACCATCTCACTGAGAAACCTGAACATAGGAAATCCATGTGGGAGCTGTGGATCAGATATCTGTCAATCACTTGTGGGATCAGCGGTTCAATCCCTGACTCCTTCTCGGTTATATTTTAATTTGGCAAGTCACTAAATCCCAAGTTGTACCTGGTGGATCAGGCTTGCACCTTTGCATGGCAGCAGCATCTGTTTGAGTGCGTATGTGAATGAAGCAACATTGTAAAGAACTTTGGATGAAGTTGTTATTTACACAGAGTATTTAGTCTTTAAATGCAGGAGACCGTTAATCTGAATTCATTTCTACGTTTGACTTATTTTGAAATTATAACTCACAGATTTTAACCGACAGAAAACGCTGCTCCTTTACTTTTTTGCTCTTTTTTGTGACTGCACAGTGACAGAGACATGGGGGCGGCTGTAGGTCAGTTGGTAAGGCAGTTGTCTAGGGACCACAGGGTCAGTGTCTCGATCCCCGGACTTGGCTATATGTGGAATTTTCTCTGGGCAAGACGCTGAACCCTAACAGCCCATTCCCATCCCCAGCTGTGCAGTGCCGCTCCAAGCCCATTAGAAATTGGGAATGGTTGCATCAGGAAGGGCATCCGGCGTAAAAACTGTGGCAAATCAACATGCAGACAATGATCTGCTGTGGTCACCGTGAACTCACAGGATAAGCCAAAAGGACAAAAAAAAAGATGCCCACAAACCTGTGTTACATGATTTTCATTTGAATTTTTTTTTTTAATGATATCTCCTTTCATTTAGCCTTTCACTTCTCTTGCTGCCCTGTGTGCAACATTTTGTCCTGTGTAGGAAACTAATTAGAAACTGAGCTCCACATAGCACAGAAAACCATGTTCAACACGAGTAATCTACCTGGGAAGTCAGGTTTACCTAATCTCCTACCCCAGTTTACTGAACAGGTTAAATAGTTACAGATAAAGGAGGGATGCCTGGTTTCTGTTTACTGTACTTGAAATTTTCCCAAAAAGCCAACTTTGCTGCACTGCATATAAACGCACCTACTGTTACCATGGAAACAAAGGGAACTATAGCGTTTTAGATGTCAAAACAAACTTTGACTTTGTCACATTAAACTGGTTAAATCTGTAAAGTGGTTTTATACAGTTTAAACAGCTTGAAAGAAAATTGACCCGATCATCAGATTCTATGTAGTAGAGTTAAAGTAAACAGCTGGACCATTTCTTCATTTTATTTCAGCAGTTACTGGAATCACAATTAAAGTAAAATTTTCAACATGAATTAGTGAAAGAATACAAACTTGTGCTTACGGGTGTGTGTGTGTGTGTGTGTGTGTGTGTGTGTGTGTGTGTGTGCGCAGGTTGATGGGTCCGTTCATTGTCATGTTGGGGAACATCGTTGGAGACGTGATGTGTTTCTTGTTCCTGTATGCTGAAATCTTCATTCCCTACGCCTGCAGCTTCTGGATCATATTTGGAGGTTACACTACAGTTGTAATAATACTACTATTATTACTACTACTACTACTACTAGTACTCATGATAATAAAATGTGTTCACATTCTTTACTTCAGTAAAAATACCCCATTACAAAAAAAAGTTATTTCCTCTTATTAAAAAATCAATCTGTAAAATATTAAATATAATATTTAATATTTTATCATCATATAAAAAATGATGAAAAGTCACAAAATAATTTTCAATTGAAATCATCAAACAATGCAAAGAAAAAGCTGAAAAAAGGCCTCATCACTGGTTTCATCTCTGTTTCTACCTCCACCCCCACGACCTCTCCCACCCAGGCACTTTGTCAGTTCCAAGCATGCAGTCTGTCTCTGGCCTGCTGTACAGTCTGTACCGCATCACTCTGGTGGACGAGTATGAGTTTGCTGCCATGGTAACGGTGGACAAAGTAATGGCTCCTTTGCTGTGTGGGACATTTCTGGCTGCATCCTCCATCCTGTGTATCAACTTGCTAATCGCTCTGCTCAGTGACACCTTCCAGAGGTCAGAGATCACACCTGCTGTCACACATCTGGTCGGTCCACACCTACACTGAGATGATTTAGAAGCTCGGATTGAATGTGAGGTGCATGTCTTTGTGTATTCTTAGGGTCCATGACAACTCTCAGGCCAACGCTGTGATGCAGCAGGCTGCCGTCATCCTGCAGGTGGAGGAGTCCATGCCCCTACTTCGCCATTTCTATGACAACAGTTACATCTCCACCCACTGCGCACCACTGGCTGATGCCTACAATGATGACATCACAACAGATCCCTGTTACCACAATGAGAGGGGACACATCTCAGCACAGATCAAGGTAAATCTGAGGTAATGAGAAAAGTCCAAATGTTCTTATTTAACGTTCAGATAGTGTATCTGGTCTCTGTTTCTTGCAGGAGACTTTGGATGAGTTCCTGGTTCTGCAAAGAGACCTGGACTCAGGATTAGGGTGAGATTACCTGTTCAGTTTCAGCAGCAACAATAATTCAATCATACTCACTAGTTTATATCATCACATTTACAATTAAGCAACTAAGTACACAGCAGACCCAGGGACACTTTGACTTGTGGCCAAGAGGACCAGGAGTTGAACCACTGACCCTGTGGTTTGTGGTCAACCGGTCTAACAACTGAGTTACAGCCATCCACATTATGTAGAGCAGGAGTGGAACCACAAATGACCCAGCACAGTCAGAACCAGGATCATCACTATGTGTCCCATACACACAACTGCAGACTGTTTAAAATTGCTGCTGGTCTTTCAATCAGAGTCCAAAGCAACCAGAACGTACACCACAGGCTGAACCAGGGCCAGCAAGATGAAGGGTTTCTTGACCAGAATCAGCAGAACCAGGATCTACAGTACCAGAATCTAGAAATTGGGGAACAGTGCAAGCAGGAACTTCAGGCAATCAGAGCAGAGCTAAAGCAACTCCGGATTCTGATCCAGCAAGTTTATCAGAAACAGACTGATTCAGGTAAGGGCTGTGAGTCTGAGAGGAGATAAAACCTGACTGATCTGTGAGGACCAGCGCAGACCAGATCAGGTGCCTTCAAACATCCATAAAGTTTGATGTTCCACCTGAACAGAAACTCAGAAGCCATTGTACTGACATCCATTATGTGGTGAAGAACTGAACTGAACCAGATCTCAGACCAGGTGCCTGCAGGTCTTTAGCTGGATTCAGTTTCTAGAAAAACATTTATGGAGTTTATCTTAGTCCTGGTTCATTAACTTAATTTATGTAGTTAGTAGTAATTAGGACACAGGGGAGTTTCTGGACATTTTGGGGCCTGAGGTGGAACATGCTCTGGAGTCGCTGAGGAGTCATTTAGGGTAGAATAGTTTATAAGAATTTCAAAAATTACATTATTTCAAATTATTTTTTTACTGCTCTCTGTATCACAGTAGGTGTTATTAATATGAGTCTGATTACACAGACGTTCTCTTATGACTTTAAGTGATAATAAATCACACAAGTTTCTGTATCTGTAAAAGAGTAAATTCATTCATCTTGTCTGAACATGCTTATGTTCTCCTTGTAACATTTATTTTGAAATGGGCCTAAACTTCTTCATTAATTTGAAGGATGGCCTGTTCTAGTATCTTTTTCTCATACTGTGACTCAACAATTTGAAGACATAAATCGGATGGTTTTAATAAATAATGACATATTTATCATTATTCTTCTTTGTTTTTTTTTCTTATTTATCATAAATTTCTTATTTTGCTGTTTGAAATGGGCCCGTCCCCTCAGCTGTTGACGATTTCCTGTTCCGGTTCTTATAGCAGCAGTCTTAGAGCAGAGGGAGGAAACATGGCGGTGGCCGAGTCAGACAGAGATCCATCGTCCGCATTATGTTCGGAATTTCTGAGTTTCTCCGCCAAAGACACTGCGTCGGTAAGCGACTCCTCGAGCTGTCAGCCTCTCTGACTCTCCGCCTTCTGGGCCCGGCTTTGATCTGAGCATTGTTCACCGCTGAACTCGGTGTTCTGAGGCTCAATCTGCCTCCGGCTCGGCTTGTTTTTTAGCTAATGCTAATGCTAACTCTAACGTTACAAGTGTAAAACATCTGGGTTGTTAAAGGCGTCAGAAACATCTCTTCTGACTCTGTCATTCGGAACTTTCTGCTCAAATACCAACTGTTGGTTTAAGTAAACAATATTTTTATATTTGTACTGTTTAATACCGCGGCTGAACGTTTAATTAACGTTATGGCTTTCACTCTGGTGTTACAGCAGATTCTATCACCGTTAGGACTGAGACTTTGTTTCTCAGTCTGTGTTTTATAAGATTATTGTCAACAAATGCGGTGTTTAAACTGATACTGATAGCTGCTTAGTAATAAACTACATCAATAAAATAAAATATAGAAAATGTTGACCTGAAATAAAAACACAGGCAAGTGTATAGTTACTAGCTAGTTACTCTAGATTCTGAACATTTTTTAAATATACAAACACTTATTTAGTTAACAAAATACACTGCAGTCTGTGACTATTTAGCATGACCATTAGTGACTAACCCCTGTTTTATATAAAATAACAAAGTAAAAATATCTCAACAAAATCAAATACCACTGTTACAAAACTAAACCAACTGACTAGTAGTTAGATAGGTAACACCAGCCCCACCTGCAGCTGCTGCGGTAAACAAACTTTAGTGTTTTTCTAAATTAACTGTATTGTCCACAGACAATAAAACCACCATTGAATCTGCTCTTTATGTTGAGTTGTCAGCCTGCAGCCTGGATTATTTAATTCATCTGTGCCATAAAGTGCCTTTTAGTTCTAAGACTGTATCCTTTGAAGGACGTGGTTTGTGCGTTCTTCATAGGCATGCTCCTTTAATGCTGGCTAAAAACTTGCACACTTGTTTTATGTAGACCTTCAATGTTGCCCAAAAACAATTAAAACACATTTATGTATGTGTAAAACACGTCTACATGTTCTCATACTGTGACATATTTGCTTCAGTCAGTTCAAACAGAATGGTATTTTAAATCTCATTTATTAGGCTAATATCCTATAACCTCAACAAACACATTTTAATTAGTAACATTAGAAACTGTGACATTATGGAATAAAACTTTCCCAGTTAGAGCTTGGGCTGTCTAAGAATTGGAAATCACTCCTAACTTTCCAAAAAATTCTCAGAATGACACAATTTACTCCAACTTTCAGGAGTAAGAGGATTTTATCAACATTCTTAACAATCACTCCTATTTCCACCACATGTAGGAGGGCCCTGGAGTTGCCCAAACTGGTTCGGAGTAGCTAGGAAAAGTTGTTTATATCTATTTTATTAGTTTATATCTAGAGAATCAGGTTGGGACATTCTCCGCATTTCCAATTTATCACCTGTAGCCCACAAAGAGGTAAACTATGTGAGACGCGGTTTCACTTGGGAGGAAATGGTTCTTTAATCTAGGCAAGGGGTGGTGGCTGAGTACACTGTGTAGGGGTATGACATGGTGTAAAAAAGTGGACTGCAGAAATTGCATTGTTTTGTTTACAGCACATCGAAGAATATGGTAAGAAATTATGGTATGAATATGATGATTCTCCTCTTCTATTCTTATCCATCACAATTTCAATGTCTGCCCTTACTGCCAGAAGTTCAGGAATTTTGTTGTTACCATCTTTTTACAAGTGAGTGTTCACTTCACTTTCTGGGCTTTGTATTTTTTTTTGTTGCAGTCCCAGGATTTAGATGTCATCAACACGCCCACTCACTCGGCGTGAATTTGCTGTATAGTTAGTTACCTGATCTCTCTTCTCATGTGCTCAATTCTATTTGTCCTGACTTTGTACTCAGAAGTTGGGACGTTTGCATTCTCACATAGAGCCCCTCGAGATATCTATAATAGCTAAATAAACTCAGGAATCCATGGTAATAGGGGGTGTAAAACACACAACAAAAAATGTAATGTTTAATCAGTGTGTGACACAGAAAGAAAATAGTTTTTAATTCCTAGTTTGAGCTCCAGCTGCAGGCTCCGCTGCAGGCTCCAGCTGTCGATGGTTTGACTGTAAAATTAAACATTCTTTTGTTTTAGTGTATCTGCAGTTCACTGTTAATAACAACCCCCCCTCTGATCCCTCCCCCAGCGATGGCTGGTGACAGCCGACCTGCAGCAGGAGGTGTACCGTCACCTGGCTGTATATGTACCGAAAATCCTTTGCGTGGGTCCGAATGGGGGTGTGACCAGCAGGGAGGAGCAGAGGGAAGAGCAGAGGGAGGATTTGGCCTGTCAGCTGCTGCTTCTGGCTCCTCTGGAGTGGCTTTTGCTGGGGGAGGAGCCAGCTGCAGGTCTGGCTCATCTGCAGGAGAACAACCAGCCATCCCCACTGTGTGGACATGTGTTCAAGGCCGGGGAGCCCACCTATTCCTGCAGGTAAAGGACGAATCATAATTTTGATTTTGCTAGAGTTTTGAGTGGCAGCCTAAACATGCAGGCATAACCTAAATGTTCAGTTTGAACATCCTCAGAGAAATGTTTATGTCAAAGGTGTAAGAATACACAGCAAACACATCTCAACAGGTTTCAAGTATCAAACATTGCTTAAACCTCTATTTACACATTAACAGCCTACTGACTTTGGCACATTTTATTTTCCTATAGCTTTTGTTGCAATAACTAAAGGTCCTGGTTCAGAAGTAAAAGTTGATCTGATGATTAATTAAAATAAGAAAAAAAACATTAACTGCAGAAAGACAAGATTTTTAAAGAGTTACAGAGTGATGCCTCCTACCTACCGCCTGCCTTGCAAACTATGCAGAAAGAACCTAGAGTATGTGTAAGTGCTAGACATAAACAGTATCAAAGATGGTAAAATAAATGTTACATACCTTTAGTGTATGAAACCAGTGGGTGAGTTTATTTTTCGTGCAATAGACAGTCCCCGCAGACAAAAACTTTTGCCCTGCACACATTCGTCTATAAAGAATCCATCTGGGCACTCCTGGACAGGGGGGAATTTACATAATTAATATCGACACAGTAATGTAGATTACAATTGAGCCTTAACACACAGCTAGTACTTCTGCTAACTCGCCTGTAGAAATGTCCTGACAGGTTTTTGTTGTCTTTCAACTTTCACTAATATAAAGAGGATGGACAAAATAATTGAAACAGCAGTTATTGTACCTTTTCAGCTGTTAACCCAAATCTCTGTGTGTGCAGGGAGTGTGCAGCTGATCCAACCTGTGTTCTGTGTATGCAGTGTTTCCTGGGCAGTGTTCACAGAGACCATCGATACAGGGTGAGCACACACACAGACTTGAAATCAATCCACTCTCCACTCATCCCTCCCTCTCCCCACTCCACTGATTCACTCTCTATGCTCCACCATGACATGCACAGTTCCTGAGGACGGCTCTTATTCCAGGCACATTTTGTGATCATTTGAAGTTATAGGATCAGTTTTTTATACTACATTACATTACCTTGTTTTAGGAAAGAATACAAAATATAAACACAATACCACTATGTCTCATATTGCACTTAAATTTAGCAACTGAACATGTAATATTTTAAGTTATATTTTAAAATTCAATTAAACCTTGGATCATCCTAATGCTGTATTAAAAACAATATTTGATTCTTCAATATTTGGTTCATCAAGATCAAGTCATAAAAATTACTATATTAACTATATAAAGAATATAATCCATAGTAACCTACTCAGTAGCAGAGCCTGAATTTTTAGAACGTGATTTTCTTCACTTTAATTCTTTTTAAAACTAACCTGTTCTGAGTTCATTTAACCCTTCAACACTGTTGTCAGGTTAAACTAGCATTAGAGTTTCTGTATGTGTGTGTGTGTTCATGTGTGCAACACTCTAGATGACCACTTCAGTAGGGGGAGGTTTCTGTGATTGTGGAGATGCTGAAGCCTGGAAGAAGGGTCCCTACTGCCAGAAACACACTCCTGCAGATACTAGCAGAAACAATGAGGAGGTGGGACAGCTGTTTGTCTATTTACCTGTCTCTCTCTGTCTGTCTTTCAGTAATAATTACGCTGTCCTGTTTTTCCTTCAGGACCCTGTAGATCAACTCCCAGTTGACCTGGTTGCTCGTGGTTACAGCATCTTCTCCATCATCCTGAGGTACGCTGTGGACCTACTGACCTGGGAGCAGGAAGACCAGCTACCTGCAGGACTTGAGCCACCGTAGGCACACACATTAGTCTGAATCATTATTAAACATATTAACTCACTTTATTAACCCACTTTAGTTAAAGTAATTGATCTGAGTTCAGGTTAGGTACAATTGACACAGGTGTTTCAGTGAAACTCTCTTTTCTGATGCTTCCTTTCTGTCTATGGGCAGGGAGAGAGGAGACACCTACTACTGCATGTTGTTCAATGATGAAGTCCACACATATGAGCAGGTGATCTACACGCTGCAAAAAGCTGTTAACTGCAGCCAGAAAGAAGCCGTCAGCTTTGCGACCACCGTCGACAGAGATGTCAGTATCCTTAAAGACTACTAGATTACTTACATTTTGCTTGCAGATCAGTATTACATGAGGGTTATTGTAAAAAGAGCAAATCCATGTTACCAGCTAAAGCTTCTTCTGGGCTCACCTGTTTATCTGTTGTGTGTTGGTGCAGGGCAGGAAGTCAGTTCGATATGGAGATTTCCAGTTCTGTGACCAGGCCAAGTCTGTGATTGTGGTGAGTTACTGAATACTGAGCTGGTAACAAATTTTTTTTAATGACCTCATAACTAATCTGGTTACTAACCCAGTTACTGACCAAAGAGTATCTTTCGGCTTTTAACTACACATTCAAATATGTTTAATGGCAAGCTTGTGTGCACATTGATTTTGAGCATTGGTTGTGCACGTTTTCAGAAATAAATGCTCTGTGTATGCGTGATTCAATCCTGTGTATTGCCAGTGAGGCAGTAAGAACAATCTCAGCAGCAGCTTTCATACGCAACAATAATAAAGGAAATTTTATTTACTTATGTGCGCTTGATCTCAACACATCTAGTGTTGCAATGGCTTTTGTATGGGGTTATTGTGAGAAACAGGACTAAGTAAAGGTTTGTTATAGAAGTAAAAATCAGTGTATCTTGTATTAGATGTGTATAACTGCAATATGATTAATAACCATACAGGGTTTGATCTATGAATCTATGATGCCACATGATTCTCTGTGGCAACCCCTGAAAGGGAACAGCACAAAGGAAAAGATGATTGATACCATTACGGCTGATGCTAGTTAGATAGCTAAAAGGTAAAGGCTTATAGATGCTAATATTGCTGTTGTAATATCAGTATTGATGGGTAATGTTAATTAAACTTTGTATTAAACATAGTCGCATGCACAAACATGTTGATCAATGGTGTTTGGATGCAAATGTAGGCTCATGAAGCTAGGAGCATAGTCTATATAGAGATGTTGTTCTTGTTATTGTGCTTAGCTTTAGCATGGGTGTCCAATTGGTGACTTAATCAATTAAACAGTTTGGCTTCAGTTTGTTTGCCTACACCTCTTAATTTGAAGTGCAGAGCCATTTACTAATCATTTCTGTACAGTGTTACTCTCTAAATTTGTTTGTACCTTGAGTTGGTGCTGCCCCACTAGCAGTGGTGGGTGGGGTCAAAAATCCTTGTTTTTGATTTATGGTTTTCTGTACATGATATGGACATTTACAAATGAGTAACAATTTCTGCAACATAGAGCACACACATTGAGAAAGACTAAATGGCTCCCTTCAACTTAAATGTCGTCTACATAAATAATAGCCCTGATATTAATCACAAAAAGAAGAAAGAATATAGAATTCTAAAATTTAGAATTCACTATCCTTAACCTCTGTCCCGCTGGCAGAAGGAGGGTTGGGTTCGTCCACCACCACTTGCTTAGCTCCAAGTGCATTAACAGTAATTAGAATAAGCCAACAAGCTACTGTGATTACCACAATGGTGGGTGAGAGATCATGGGCAGAGCTGACATTACTGCTGTTCTGAGAGGTTTACTTCTTCATGTGCTGATAACCTATTTTTATTGTCTTTTAACTCTTTTTGGCCAACATTGACCAAAACAAATAATTTAAAAATGCCAGATTGGTGTGACTGGCCGACCACTACAGCAGAGATACAATCTTTGGCACAGGTAATTGTGTTAAAGACTGTTTCTCCACCAATGTGCAGAGAGCAAACACATTGACAACACATTTCATTTTTCCTGTCATCCATTCAGATTATAGGATTAACCTCACTGACAGGTGATCCGAGTTGTAAAGGTAGTCTAGAAGCATGTAGAAGGAGAGGTTATGCTGTTCTGCTTTAAATTTTTGGTTTGATTTGATCTGCAACCAGACTAGCAACTTATTAGCTTCCAGCATGCACTGTGCTGCTGTGTCTTACCTGAGGTAACACACTAGACTGTCTACATAGGTCATACCATGTTGAAGTTTGTAACGTTTGCCATGCATGCTAACTGGCATCTGAACAAATGAACATGCTGTTGTGTTGATTCACAGTGTTGTCATGTGACAGGTCCCTCTTGTGGACATTAATGTAGATCCTTGCAGATATGTAGCCTTTGTATGGAGCTGATAAGCAAAAGCAAAGTTTAGTTTTTTTACTGGTACCTAGAATTGTTTTTTATTTTGTTTTAATTTGGAACCCAGGTTTTATTCCCAACCCTTCTAACTACTGACTTGGTTGCTAACCTGGTTAATGACCTTTTGTTCTCTTTAAATATTTGGACCCCAGAGGAACACCAGCCGTCAGTCGAAGCCTCTCAGGGTTCAGGTGATGCACTCATCTGTTGTTGCACATCAGTGTTTTGCTCTGAAGGCTCTCAGCTGGTTGGGACAGATCATTCAGTACTCTGGTATGTCAGTACTACATTCTCATGATCTTAGCATGTGAGTCCCCGCTGCTGTGGGTTTTGACCATATTCATGTGTTTCAGATGGTCTGAGGAGGATCCTGTGTCAGGTTGGACTGCAGAAAGGACCTGAAGGAGAAAACTCGTCACTGGTTGACCGACTGATGCTCAATGACTCCATGATGTGGAAAGGTAGTGAAACATTTAGGTACATGTATGTATTTGGCTCATCAGAAATGAGATGCGCTGGTGATTTTTGGATCCTCTCAAGGGCTTTGAATGTGCTGCTGGTAGCCCTGTTAACAGGGCATTGCAATAATTGAGAGGACCAGTGCCCTCACAGTGAGTTGGATTGCATATTCAGAAAGGTAGGGTCTGATCTTTCTGATGGTGTAGAGAGTAAATCTGCTGCCTGAGAGAAAGAGAAGATGTGGTCAGTAAAGCTCAGTTGAATTTCAATGTTGACTGTTACATGATCTCCAGACAATGTTAGAAGAATTCTTCCTTTGTCATTGTCTCAGACATGTAACACACAGTGGGAGATGGCTAAGTTAGAACCATTCTCACATGAAAAATCGCTTGATTTCTCTGTGCAATCAGTGCACACAGGAGGCATAACTTGATATTAAACTTAATATAACTTTTGAGTATGAAATATGCAGCTAGTTTTGCAGGCTGTTTTTTGCACATGTGCAGATGGATCAAGGCAGATGGCTACCCACCCTCAGCCTGGTTCTGCTGGAGGTTTCTTCCGTTAAAGGGAGTTTTTCCTGTCCACTGTTGCTTAGTGCTGCTAAAGGGGAATTTGTTGGGTTTACACCTTTGCGCCAATTCCTTGTTGTGAATTGGCGCTATATATAAATAAAATAACTTGATTTCATTACAGTTGCACACAGTTCACATAGACAGAAATTTTGGGACTGCCCACAGTCCTCTGTAGAGTCAGTCTAGTCTAGCAAATGACGAAACTTGACATATAAATAAGATGTATGCGGATAGAATTAAACTTATGCAAGGCTACTGTGAAACGTGATGTTGTGCACCAGTTAGCCTGCCACTCAAATCTTTCTCTTCTCAACCAACCTTTTTTTTTTATTTAGGTCCATAATCATCCAGGTGTAATGTGACATGTAAGAAACAATCACAACATTTCCATGAATGGTTGTTTCTGTTTCATCTACCTAATATAGGGAAGTGCAGTTTAATGAGACTTGTGGTTGAAAATTGCATTCAGTGGATGTAACACTGTTAAAGCTGTCAAGCTGTTGACTTCCCACACTGTAACTTCCAAAAGTCCAAAATTATGTGCATGCATTTACTTAAATGTTGTTAAATGTCTTAAATAAATTGTTTGTAGAAACAATGTGAATAAACATTAATTCCATCATAAGGACGAGGACACATGCCTGTACATTTGTGCATATGTTTGGGATTATATCACCTCTGACTTCTTTTGAGCCAGAAGAGCCCCTTATCTATGTGCAGCTGTTTAACAAAAGTGTCTAAATTGGGATTAATAGTATTAAATTAAATTGTGTGTTTAGGAGCAAGGAACATTTACCACCAGCTGCTGATGAACAGCCTCCTAATGGACATCAAGTACAAGAAGATCTTTGCAATCCAGTTTGCCAAGGTAACGCACCTAATGAGCACAGTTTGTAGTCACACCTGATTCACTCATCCAGTTTATTTGATCATGTTGTGTTTATAGTTGGGTCTGTATCATTGTAGTAATATAGGATAATAAAAAAGTGCTAACATGGGGGGAGAAACTTTGGTAGATTTCAGTGAGGGGTGGAGCTTGGTCAAAGCATGCAAGAGGCAAAACATGATAGAACTTTGCACTTTGAAACTGTGAATCAAAGAAGAAATGGTAGAAATGTCATTACATGTCCATTCACAATAAATTCTCCTGACAAATTAGGAAAGAGCAGCATGCTCTGTCCACACACAGGACCCCCTCACATAACCCGAACTTGTACTAGGGGTCTTGGTCTGACTCTAACATTTGCATTCTCACATGTTGCTGCTCTGGGTAAAGTCTAGAAAGTTCAGTTTGGCCGTGCATGTGTGAAAGCAGCTATACAGTGAAATTTTTTTTTATGCTGGGAAGACACTGTACAGATTTGGTCTGATTTTAACCCCAATCCGCTCACTCCCAACTGATTTATCGCTTGACATTCAATAAGAATGTTGTCCAGACCCCCGATTAATCACCTGAATGACCTACAGTCCTGCTCCCGATCATTTGGATTTCTAGTATGTTAAATTTTGGTTTGCTTTCTTGTAATCTGAGCAGTTTTCCTCAGAATATCAGTTATAAACAGGAACTGGCTTGTTTTAACATTATTCGAGTAACGTTTGCAGTTTACATAGTATGGCTGATTGACGCAAAGGCTGATTGGCAATGATTGCTGGGATATAAGAACTTTCCTGCAAAACAGACACAAATTTTACTCTTTCTCTCGGGTTTGTTCTCATTTCATTGTGAACAAACAAAAGCCGTATTTCTGCTTCTTATCAACTCTAAGGATACAGTCATCATGTTTAAATAAACTGTATAGGAATCGTATTACGCAAACCTGACCTGGGGCTCTGTGCAGACATTCAGTGCGAGCTCCTTGTCGCAGGTGAATGACTGAAATGTACAGTATGAGCTGTAAAGTATGAAGGCCAATTAAAATGTGTAGTGTGGTTTTTAGATACTTTATTTAACCATTTTGAATAGATCTGGCCAAGACAGCAGAATTAACCATATAACTAAAAACAGTGCAGAACACCCACGATGGTGGAACGAGCTACCAAACGCTGCACGCTCAGCTGACTCTCCCAATATTCAAAAAACTGCCGAAAACTGAACTCTTCCGCATCTTCCTATGCACTTAAATCTCTTAAAAAAACAAAAAAACCAAACAAAAAAAACAACAACTTTCTGCTCTCTTGCACTTGTAACTCGTGAACTGTGAACACTTTTCTTATAGGACTTTGCTTTGATGTTTTCTCCTTGACTTAGATTTTTGCTTGCCTTGTACCTCACTTGTAAGTCGCTTTGGATAAATGTAAATGTAGAACACACTCGCATATTCTCTCAATTTTAAATACAACAGCGATGTTTCAATACATTAAAAGAAACCATACTCCTATGCATGTGCAGAATATGGAGAATATTTACAAGCATCTTGGAATAAAGAAGAAGGAGAGGAGGAAGGCGTGTTCGTAGGCAGAGAGAGAAGAGGAAAGCTAAGAACATAGGACTGACAGTAGGGACTTTGAATGTTGAAGGCTTGCAGGTCGAAAGGTAGAAATGCTAGGAGCTTAGGAGGGTTCACGCAGGGTTCAAGTTGTTTTACCATGAAGGAAGAGAAATGTCTTACTCATTCACGTGTGTGAACGAGAGGGACCCTAGTGGAACGGTGAGGTTACAGGGAGCAGAGGTGAAGAAGGTGCAGGACTTTAAGTACTTAGGGTCAACGGTTCAGAGCAACGGAGAGTGTGGAAAAGAGGTGAAGAGGCGAGTGCAAGCAGGTTGGAACGGGTGGAGAAAAGTGTCAGGTGTGATAAAAGAGTATTGGTGAGAATGAAAGGAAAGGTGTTCAAGACGGTGGTGAGACCAGAGATGCTGTACAGCTTAGAGACACTGGCACTGAAGAAAAGACAGGAGGAAGAGCTGGATGTAGCAGAGCTTAAGATGTTGAGGTTCTCTTTGGGAGTGACGATGGACAGGATCAGGAATTAATGCATCAGAGGAACAGCTCATGTTAGATGTGTTGGAGATAAAGTTAGAGAGGTCAGATTGAGGTGGTTTGGACATGTTCATCGGACAGACTGAATAAATTGGTAGAAGGATGCTGAGGTTGGAGCTGCCAGGCAAGAGGTCTAGAGGAAGACCAAGGAGGAGATTTATGGATGTAGTGAGAGAGGACATGAAGTTAGTTGGTGTGAGAGAAGAGGATGCAGAGGACAGGGTTATATGGAGGTACATGATTCGCGGTGGCAACTCCTGAAAGGGAACAGCCGAAAGGAAAAGGAGTCTTGGAATAAAGAAACACTTCAGCCGGGGTTTTTAATCATTTTTATGCAACAATAAAAGTCTAAAGCAGGGGTCTCAAACTCCGATTACCTGGGGGCCACAGGAGGCAGTCTGGGTGAGGCTGGGCTGCATCAGGTATTCTGCAAAAAAAGCTTTATTAAAAAAATCCAATCTTCTCAAACATCACTACTAACAGTTCTTTAACTTCAATGGGTTCTTCTGAACATGGCTTCTCTTGCCTACGTCTTGCTGCCAGAGACCTAGCAGGGCTTTCTCTCACATAGCTGAGCCACATTTGGCTTGAGGGAGGAAGCAGATGAGACCCTCAGTATGGCTTGAAGATGATCGTCAGTAAGTCTGAGGTCAGAGTTGCACTGCAGGTCAATGAGCTCCATTTGAACCACAGGAGGGGCACATTAAACATTAAAGAAGAAGGGGTCATGTCTTTCATGATGACATTAACACCATAACATTTATAGATGGTAGAAAATACCAGGATAGCCAGCGCAAAAAATGGTGACTGCTACTGGGCTGTTCATTATCAGCTGGGACAGTATGTCACCATTATTTATTTATTATATACAAACGATAGGATGCAGCCATGGATGCGTTATTTACTGGCTTTTATTTTCTATAATAACCCCGTGGATTCAGCGGTATGTCCTAGCCAACACCGATGTTCCATTGATTATATAACCGAGGCGTGTAAGCCCCCGATGAGGCTCCAGCCTGACTCCAAAGCGAGATGGCGGGTGGGAGCTGGCTGAGTGGCCCATCGAAGGTCCACTCCCCTCGGTGACATCGTCAACGGAACATCGTGTTGGTCGTTAACGCAGGTAACATTGACTTTGTCCAGCTCGAAGTCAAACATGCTCATATTAAATACAGTAAGAAATACTAATTGTGTGACGGTTATGTGATGTTACATGGGCGCCTCCATAGTTGTGCAATGTTTCTCTGTTCGCATCAAGCCCGGCGGATGGCCCGCCCCCAGGAGTCATATACTCGACTGTGATTGGTAGGTTCGTTCAGCTCCAGCTTGCACAAAAAGTGCCAATTATATAAAACTTGCGGGCCGCACTAACATTAAACTTACATATTGTCCGGTCAACGAACAAGAAAATCCAGGCTGCAGACTGACAAATAACCAAACATGAGCGGTGAAGATTTTGTGTCTGTATGGTGTTTGTTGACAATATGATGAATTTAGAACATGACTGACATAAAACTAATATAAAACTAAGTCTTAAATCAATATGGACACTTTTTCTATGTAATATAGACTTACAGTGTTTGAGGTTTTCCTTTCTTTTGGGTCCTCATGCTGCAGGTGTGAAGGCAGTAAACATTTTAAATTTCGTATATAGCCTCGTATAACATCACAGCAGCAAACACTAATGTTCAGACAGCCCAAAATTGTGTGCTAAAAACAGTGGTAATCAGATACTGGCTTGTACCTTTATACAACTGAATTAAGACAAATGTTAATAAACCCAGACATTTGAAGTGACAGTAATAGGAGGAAAATGGCTCGAGAGTAAACCTCGACATGTTTGATTCTAGACTCTGCATTTGGGCCTGTTGAGGTATAGTTTGGTGGGGTTGGGGGAACATCGGCCTAGCAGCAATGACCCAGAGGTGAAATGTCCCCCCCCCCCCCCCCCCCTTTTAGAACTACAGACGCCTCCAGACAGATTTTATGGAGGATGATCATGAGCGATCGGTGTCAGTGACATCGCTGTCTGTACAGCTCTTCACCGTCCCAACCATGGTGAGTACTCCTCCTTCTCCTCCCCTGCACCTCCACACACCTCCTCTCTTTCTCCTTTCTCTCCTGCTGGTAGAGTTATGAGCGATTGCAGAGTGACTACGTGAAAGACGACCACGACCGTGAGTTCTCCATCACTGACCTGTCAGTACAAATTTTCACCGTTCCTTCACTGGTGAGTCCAGTGTGTTTGTGTCGGAGCTGAGAAATCTGTAACAGTTTTTACATCAACCCTAAGCTAGTCCCACCATTTTTACTATCCCTTATTTGAATGTTTGAGCATTTTTCATCTGTTTCAAGACTTTATTTTTTTCTCTATTATTTGGCTTCAATTTTAAGAATCTGGTTTAGTTTGAGTTTTAAAGTTTGTTTTTCCCCCAAACTACCACACCCTGAGTTCAGTCTGAATTCACAAAAGGTTTGTTCCAATCAAACCATTTAATGTATGTATGTATTTGTCATCTGTAAATAAATACATTTTAATGTATGTACATAAAAGTATGTATGGGTGTAACACTTCACATAGTATCATGTTTTGTGATTAACTGATATATTAAAATATTTTTTAGTACGTTAGAACTGCAAGAGCTATGAAACATATCTCCATTTCAAAAACTTTTGTTTACTCAGAGTGTAAGTAAAAGGAAGGTTTGATAGATAAAAATTATAGGTATAGTATAGGTGGAAAAAGCCTGTCCTGACTGTAATGCTGCTTAATGTTTGGTGTTTGACATAATAATTAGTAGAATTACCTTTCAAAGAGGATTTTTGTAAATTAGGGTGTGTATGTGTTTGTCAGGCCCGGATGCTGATGGTGGAGGAGAACCTGATGACCACCATCATCAGGACCTTTGTGGACCACCTTAGGCACAGAGACGTGCAGGGACGCTTTCAATTTGACCGGTACACTGCCCAGCAGGCCTTCAAGTTTGCACGAGTCCATAGCCTCATCGGAGACCTCAAGTAAGGACTATTTAGATGCCATGTAAATACTAGTTGAACACTATTTAGTTATATTATTTCTCTTGCTAATTGGTTGAGAAAACTGGTCATTCAATAACAACAGTATCTGTGTGCAGGTATGTTCTAATCAGCTGTCCCTCTGAGTGGAGTGATGAGCTAAGAGCTAAGTTTTTGGAGGGTCTGGATGCTTTTCTGGAGCTGCTTAAGTGTATGCAGGTAATGTTCACATCTGAGGTTCAGCTTGACAGGGACAACCTGACGGTTTTGTCTGAACCCATTTGTCTCTCTGGTTCTGACCTGGTCATTTTGTGTCAGGGTATGGACCCAGTGGTGAGGCAGGTGGGGCAGCACATAGAGATGGAGCCGGAGTGGGAAGCAGCGTTCACTCTGCAGATGAAGCTGACTCACATTATCTCCATGATCCAGGAGTGGTGCTCCACTGACGTGAGACTACATTCAACTTATTACACATTAACACAATATTTAACATGCTACATACAGCACACAACATATATCAGAGTTTCCAGTGTTTTATGGTTTCCTTTCCTTTACTCCCTGTACTCCCAGGAGCGTGTGTTGATTGAGGCCTACAGGAAGTGTCTGAGCGCGCTCAGTCACTGTCACAGCAGCCTCCCAGATGGCGAGCAACCAATCATTTTGAGCCTGGCTGGTCACAGTGTGGAGACGTTCAGGTACCAGGTGTCTCAGGACAAGGTGTCCATACACCTGCCGGTCTGCCGGTTGCTGGCAGGTAAACACACCTCACCCTATACCCAACATGTCCTTATATAGGGGCAGCTGAACCTTAGGAGATAGAACAATCATTTACCAATCACAGGGTCAGTGGTTTGACTCCTGGCTCCTTCTGTCATGTTGAAGTATCTTTGAGTTTCCAGTGTGTCCAGCCTCCACCATTGATCTGTGATTGTCAGTGTGAGTAAGTTTATGAGAAACTGTGTAAAGTGCTTTGAGTAGTGTTAATTAAAGTCAGGCCATTTACCACTTATCTGCAGTTATTATGGTTTGTTATATACTAGGTAATACATCTCTATGTACTGGTATACTGGAAAAATGGAGAGATAGGTGAACTGGAAACCTGTGAACTCAGGTCAGAGACTGACAGATATTCTCCTTCTTCAGGTCTCCACGTTCTCCTCAGTAGGACAGAGGTGGCATATCGTTTCCCAGAGCAGCTTCCTTTGGTCAGTACCTCACCCATAATCAACATTAAAGTCAAAGGCATCTCCTAATACCACTTTTTCCCCAGACTGAGTACAAGTACTTGCCTTTGAGTACTTGCTAATACCAAGTACTGGCATGAGTGTGTGGTGCTTCTAGTGTAGGCTAAGACCTGCTGGACAGTAAAATTCTAATCAGTCCACTGCAGTTAAGCTGATGACAGACACTGTTGCTCTACACAGATATATGGAGGTAAAATAACTTTGTAAAACAATGTCAGATAAAGTTTCAGTTATTGTAGATTTCCCTTGGTTGTCACCATTGTCCGTTATAAATTTAAATTTTTTAAAATTTTAAATGATAAAGATAAATATGAAAATTACTGTTAGCAACTGCATCTTTTAGAGGAGCAGAGCTTGCAGTTGGCTTCACTTTTGTTGTCACTTAAAATGGCTACGAACCACAGACATTATTCCACTTCTGCCTACCTGCTCAACCAAGATGGGGTTGATGTGGTTTCAGAAAGGCCTTATGAGTACAAGTACACAAGGGAAGCACTGGACCTGATACTGGTTTTGTCACATCCCTTGTCCCAGCAGCTGGGAACTAAATTCAGCTGATATGACACTGAATCTTCTCCACATAAACTAGACTGTGGAGACTTTTCATTAATTTTATTTGTGTACATAACATTGAAATATTTTTAAACCTGCGTGTCTCATCAGGGTGAACTCAGCCCCCCTCTCCTGATTGAACTGCCTCTCCGCTGCCTGGTGCTCTGTGCCCAGGTGCATGCTGGGATGTGGAGAAGGAACGGTTTCTCCCTGATCAACCAGGTGAGTCAATATTATGTGCAGAGGGAAATGACATGATACTTTCATTCAGTGAAAGTTGTTTTACCTTTATACAACTGGATTGAACTGAGGTTCCCATGTGTTCTTAGTCACGTGATGTTTTTTAGAACTGGCTGTCAGAACTGTTAACCTCTATCTTCAGTGTCTGATCAACAGAACTAGATTCTCCTGACTTAAATGTTAGCGTGGTGCCACTGTGGTCTCCTCTGACTAACATGATTCTGTTTCAGATCTATTATTACCACAATGTTAAGTGCAGAGTTGAGATGTTTGACAAAGACGTCACCATGCTACAGGTATAAACACACTTTGCTGACAGTACTCTACTCCTGACTTTACTGTCGTCTCTAACAGTTGTTTGTGTTTTGCTGCAGGCGGGTGCTTCGATGATGGATTCAAACCACTTCCTGATGATTGTACTGAGTCGCTTTGAGCTGTTTCACATTTTCAGCTCCTCAGACATTAGGAAGAGATACAGGGAGGCCAACAAGGTCAGTACTAAATACAGACACTTTACCAACACTTGACTGACTCTAACAGACTTCAGGAAGAGATACAGGCCAACAAGGTCAATACTGACAGTGTACTGTGTGTCTGACAGGATGTGGTTCAGCAGAACAACACTCTAATTGAGGAGATGCTTCACCTCATCATCATGGTTGTTGGTGAGTGTGTCTGTGCTGCTTCGGCTTCACTGACAATGTAAACATAGATCATGTTTAGGTGAAACAGGTAGCTGACAATAGCTTGTTTAAATCAGACATGGCAGGGTTAGAGGTGTTAATAATGTGAGGCTGGTGATAGTTCATGCAACCCTTTCGTCCAGAGGAGCATTCAATACATTTCAGTTCAGCTTTTATTGATTTGTGTTAAATCACAACTAAAATAATTCCAGGGCACTTTAAATAGTAGTCAAGACTATACGATTTAAACCCAACATTTCTTCCTTGAAAGCCACTAAGGAAATAGTGGAGAGGAAAAAAAATGAAAGAAACCTCCAATAGCCTGGACAGGTTTGGGTGAATGAAGACAAAAAAGAAATACAAGAAGCAACAGACAAATCCCTGGGGAGGAGAGGAGCAGATGAGGTTTGAAAGGCTAAAGGCTGTGATTCCCATTATACTTTTGGAAATTCAAGGAACCATAAGTAGACCTACATTTTGAGAGTAAAGTAGCCTGTTGGGATAATATGTTACCACAAGGTCTTTGGGATATGATGGAACTTGGTAGATCAGATATTCACCCTTTTCTGACAGTAGGTTTCTCATACAGATCGGGTGTGATGTAGGTCATGTGCCTGTTAACCTGTTCTGTATAAACCTGGTTACAGACCCATACAGGTAAAACTTTAAATGTGTGTTTGGGACAGGTGAGCGGTACGTAGCGGGAGTCGGACAGGTAGAGCCCTTTGATGAGGTCAGGAGAGAAATCATCCACCAGCTGTCAATTAGACCGATGGCTCACAGTGAGTTGGTGAAGGCTCTACCCGAGAATGTGAGCAAAACACACCTGCCTGTTTACTTATTTACTTGTCTTTCCTGAGTACCATCAAGTGATGTCTTATCCTCTCTCTGCAGGGGAACAAGGAGACCGGTCTGGAGAGAGTCATCGACAGTGTTGCTTCTTTTAAGTCAGTCAGTTCTTCTTTAAGGACAATTTCTTGATATTGATCACCACCAGTCCACTACAAAGAACTGTTAAAATTAATATTATTAATACAATTTATTTATTTTTTTGTTGTGATAGTTCTGCTGTTAGAAGGCATGTGTCTAGTTACCATGGGTACAGGATTTTGTCTTGTTTACAGAAAGCCTGGTGTGACAGGACGGGGCCTGTATGAACTGCGTCCTGAGTGGAACAAACACTTCAATCTGTACTTCCATCACTATAGCAGAGCCGACCAGTCCAAGGTACTGATCAGTACACTGATCTATTATTTGCACGATTTGCTGATAGGACTTTGCTTTGATGTTTTCTTTTTGACTGGATTTTTGCTGCCTTGTACCTCACTTGTACGTTGCTTTGGATAAAAGGGTCTGCTAAATCACTAAATGTTAAATGTAAACGGATTAATGACTGATCTGTGTGTTGTCATGGTAACTTTGTATGTTACAGGCTGAGGAGGCCCAGAGGAAGTTGAGGAGACAAAATGGAGAGGACACAGGTAAATACACCTGATGTTTTATGTTGATAGATGCTGTTTCTAGCTGTTTTTTGTTCCTAAAAAAAACACACGAACTTTGTTCTTATATTCTGATATTGGTTGTGGAGCCAAAGATAAGATCTAAAGCAGATTTAGGACCAGAACAGATGTGTCGGTGTTTAGGACAAAGGAACAGAAGGTGCTGTGTGACAAACATGTTTCTGTGTCCTCCAGCCCTGCCCCCCCCACTGCCTCCCCCCCTCTTTCCTCTGTTTGCCAGCTTGGTCAACCTACTCCAGTGTGACGTGCTGCTGGCTGTGGAAGGTGCTGTGCTGCAGTGGGCAATGGAGCCCAGCGGGGGGGGCTGGACTGAGTCCATGCTGCAGAGGGTAAGACCCACACCACCAGTTTCACTTTCTGAGGTTAAGTTCTCAGCATCTGTCTGCACCTACCCTCAGCTTTCTAACAGGAGCTGTGCATTTGGTATGTGCAGGTGTAGACACATCTTCACGTTTGTGTGATGACAGCTCCACATACTAAATAGTACTAACTCAACTCAGCCCAACTCTATGTGCTTTGCTTCATTTTTTACTACAAATATATTGCCACCTGGTCAACGTGCCAATATGGAGTCACACAGAAAAATGAATACTAAACGAGTGTTACACTCCGTATGTTGATTTTTATTATAGCAAGGAGATTTTCTTTTTTTACCATGTATGTATGTATGTATTTATTTATTTATTAAGAAGAGGCAAAAGACAACTAGAACAGTTTTGGAAGTTTTTGTCGGAGTTTGCAGTGTTTTCACATCACCTTTTAGTATTGTTTAGCATTTGAGTCGAGCTGAGCCGAGCAGAGTTGGAACTTTGTAATGAAAATGGGGCTATAAAGTATCAAAAGTAGACTATGCTATAAAATGCTTTCTCAGTTTTTAACTGTTGTATGTGTTTGCATTAATTATTGTTGCTGGCACATTGTGTACTTAAGTTTATGTTCCCACTTGTTTTGTTTAATAAAGTGTTAGTGAAATATGCAGCAGTACAAGTTTGTAGCGTGACTGTGTATCTGTAGAAAGTCAACTATTAATGAAAAACAGACAGTTCAGTTCAAATAATCACATTTAAACTGAATAAACATGTTAACATTAATACTCCAGCTCCATGTACTCACTGTGTACTTTATAAACTCTGTGTTTACCTCAAGGTGCTCCACCTGGTTGGGATGGCTTTGTTGGAGGAACAGCAACAGCTAGAGAACAGCAGTAGTGATGATGACATCACCTTCAACTACACGTCCAAAATCACACGTTAGTACACATATTAACACAATAATGCACATTAACATACAAACATTAATCTGTGTGCTTCTTGTTCTTTGTTCTCACAGTTTTTCTAACATTAGTTCTTTTCTGATCCACCTGACATTTACCTCTGTGCGTTCAGGTCCAGGTGAAGCTCCCAATACTTCAGGAAGTGTCCTGGCTTTGTTAGAGAGTCTGCAGAACGCTCCTCATCTGGAGGTCCACAAAGATATGATCACCTGGATCCTAAAGGTAAACGGTGAGGTGATTGACACCTCACACCACACTGTCCAGGTTTATCTTCATCAAATTGCAGTAATCCTGCTCTGCAGGGCATTCCACATAGCTCCATCCTGGGATCCGTTTTATTCTCATTCACATTACTGACTCGCTGTTTGTCATAAAAATGTTAATGTCTAGGTTTATGTGGAAAGCGTAGACATTTCCTGTAATTTAAAGTTTCACTTATTGATCTTAAAGTCTTTTTTTTAATTTTGGTTTGTTTTTTTGTGTGTGTGTGTACAGATGGTGACGAACATCAAAACGATGAGAGAACGAACATCATCCACGTCCACTTTCAGCATCAGCCCAGAGCACGGACTGGAGGAGGTAAGACACAAACTAATGGCTTTCATCAGTTTTATTGACGTGCAACTAACGACTACTGGCCTACCTACACCTGCAGACTGTGAGAGACAAAGACAAAGCCGAGAGAAAGAGAAAGGCAGAGATGGCTCGCCTCAGGAGGGAGAAGATCATGGCTCAGATGTCTGAAATGCAAAAACATTTCATCAATGAGAACAAAGAACTTTTTCAACAAAGTCTCGAAGAGCTGGAGGCTTCAACATCTGCTGCTGCAGAGAACAGGTAGACCTATACTCACCTGTATACTAATATCAGCAACAGCCAATGTACAGACAGCTGATGTTTGAATTGTCCCCTCTGGTTCTCTCTTAGTCCTCCTAGTTTGGAGCCCACCTGTGTTTTACAGGTGTGTGTTGGTCCCAGGAGGGTAGGCAGAACCGAGGGTCGTCAGCTGGTCACCTGTATTCTGTGTCAGGAGGAGCAGGAGGTTCGAGGTCATGGCAGAGCCATGGTACTGGCAGCTTTCGTGCAGAGGTCAACAGTTCTGTCTAAAAACCGCCGCCATAACCTGCCTGACCCAGGTGAGCCTCACTGTGACACCCCTGGAATAGTCACCAATGAGAGGTAAACATTGACTGACTGGATGTGTGAATGTATGTTTCAGACAGTCACAACCCTCTGTTTATGCACCCTGACATGTCTCTGGGGGTTCACACTGCCAGCTGTGGACACATCATGCATGCCACCTGCTGGCAGAGGTAAGATAAGAACCTGCAGTTGAAAACAGTCCAAACATCAGCTCTTACAGGGCTGAAGCAGCTCTCACTCTGAAAACAGATCTTTCTGTAAGTTACTGCAAATCTTTTGGGCAGATTTCTTTGGGTACAAGTTCAGGAGGCTCCAAACCTTAATCGTCACCAATACTTACAAGTGTGTGCGTGCGTGCGCGCGCGCATGTCTGTGTGTGTGTTTAGGTATTTTGAGGCAGTGCAGCTAAAGGAGCAAAGACGTCAGCAGCGTCTTCGAGGTCACACAAGCTATGACGTGGAGAATGGAGAATTTCTGTGTCCTCTCTGCGAGTGTCTGAGCAACACAGTTATTCCCCTGCTGCCACATGCACATTCACCTGACCGCAGGTACACACACTTTACCCTAACCCACACCTGAATTTCCGTGAACCCTCAGATATTGATGATGTGAGTACAAGATGTCCTCATAACAGTGATAATGGACTACGATGTATTCACACACCCACAATGAGACACAGGTGTGTGCACAGTTGCGTCTTTGCTGTGTCCAATGGGTGTGAATAGACTGATCATAGATTTATGTATGTACAAACATACATAAGTGCTTTGCTGACACCTGCTCTCTTTTTTCCCCCAGTGTCAATCATCCCAGTCTGGAGGTGTGGCTTAAAACAGCCCATCACCAGATAGCTGCTCTACATTCTGCCTACAGGAAGCAGTCTGATGGTCAGTTACCTGTGAATCAATAAAGGTAGGGAGGTCAGAGACTGTCCCAGCTCAGTGTGTTTGTGTGTTTCAGGTGCAGCAGAGGCTGAAACTGCCTGTCCTGAAGGATTCAGAGTCGACTTCACTCCACAGTGAGTCTCCAGCTGCTTCTGTTCACCCAGATCAATAACCTGTGTCACAGGTGACACCTGATAGTGGCAGCGTGTTGATGTTTGCGATCAAAAATCTGATTTTAGAGCCAAACATAACATAATGTGTTGGCTTACTTTCAGTATAAACAGTTTACATCTTTTCATGTGATGAGTGAGGATGTGATCTGAAACATGCTGACATTACTGAGCATTACCTGTAATGATCCATGATTCACACTTCCTGATGAGCCCAAAGGGCTTTAGGTGGATCACTCTTATACTGATCTTAAGTACAAAATCCTGTGTGTGGAAACACTTCAAAGATGTCCCTGTGTCCCCCAGGAATCCATTCTCCAGCAGCATCAGTGAAATGATCACCACCTTCAGCATGTCAACCTACAAGATTGGGCTCAAGCTGAATCCCAATGAGCAGGACCACAGAATCCCAGTGCTGAGTTGGTCCACTTGCGCCTTCACCATCCAGAGTATAGGTACGAGAGAGAGAGAATATCAGAGAGACCAGGTAAACCCAGAAGACTGAGGGTGTCCTGACAATCTGCTGTTTCATTGCAGAGTGCCTCCTGATGGACGAGGAGAAGCCGTTGTTTGGAAGTTTACCTTGCCGACAGGTAACGTTCTATTGGTACAGAAGCACCACATTGGTTAGGAGAAGCACAGGGGTGGGTTTCAGCCCATTTCAGTCATTTTGCAGGTATTATTATTCCTCTAACAGCTGGTCTGTCACAGCACAGTACAAAAAATGGGTCACTGGTTCATCTCAAACAAGACATTTAATATAAATTTACCATTTACTCAGCTTATTTCTGAATGTTAAATTCTTACATAATATTTTAAATTCCTGCAAAGACCAATCATTTTGTAAGAGTATGTGAGTATTGTTAGAATAACAACTGTGCAGATGTTCAGCCCTAAAATGAACTTGTATCCAACCAACCTCATGTTGAGATAAAGATCCCCTGACAACACAAGTACTAAAGATTTAGCTCCGTTCAGCAGACAAGGTAAAAATAAGGTATGTTACTGGACTGTGTTGCAGGACGACTGTCTGAGCTCCCTGACCAGGTTCAGTGCAGCCTGTTGGACCACAGCTCCACTGGAAACTGTTCATACACACTTCATCAGGCTGTTTGCAGGTAAATGGTCACAAGAAAAACGTTCTCATACACACAGTAAAAAAAACATTTGTAATGTGTGAGCGTCTGTTTCTGTTGTAGTTCTGGTTCCAGACTCTCGGGTAGAAAACACTCCATGTATCCTTGATATCGACATGTTTCACCTGCTGGTGAGTTTCATCGCCCTATATTAAAGTCACTCAGTTCTGCCATATAAGCCAGCCATAACAAGGAATAAAAATAAAGTATGGTGAGATAAAAATGTAAAAATATGTAATTACAACAGTGTGGCATATCTGGGTTCATAGTTTAACTTCTATCCAGGTTATATGTTTGGGTTAGTTTACTTACTTTTCACTGTATGTCCAGTTTTCACTCCATTGATACCCTTTTTCAACCAGCAAGAACATGGGGCTGGTGCAAGTGCCAGACATAGTTCAACTTACCAATTTTTCCAGGGGCTAGAGAGCCACCATAGAGCCACAACATTACACTATACACATTACCCCTTCTACAGCAATGCTGACACTAAAAGCACAACAATAAGCACAATATTACGTCTCTTGACAAATGTCTCTCTTGGCTTCATGAGCCTATGTTGGCATCTAAACACCACTGCTCAGACACATTTGTGTGTGGCACTCCATGATTGCTATGCAAGATGATTATGTTTGATAAGAACTGTAATAAATGCTACCTAACAACACTGAACTCATAATAGTGATTTTAACCTTTATTAGTGTTGGCCTCTAGCTATCTAACTGGTATTGATCACATTGCAGTTATACAAATCTGTATATTAAAAAGAACTGCCTCAATTTTTACCTTTACAACAAAGCTGGCCTCGTTGCTCACAATAACTTGGTTCTTGGTTCTGGATCAGAAAAGAGTTGGTGCCACTCCAGAACCAGTTTTCTCGGCTCAAAGCCTTTTTTCCCCACTGTCAAAATGCCAGAAACAGGTTCCACAGTAAGCACTGGTTCTGAACCAGCCCTGACATTGCCATGGTCGAATAGGGGAATTAGTAACATTAGATATTTAGTTTAAAATCGCACTTATTCTGTCGAAACCTTGTGTAAATTCAGTTTAAAACATTAGAACTTATTATTTTATCACTATTTCTCTGCAGGTTTATAGTGTGCTGTCCTATAGCTCAGTTCACTGTCTGGATCAATCAGGTACGAGTCTTTTAGACTCAGCCCACCTGCACCTCCTTCAGTTGGTCACTGTAGCTCACCTGGTGCAGATTCTGCTGACGTTCACCCCAGGTGACTCACACAAAGACAAGTGTACACACTCCTGGTAGTTCAACATGAAACACCTCTTTTTACCTGTCTTTGAGCTCTCTGACTGTCACCAATCTGTCTCTACAGAGGAGGTGTTCATGGACCAGGACAATGGATCAGAAGAAGAGGAGCTCACCAGTCAGCTCTACAACATACTAAGGAAAGATCTGGGCAGGTGGGTACATTCAAACATGCTGAGAGATAAGTTGTCTGCCAGGTGCTGGAACATTATTAATCACAGAAACAGTAACTCAAACAGCTTCAAATTTGGTCAAGTTATATTTAACCTTTAGAGTAAAAGATTTTTTTATGTTGAGTCAGTTGAATCATAAAGTGTAAGTAAAAAGGGCCGATTTTAATCTCGAGGTGAAAAGCTGTGACATTTTTAAATGAAAAATGTTGAGAAAATCAAACCCCCAGCTCACACGTTTTGAAACTTTTTTTCATATGATTCATCGCCTGCTGGTGTGGGTCAGTGTGTTACCTGAGGTGTCCTCTGGGTGGCAGTTGTGGCGTTGTGTTAAGGCTGGTGTCCTGCCGTTCCTCCGTGCTGCGGCCCTGTTCTTCCACTACCTGAACTCTACGGTCCCCCCCGCTGACCTGCTAGGTAGCAACATCACACTCGCACAGCAACAACACATCGGAGTTCAGTGTTTCAGATCTTCATATTATTCGATTTTTTAGCTTTTCAAAATTGAACAGGTACATATAACAGAAAAAAAATCTCAATTTTTAAAAGAAAATGAACAGTAGTAGTTTAGCTGCCTGTGGTCAGGGACAAAACCTGAACCTAGAGACAGTGAAAACATTTCAGAATGTAAAAATAAGTCTCATTTTAAAAAAAGCACCTAGACAATAGGGTTGAGGTGTTTTGGCCCCATTTATACTAAATATGAAGAATTGTTTGGCAGCAAATAAAACAAATGGGTGTAATATTTTTTTACAAATGTAATAAAATGGGTAAAGCCCTGATGTATATTCTCGAAGCACATAATTCACTGTCTGTGTGTGCATGTACATGCACTTGTTTTTTTTTCTGTAGTTTCAGGTCCTGGTCAGTGGGAGGCACTATGCAGCTACCTCAGTCTGCCCTCCAACCTGCTGCAGCTGCACAACAGCCACCTCACACTGCTGGAGCCCCTCATACACAGGTAACACACATGGTGCATCCAGTTCCCTTAATTACACCCAAGATTCCCTCACTGGTTTCTTTTTTTAGTCCCTACCACTAAAGGTGCAACAGCTATTTGCTTCCACTGGGCTACTGAGGGTTGTCAGAACTATAATCTGATTTACTGACGTGATATGGAGATTCGGAAACTAAAGCCAGATGCGCTGGTGGCTTTACTGGAGGTCACTTAAATCTCTTTGGGGACTACAGTCCACTCTGGTTGTTTAATGTTGTTGCAGAGTGATGCCTCTCTCTGATCTGTAGACAATCTTTGGTGAAGCGTGTTTCTCCTACAAGGTGCAGAGAACAAATGAATTTCATTTGTCCTAATATCAGTTTATATCATGGGATTAACATTACTAATGATCTGAACTGCAGTTTGACATTTTAAGCAGCACATAGTCATTCTGCACAAGTATTAGAGAGGAGATAGTCCTCTAGCTCAGTCACTCTCAACACTGTCCACCAAGACCCCCGCTCTGCTCATTGGGTACTGCACTCAGATGAGAGTGAAGTGGGGTCAGACAAAGTGAATTGTTATGTGATGCAGGTCATTGGCAGTTTGAAGTGCAGGATTAGTCTGAATATAAGCAGGGGTAATTTAGGACCAGAATTGACAAACGCTGCTTTAAATAATTGGTTGGAAATTTCATCATTCTCCCAGACTCTTTAAACAATCAGGTGGCCAAATGTACTTCAACTGTTGTACCTGTGTGTGTATTTCTATATAAAAGTTGGCTGATGAGCTGTAATTTCACTTTTCTGATCAACTACAGCAAACAGGTTTCCAACAAAAGGGAGTTTCAGTCCAGTACAAAAACCTCTGTGGACGATGCTTTTGGGTAGCTCTCCTTAAATAGGTTTGTGACTCACTTATTGTGTGTGTGATGTCATCAGGTGGTGCTGTCATCCAGGTGTGAGAAAGATGCTGCAGGGGGAAGGCGTGCTTGTCAGGTTCCCTAGAGAGTCCAACAGACTGATCGAGCTGCCAGAGGATTACAGCGTCTTGATCAACCAGGCGTCCAGCTTCACGTCAGTCATCTGTCACACACACACAAGCCCTCCTGTTTTATTCCAAAAAAGGATGTAAAGTGCAGCATTGTGTGTGTTACCTGTGCAGGTGTCCACGTTCAGGTGGGGACAAGTCCCGTGCCCCCACCCTGTGCCTGGTGTGTGGCTCCATGTTGTGCTCTCAGAGTTACTGCTGTCAAACAGAAGTAGATGGGGAGGACGTAGGGGCCTGCACTGCCCACACCTTCACCTGTGGAGCCGGCCTCGGACTCTTCTTAAGGTAACTTGTATAAGTGTGTGTGTTTACCAAGTTTACCTGTGTAGTTAAACATACTATCCAGTACATATGCAGAAATTAGTTGTGTAATACAATTGTAAAAGTTTTCTTTTTTTTAATTGGTTTGGTTTACCTGTGATCTGCAGCTCACAAGTACGGTGTGTGGGTGTGCTTGTGTGCGTGTATGCTCAGGGTGAGGGAGAGCCAGGTGTTGTTTGTTGCAGGTAAAACAAAGGGCTGTTTTTACCCTCCCCCATACCTGGATGACTATGGAGAAACTGACCAGGGCCTCAAGTAGGTGCCCTCCCCCCCCAATAAAAAATTAATTGCAGGTGCACACACCAATACCTAGGCAGGGGAACACCACCCGAATGCAATTATTAACCCTACTGTTTACTCACCCACCAGGCGGGGAAACCCTCTCCACCTGTGCCTGGAGCGCTACAGGAAAATAGAGCGTCTGTGGCGCCAACACGCTGTTGCAGAGGTCATTGGTCATGCACAGGAGGCCAATCAGTCGCTGGTTGCCATTGACTGGCAGCACCTGTGATTGGCTCTGGGCAGCCACACCCTCTCCTTTTGACCAATCAACTCTATTGGCCCAGTGCTGACCTCACATCAGCTTCAGGGATTTTTGAGGATGTTTCTTTTGTTTCAGTCTGAGCTCCGACCCGCCCATATTGACACCCCTCCTTCCAGGTCCGAGTTGTTTGCGACAAACTGACTCCCATCACAGAGATGGATGCTCCTGTTTGCAGTTTAAAGAGCAGCAGCTGAGGCTAGAGGGTAATGTAGTCTTCAGGGAGGAGTCAGCCTGAGAACAGGCATAAAGCAGTGACTGTAACAGGTTTGATCAGTCAATGGAAAAGACAAATCAGCAGCAGATTATTAGTTAATGATGATTTAAGATGAACATGTTGTTTGAGGAAAATGTTTTACAGAACAGAAACCATCCATCAGCTCTGAACAAGTAACAGCCTCAGAATAATGTATCTCCATCTGAGAATGTCGACACAGATCATGAGTTTTTCTTGATCAGAGTTAATCACTCAGCTGATGAACAGTTTAATCAGTAAAATTTCACATGACTTAACTGTTACACAACTTAAGTTATTTAAGAATTAAAAAAAAAAAAAAGTTCATAGATGGAGCACGGCTGTAACAGTAAATTGCTTTGGGAATTAAAGAATTTATCATAGCTGCTGATTTAACAGATTTTCATTGTGAATAAAAACAAAAGTTTTAGTGTATTGTGAGGATGAGTTTCAGGGTCGGAGCTTCAGCCATTCGCAAATTAGTTCAACATATCAAAGCACATATCAGAGCTCTATTGATAAGGAATGACCGGCTACTTTCTGATCATTTTTTTACTTTAGTTTTAATGTTTTATTTAAGGAAACTTTGAGCTTGTGTGTTTCAAGTGTGGAATGAGTTTTTCCTTTTTTTGGTTGTTGGTTTTGCTGAAATGTGAGAAAACAAAAGAAACTTTTACTTTGTTTTTAAAATTGAGTTTATTTAAATAAGTGAAAAATACATTTAAATAAACTCAAACTTACTCAAATGTAGATGAACAATGTTTTTGAGCATCATCTGCTCGTCCTGACAGCATGTTGCATCATTTATCACTTGTTAATATGTGAATTCTTGTATAAACAAGTAAATGTACATTATTGTATACGAATATTGAAGCCAATAAAAATAATAAAAGTCAGTTTATTGGTTCGTTGTATTAGTGACCAGACTTACGTAGGTTTCATGGTGCTATAAGGACCTTTTTTGCAACAACCAATCACTGATAACATGGACTCCATTTATATTTGATACATTTGTCTTTTGAAATTGCATGTGATGTAGTACTTTGGTTTGGATCAGTGCATCTCAGCTTTAAACAATCACTATAAGCTAAGACATGACAAAATCCAACACCTAAAATACAATGGGTTTGTTATGACATACTATGAGAAACTATGAAGTACATGGTCGTCAGTGTGCTTCATACACTCACACGTACATACACACACGGGTATACATGAGCTACAAAGTCAATTCCTGAAAAAACCTGTCCAATGGTGGTTTCTACAGACTACTACTTTTAGATGTTGTATAGACATGGTAGTAAGATTAAAATGTTGAAAAAATCTGAAAAGAATTTAGCTCACTTTAGAATTTAGATAGAACCTCATACACACCAACCTACATATGTTTGTAAAGACTACTGATTATATGATTTACATGGTCCAAATAAACATTGTCTTTAAATTAAAATTAAATTTGGCTTAATTTCCATACACAAACCTGATAGTATACAGTATTGTTGGCTCAGTCATTTAATTAGCAATAAATCTGCCCTTATGTTGCTTCCAAAACAACATACAGTATAACAAAAACAGATTGAATTACTAACATAAAAATGTTAGTTATAAAAAGTTGTTTAAAACGAATAGGCACCGGGTCATAAATAAACCACAGCCATAATCAAATATCAAATATGTTTACTGTATTACAAGAGCAGCCTGCTGCATAACACAGAAGCCATAAATTTAAACAACAGATTGCTTTCCCTCAGTTATCTACTGTCTATTTGAAGCATGGTTGATTTTAAAACTTATAAAGGGCTTAAAACAAATAAATAAAACCCAAAGAATTGCTAGTGAAGTTTTTCCTTAACCAGCTCTGTGCTTGAGATCACCCTTTACTTTCATTAAACAGACAAATAAAAACTTTTCACCCTGTATACCTATGAGTATGTCTCCACCCAGGACACCACCACGATCCTGGGCTTTTTCAAGGAGGGGGACGAGTCAGGTTAAAGAAGCCTGGTGAAGGACATGTCTATGGGGAGAAGAATGACCTCAACCTCAATATAAACAAAACAAAAGAAATAATAGACTTCAAGAAGAACCCTTCCCCTCTGCAGCCTCTGATCATCAAAGGCCACAAGTTGATAGCCACAAGTTCCTGGTCTTGCAGGTGACATCTGAACTGAGCTGCCCAGCAGTGACTTAGGAAAGCTGGGCTGAATCATCACCCTCTTATCCAGGCATACAGAGGTCTGATAGAAAGCTCCCTCACTACTGGCATCGTTGTCTGGTATGGTAACACCACACAGGCAGAGAGAAAGGCTCTTCACAGAGTTATAAAGACTGCAGAGAGTATCATTGGGACTAAACTTCCTGCTATGGATACGATACACATACACACACACAGTGCTATATTAAAAGAGTGGAGAAGATAATCATAGACTCACTTCGACCCTGCTCAGACACAAAAACTGCACTTACAATCTCATACACAGAGTGAACAGCATCATCACACACAATTTTATAACAGCTTTTTCCCTGCCACAGCGAGACTGATGGCAAATACAAAATGTGAAAAACGTGTAATTACCTCTCATTACCTCACTATGTAAAACAAGTGTACCAATACCATTATGTGCAATATTTTGAAATCGCCCATCCATTTATTATTGTATTTTTGTATTAACGATTTTATTTATTATTTTATTTTATTTAAAATCTAATTTCATTCGTAGACTAGGTGTCATTTCTCCGGCTTAACTTTTTACTTGTCTCCCAGAGAACCCTACACAAGAATTCTTATATGCCTAGACTGTCCGTTTATGCTTAATTGGCTAATAAAGAAATATTGATCTTAATCTTGAAGACCTCTACATACTTTACAGTCCAACTATATAACAGAGTTCGGGAACAATATAACTATACTCTTCATTAATGGGAACCTTTCTTGGACACCCAACACCACAGCAATCATCAAGTAAACTCAACAACACAACAACAACTCTACTACTTCCACTGACCACATGGACAAAGAATAAGCCTACTGAAGGAATTGCTCTAGGTAGGTTTTGCTCCAAGTGGACCTAGTGCATTGCACAGTATATGGTGGAGTATTTAAAAATTTACCTGAACTTTGTCAGTTCTAAAAAGAGGGATCAAATATCCAACCGGTTTTGCCAGAGCGCATTAATTTAATAAACGTGTGTTGTACAATTATTCTGAGACAGCAAGAAAACTAAAGTAATATTTAAAGCCCATATTGGCAGGTCCATGATCCGTGTAAACAAACTACAGAAGCTATTAGCAGCCTAAACCCTTTTTGTACCATTTATAGCTCAGCAACTCATTTTATATTTTCACTGCAATTCTTATTGCAAAATGGTCAATTATTAGCAAAAATCATAATTTTTATAACTTTGATCATTTCAGCCAATTCCTAAATTATGTGTATAAAATCATTTTTGAACAACTATGAAGAATAGGACAAAGACAAAATAATCCAAGCTGCCGACTGAGACACTAAATGTGATCAGAAGTAATTTGTTTTACCATATTTACCATCTGAATAAGTGAAAATAAGATTTGTGTAGAAATTTATTGGTTATACTTTAAATCTTTAATTTGTTTTTTGAATTTACTTGAAAATAAACTTATTTTAATAATGTGAAGCACTTTAAATTGACCCACTACAAAAAGGTAGTATAAAAATAAACTTGTTTTACCTTCAGAGTCAGAGATAGTCTTGTTTATTGTTGAGGACACTGATGTTTGCTGAACACAAAATTTCACATGATTTTGGGCTGTAATAGGCATTTTATTGACACAAGCTAAATTACATTAAACACCAACCCAAATCTCTGGCTTCATTGTTCTGGTCTGTGACTGTAGTGTCTGATGGAGCATCCACAGGCTGGCCAGATCCACACTTTGACAACCATTGGTGCTACCATCATCGTCAGATTAATTTTCAAGGACACCATTTTCTGCATCACTTAATAAAATTTCACCTGGTGAAGCAGTGGTAAAAACCAAAAAAAAAGATACACCAACCTTGAGTTTTTCGAGTATTATCACATGCCAGAAGGGGTGGAAATGCATAAATAGAATTAGTTCATGGACGTATGCAGCCAAACATAGGCAGATAATCCAAATTTTTCTGCATGTGCACCTGAAAACAAAAACTGATCAATCTACAACTGCATATGAACATATATACTTCTGTCAGGCTTAGGAAAAAGCATGCACCTCAAAATATACATAAGACTTGTGTATGGGCTAAACCTGAGATATGAGGCCTGCAACTAGTCAAAACTCCCCATAAACCATTTCAAGGGCAATACCATTTAGCCTTGAATTCCATACATTTTCGGACGGCACAAAGACCCATGTCGGTGTAGATAGACAAACAGTCAAGTAACCAAGATGTGATAATCAGTGAATAACACATTTTACACATATTATGTTCACATGTAGCACAGAGGTTTCATTGAAGATTGCTGTTAAAACTAATAAGATCACTTTCCATATTACATATATACTATATACTATATTTTATTTGTATTTGTTTGCATTTATTTATTTAGGCACATTTTTGTTCACTGGTCAACAAATATAGACCGCTTTATGGCTCATACAAGGGCTACAACAGCTTAAATGTATAGCCTGGTCATTAGACGTCACTATCTTTGTGAAATACTTTACCAATCATTGACCAATCATTCCAGCATATTTTGATATTACGCATAATAAGTACAGGTGGGCAGATCTGCAAGTGTGGCACTGAGATCTGAGGCACTGCAGTTAGATTATTTTGTCAAGTTTGTTGTATTATTATATTAGTTAAAAAAATTAAAATTTTTATAAGAAAATCCAGTGGACATACTCATAAATGACTTCCCTAGATCTACAAAATCCACCTCAAAACTTTTATCTTTGCTTAAAACCAAACACGGCTGTAAGTGACACTCAAAACCACCCTAATGTGGTTTTTCATGCCCATTGTGTCAATCAGGTCCTTCCTCTAGGATGGTTTGACTGTAGTAACACAATGGTTTTTAAACAAACAATATGTAAAATAAATGAAATAAATAAAATGCAAAGCTTTTATTTTTCAAAGCCAGGGAATAATAATGGGTTTTAAGAGATGATTTAAAAACTTCCACAAAAACCTAAAAATACGACACAAATATCCACCTTCTGTCTCTGGCACCACATTGTAAACTAAAAACACTCACTTGTACATTTATAGCCAAACCACTTGAAAGGAGAAACAGGTCCTACACACTGAATACAATTCTCAAAAGAGGATATTTTTGCGCACACTAGCTTGTGTCTTCAACACTGTTGGAAAATTATTACTAAATAAATTATTTGTGCAGCACTGTTTAAATCGACACATAGTAATTATACAGTAATTTTAAGCAAACTAGGATGTGTGAATGGCCATAACACTGGAAAAACGAACAAAAGAAGAAACTTAGCACCACTTGAGCACCAAAGACAATATAATTTGATATGTTCAGCCAGAAGATATACGCTTTGGTTTACTATAATTTTCACTCACTGAATTATAACGTGAGCCTGTTTTTCAGAACAGATATCTAAACAACCACTTGCATCAAGAAATTCTGTACCAAACAATATATAAAATAAATGACACATTCAACATTCATTTATCTTACTTTTCTAACACTTCTCCTGATTAATTTCTAATAAAATCCTGTTCATCCCAAGTGACTGAGGCCGCACAATCAGATGTAGTTAACCTGCCACATACATTACATTTCTACACAAATCACAACAGAGGATGTTTAGGTGTTCTCAAAAACCACTGTGTTACTGCAGTCAAACGATCCTTTTGGAAGGACCCAATTTACACAATGGGCCTGACAAACCACATTTTAGATTTTTTTCTTTTCTTTTTTTTAATACCTACACATATGATATATTTTTCTTACTTGCAGTTTTAGAAGCAAGTTAGGACAGTGTCTCAACAAACAGCTGTATAACCCATATCAAACTTAACATGTAGGCAGATGTAATGCCACTGTGCAACACACACTTTATAGATTTACCTTTTCCACAATGTTCATGGGGTCAACAACTAGACTCTTCCCATTCAGGTTAGTGGCATCTGTCAAACTGGTTGCAAGTTGTCATCATCCTCATTAGATAAACAGAGGAAAAGGAGAGTAAATTGGTGTTAGTTGGACATCTGATACTTAATATTAAGACATATGAGGTTAGAAATAAAAAAATAAAACATTTATTAAAGACAAACCTCATCAAATGTAAACATTTATTAAATCTCTTTGCATGGTTTAAGAAGCTATATTACCATGACCAATTCCTTAAAAAAAAAAAAAAAAAATCTTTAGAATATACTCTATGTGCTTTACTGTTGGGTGGTATTATTCCATTAACACCTTGAAAAAATAGGGCTAGATTGGCTAGATCATCAGATGGCAGTCTTCCATGTTTTCAACAAGAGATAATACAACACTCTTAGCATTATTATGCACCACATTATTACCTCATCTAAACTAGCAACCTGTCTGCTAGACCTTATTCCAACTAAACGGCTTAAGAAAGTTTTAGCCTTAATAGACACGTTCGTATTAGATATTGTCAATATAGCTTTAGAAACAGGCCATGTACCACAGGCCTATAAGGTAGCTATAATTAAACCACTACTTAAAAAACCCTGTCTTGACCAGATGTTTTAGCCAATTACAGACCAATATCTAATCTCCCCTTTATTTCTAAAATCCTTGAAAAAGTAGTTGCAAAACAATTATGAGGCCACCTGTACAGAAATAATTTGCATGAAGACTTTCGGTCAGGATTTAGAGTTCATCATAGTACAGAAACAGCACTGGAAAAAGTCACCAACGATCTTCTCTTGGCTTCAGATCATGGGCTGGTCTCTACACTTGTTCTGTTAGATCTTAGTGCTGCATTTGATACCATTGATCACAACATTTTATTACAGAGACTGGAACATGAAATTGGGATTAAAGGAACTGCACTAGGTTGGTTTAAATGTTATCTGTCTGATAGATTCCAATTTGTTCATGTTAATGATGAATCCTCCATGCACACAAAGGTTAGTTATGGAGTTCCACAAGGCTCTGTGTTAGGACCAATACTTTTTACTAGGTGTCTCCTTTAGGCAACAGTGTTAGAATACATTCCCTAAATTTCCATTGCTATGCTGATGATACCCACCTATATCCATCTATGGAACCAGATGAAAAAAGAAAAAAGAAAAAAGAAAAAAAAAATCAGTTAATCAAGCTTCAAGCATGCCTACAAGACATAAAGGCCTGTAGGTCCCATAATTTTTTACTTCTAAACTCAGACAAAATGGAAGTCATAGTATTGGGGCCAAAAATCTCAGAAATATGGTGTCAAACCATATAGTTACACTAGATGGCATAAGTCTGGCCTGCAGTACTACTGCAAGGAACTTTGCAGTTATTTTTGACCAGGATTTGTCCTTTACCTCACATATAAAACAAATCTCTAGAACAGCCTTCTTCCACCTGGTTCTACTGGAGGATTTTTCCATTAAAGGGAGTTTGTCCTCTCTACTGTTGCCTAGTTCTTGCTCAAGGGGGAATTTTTGGGTTCTCTCTATACATTTTTATAGTCTTGACTTTATTCTGCAAAGTGCCTGGAGATTACTTTATTTATATAGCGCCAATTCACAACAAAGCTGAATTGAATTGAAAAAATGTCAGCCACACCACAGCCCTGTAACTTTTTCATAATAGAAGCATAATTTTAGGATTTATTGTCCTGAATCCATCACTTTCCCACCCTGTAGGAAGCCAAATACCTTAGTTTTGCTCTCATTATAACCATCTTTACTTTGAAGCTTAATAAACATTCTTTTGTTTATTTAATGTATTGTGTTACATAACATCATAGTAATTAATTTTGTCTAAAATGATCTCCAATACCCGGGTCACTGAGGCTTCATAGTAAGTAAGTCAAATGTATGTATATAGCACCTCTCACAGATAAAAATCACAAAGTGCTTTACAAAATGTAAAAAAGAGAAAATAGTACAGACAATAAAACTTCAAATATAAATTAAAACACAACTACAACAAAGATTCAACCATAAGAGGCCAGTCAGCTAAAAGCTTGTCTGAAGAAGGGTGTCAGTTGCTTTTCAAAAGAATCAGTAGAAACCGCCACAAGCAGAGTCAGAGGCAGGGTGCTCCACAGTCTGGGAGCCACAGACTGAAAAGAAAGACAACAAGTAAAACTCAGATTCCCTGAAAAAAAACAATATAACTGAATATCATCAGCATATAAGTGATAAGACACATGCTTAAAACACTGAATTAACCGAGCAAGAGGTGTCATATACACACACACACACACACAATAAAAACAGCAAGGGACCTAAAACTGATCCCTGTGGTACTCCACATGAAAGATTCATAGTCTTGAACATGATATGGCTTTTCGCAACATAAAAAGTTCTAAACAAATACAATTTTGGAGACAATTTAGTAAAATTTTATGGTCAACGGTATCAAACGCTGAGGTTAGATCCAGTAAAACCAACACTGTTTACTGGCCCGAGTCTGCTGCAATTAAAATGTCACTTAACACTTGAAGAAAGGCTGTCTCTGGGTGCATTTTGCAGAAACCTGATTGACACTTGTCCAACATTTGATAATGATGCAGATAAGTGGAAAGTTGTTGAGGTACCACTTTTTCTAAACTTTTGCGCACGAAAGGCAATTTAGATGTAGGCATGTCGTTTATAGGGACAGGAGGATCCAGGTTTGGCTATTTAAGAATGGGATTCACTAGAGTTTGTGTAAAAAATGAGGGGACAATAAAAATAAATAAGAGACAAGTTTATCATATTTACCAAACAAGGACCAAGCGAATCAGTAGCATTTAACAGTAAAGTGGTTGGAACAATGTCAACAGGGCTAGAAAAAGGTTTCATCTTTTCAAATAAAACCTTAATGTCCTGTAGGTTGAAAGAGAAAAACAGGCCTAAGGGTGGAGAGAAAAACCTCTATCGCATGTGTGAGGAGGGAGATATACTGTCCCTGATGTCCTGCACTTTACTGACAAAGAAATGTAAAAATCTGTTACAGTCAGCTGATAAGTATACACAGACACTTGTGGAGATGAGGTCAAGAGAATACATGTGTATGTGAGTGTGTGTGTGTTCGGTGTGTGTGTGTAAGTGTAAGTGTGTGCGTGAGAGAGAGAGAGAGAGTGTGTGTGTGTGTGTTTGTGAGTGTCAGTGTGAGACAGGGGTGTATTATGTCTCATAGTTGCAAAGAAAACAAATAGTAGATCTTTCTGACTGTTTTTAGCTTCCATTTTGTCGCCGGGTCAAATTGACCCGAACAGTAGCTTTGTAATAGAAACATGTAGGGGGGGTTACAAATATGTGAACTGAACCATTTTTATTTTATATGTGAATTACACTAATTAAACCAAGCAGGAGAAGTTTCAAAGTGAAAAAATACTTTTAGGTATTTTTTTAGATTGTTAACTTTAAAACGGGTCAATTTGACCTTGAACAGAAGACGTGTCTCATTTCAATTTATCATTTTCACTCCATAAACAAAAAAAAAATTCAAAATATAAAATACAATTTTTAAAAATCAATTGCATATAAAACTATTGTAATTTATGTGTAGGTCTTTTCAGTTTACATTAAAAAAAGTTTTAACATGATCTTTTTTTAATAAACGAGTGACCTATGCTCATTGAAACATGATCTGTGAACAGTAAACAACATTATTGAACTAAATATTGATTTAAATGGTTAGTAATGGAGTTAATGATGAGATATAAACAATGTTTTTTGGGACTTTTTGGTTTCTGACACTTTTGTATAATTAAGTGTCCCCCATCAAGGCTGTTCCTCAGAAACGAAATGAACAGGAGGGTTAAAGGACTCGGTCAAAGATAATAATTCTAATGCCGTGTTGCAGGGAGCTTCATCAATATGGATGTTAAAATCACCAACTATCAACACAGTCTCCAATTTGATAATAGTGGATAAAAACTTGGCAAACTCATTTGAAAACACACGCGCAGGACCAGGAGGTCGGTAGATAAAAACACGTTGTAGTGCCAACTTTAGCCATTTGGTGTTCAAACGAGTTGAAGGAGTCCTGACTCAATTGCCTGCACGAGAAACAGTCATGGTGTACAATGGCAAGTCCTCCTCCACGACCTGTACCAAACGCTGAGCATTCCAGGGGAAGGAGTTCATTCAGATGGATCTATTCCGACTCACGTTGCCAGGTCTCGGTCAGGCACATGAAGTCTAAACGTTCCTTGATAAAAACGTCATTCAGTATAAAAGCTTTACTCGCTATGGAGCGAGCCTTCAGCAGAGCATCCCTGGTTTGCGGCAACTCCAGCTGACTGGAGCGTACGGGCCAGAGGTTCCGTGCCATTACTTCCCCCACACAGAGGCACGGAATGCAAAACCCGCTCCTGTGGGCCCGGTGTCTAGACCTGTCGAGTTGGAAAAGCTCAGCTGTAGTGTTGATCGTAGAGAGGTGATGCGACTACGACTGCACCATGTCACGAAGCATTGACTGAAACCTGCCGTAGTGCACCGCTCCACCCATTCTGGTCCGGTCCCACTTGGGATAAACGGAGATTCCCAGTATCTCTTTAATCTCATCTGGAGCATTGCTTTTATCCTTCTGCCACTGCCCTTAGACAGCAGAAGATACTCCAGTGACGTCAACGAGCACTCAAAGAAGGGCGGAAAAAACAGTTTGTACCTGGTCAAGGTAATATAGTCCTCCATAAGCTCTTTGATGTGAAACAACATGTGCCGATCATACTTAATAGCAGCCAACACACAATTGTTAGTTGACAGGAACAAATAACACAACAACAATCACAAATGCACGAGAAAACAGAGAAAGAGCGACAGCAAAGCCCAACACAGGCCATCTTGCTCTATTGTCATTATTCATCATGTCACTGGCTCCTGGCAGACTTTAACAAACTCTGGAGCACCAGGGAAGGTGCAATGCTCTCTGCTTCTGTGATCCCCCTTCCTTTATAGAATGTATGCCACTTGTCAAGTAGTCTGGCAGCTGTTTCTGCCCTAAACAAGGAGGTTATAATCTTGAAGTTTCTACAGTAGCACAGAAATGAGAAAACAATATTTGTTAACCTATGTAGTAAATGTATGCAAAGCTTGTCTACTAAGTACTCTGTTGGCCTGATATGGCAGCAGCCCTGACCTACTGGGGCAATGCTGTTACTCAAAGTCACCAACAGAATGGCAGATCAAATTACACAAGATGGTGGCCGCATCCTAACAGTTCACAGTGTGACGTCAACGTCATATTTTCCTTAGTGTCAATTTTCCAATAAAAGGGAATTGTAGCAAAAAACATTTGAGCTTTGTAGGTTGTCCATCTCAACTTCCTACAATTTTTGCTGATAGTACTTTACTTGGACAATAGAAAACTGGGAAAACATGATGCCTTGCATCAACCGTTCACGCTGCCAGTGGTTTAATGGTTTGGGGGGTATTATCTTGGCACACTTTGGGCCCCTTTGTACCTACTGAGCATCGTTTAAATGTCACAGTGAAGCCAGCTTCTGATGGCTACTCCCAGCAGGATAACGCACCATGTTATAAAGCTAAAATCTTCTCAAACTGGTTTCTTGAAATTGACAATGAGTTCACTTTACTCAAATGGCCTCCACAGTCACCAGATCTAGCTCCTATAGAGCATGTTTGGAATGTGGTGCAACAAGAGATTTAAAGCATTTTGCAAATCATTTGTTACATTGAATTAGCACTTAGTGATCATCAACAGTTAATTACTGAATTACTGTTTATTTATGTTTACTGAACAAACAATAACAGTCATAATATGGGAAGAAAATAAAACAATAAAAAAAAATCGGTAAACGGATAAAACTAAACATATATACATTACAAGACACTGACCATGTCCCTTCATTTTCTCCTTTCCACATCTAATCTCTGACTTTCCATCTTATAAAAAAGGAGACTCCTGAAACTCTTTCCAGGTCATCTCCTTCTCTGTGCCAAGATGTTTATACAAGGAAAGTAGTTGTTGAAACTCAAAGCTGGATAGCTCAAACTGGTCATTATTCTTCAAGTTGTGGCTTTAACATGGTGCTAAACCTGAGTTACAACAACTGAACACAACATAAAATACCTAATAATATAAAATATTATTTAATAATATTTAATACTAATGGCCCGTAAAATAGATACATTGAAATATTTTTTTAAATTACACGCACCTGCACTGTGATTGTTGACTCTATGGACTCTGGATCTGTTGTTTCAGGCGAAACAAACAGCAGCTCTCAAGGAGGCAGCACGGGTCTCTTTACAGATAGAGCTGAGGCTGCAAACATGAAAGAATGATGCAAAGAAATATATTTTTAAGGTCTCACAATAATAACCAAAATGAGTGTAAAGTTTTAAATGGAAAATGAAGAAATAAACATATTTACCATCTACTTCTGAACCTTTACAGTCGACTTTGACAATGAGGAGAGTGTAGCAGATGGTACAAGAAACTCTTATCAGCGATTACCATTTTGACAATAAGACAGAAATCATGCAGGTATATGAATTTTTCTGCTTACAGTATCCTAAGCCTTATACAAGGAAAGAATACACCAATAAATATTTGATACATGTGTATTTTTTTACATTAATATATGAAAAGCACATGCACACTTATTTTTCAGTGGTTAATATTCAGTTGTCCTTTGCCACACTGTAAACACTTACATTGGTGTGTTCTCAAAACAGTGAATTTTTAATTATTATTTTTTTTATTTCAACCACATCAGAAAACCTAACCTATTACTCACCCTTATCATCTGCTCTTCCCGCTAAGGTGCATTGGCCTGGCTGCATCTGAGGGATCTTGATGGAGAAAGCCAAGTGGTCCCTTGGCACCCATTCTTCCAAGGAAAAAGTTTTGTTTTTGCATTTTACCTGTCCAGAAGAAAACTATTTAGTATACATAAGACAGATATCAGATGTTGACAGGTATTGGCTCAATAGAGAGTGGAGATCAGGAAGTTTAAATATCAGCAGACTCTGTAGACAGTCTTTACTGTGATTCAAACAAAGAACACGTGTAGTAACGTTGGCCAGATTCAGATGTTCTCTAAACTAAGACAAGAAATAGTAACAAGAACATCTGAGTAACGTATCCAGCTGTGTTAACTTAAACGCAGCCGACACACTGTCGGTTGAAAACACGGCAAATCCACGCATTTCAAACGACGCACGTTGATTAACTTTCTGTGTTCACTAAAATTTAATTTTCTACTACCGTTAAATTAACGTTAAATGGCAGCACAGCCTTCGACGTAATTTGAAGAAAAAGGATGCCACATTCAAACCATGAAAAGTAAAGTTAACCTCCAGTTATTTGACTCACTGAACAGCGTTTGAAAGCGCTGCCTTTCGAAACAGCAAACTCCTACATTAACTTCGATAGCGTTGAAGTCAACCAAAAACGTATAAAAAACGTCCTCTCCGTTCCTTGTTTATATTTGTTATATATATATATATATATATATATATATATATATATATATATATATATATATATATATATATATATATATATATATATATATATATATATATATATATATATATATATATATATATATATATATTGTTTAGCATTCGTTCAGCTAACTACACTTAACGTCCACATTCGTAGTAACAACTCAGGCTGGCGTCCCTAGAAACCACGCACGCAGAGCACAGACGCAGGGAGCTCCTACAACGTTGCCACAGTGCAGACTAGCGGCCATAAAAATACACAACTGCACAAACGTGCTGCAGCTATGGAATAGTTCGACAAACCATTTGTATTTTTCTATAAATCCTGTATAGATTCTAAATCGCCCCTTTAATGTGCAAACCTTAACATTTGTTTCCTGTTTTGCCCACTAAGACGCTAATTTTAAAATCCAGCGTTTATTACACAAAGACCAATCAATGACCGAGCTGCTGGATGGAGAGCACAGAGCGGCCAGGTAGTGAAGGCTGTGACCGCAGCGCATGCGCCCTCTGATGACCACGTTTCAGACCTGCAGCTCACCACAGCAAACAAGTAGCGCACAAAAAGTGTGTACGTGCTCTTTCTGCTGCGTGTCACAAAACTTAATGGCCTATTTATTAATACTGCTAAAAGACACAAAAGGAAACAATCTGTTTCTGTCCCTTAATGATAATCTGTGCTAATAATCACCATCTTCTTAAATTTATTGTTTTGTGTATTTGAATTCATGGTTTTTATACATTTATATCACGTTTTCACAATTCTCTAGAAATTAAATATTTTATAGCAGACAAAATGACTGAATTCAACCCTGACAAATAAATGTATAACAAAATCCATTTTGTGTTTTTTATATATATCTAAGCCCTGCAAAATGTTTTCTCAGCAACCTTAGGAGTTTTCATTTACCTGCTAAACTGGTCACTGCTCTGCAGGGTGCTGCCCTGGTCCACCATAGACGTCTTATCCAGGGACACTTAAAATGTGGAGGAGCTAGGAATCAAAACAATGACTCAGTGTTTAGCAGACAAGACCACACCCAGAGCAAACGGTCAGCTGCACATATACTTGGAGAATGTAACTGGATGATAAAACATAAGAAATTATAAACATCCATCTTGATTTCCTATATTTGGGGTGGTTTGGTTGATTATATTACTTAAAAAAAATCACTTCAAAATAACTTCACCACCCACTATGACCTCAGTAATAAACACAGATTAGAATAATAACTTTTCTGACAGTTTTGACTTACAAATTGAGAAAGTATCACTTTGTAAAAGTTGAATTCATGACAGTGCTTCTGTAATGATTTTATTCAATTGTACAGGTGTTCCTAATGAAGTGGCCACTGAGTGTATATTACAAGAAAATATATCTCAACTATACCCTTGTATGTTTGTATGAGTCTACAGTCAAAGCACAAAAGGTCTAAAGTACTAAAGTTCTGTTTAAGTTTGGTTTCAGGCAGTGATTTTAGTAACTGGATAAAGAATTTGTCAAAAAAAGAAAGATGGGACTGTGAAACAGTTGCATATCTTGTGTTCCTTTGGAGGAGCTGCTGAGGGCTCTTTTTGTAAACGGTTAAGACAGTTGTATATTTCTAGTCCACAATACTGTAACCTCAGTCAGTTGCAAAGCAGTGGATGTGTCACAGCAAAAGAGAGCACAATGCTATTTTCTTTGACATCTCTTTATAATATTTAATGGTTGGTTTTGCAGAAATACATTTTTTTGGCAGATAAAAGAAGTCATTAAAATTACATGACTTCTGGCATCACAGGATTTGGGGCTGAAGAGATGTACGCGATACATCCATAGTTGTGTGGAATGAGAAAAAAAACTTAAATTTAAAAAAAAAAGGAAGTGAAGGCTGGAACATGAAAAAGATGGGATTTTTTTCCCCACTAGCTGACATTTTTTTTAATTTAAGCTCTTGATGAGTTGCTTAAAACAAACCATATACAAATACATTATAAAACAGCAGCAGAATTCTGTAATATGTTCTGTCATGTAAGCATTCAAAGTCAGTTTATCCCAACAATGTCCTTTCTTGTCCTCGGAGAGCTCACAGAAGAGGGGGAGGAATGTAGTGGTCAGGAGGGCCCTGATGGAGTTTCCCGACCAGATTTGTTTATGGGATCTAGAGCAGTTCCTTCATACACAACCTTGTTCTTGATGCCCTCCTGGATTATCCTCTGCTGAACACGTATTTTAGCATTATTCAACCTGCAGTAAAACCTGGAGAAGGACACAGGAAGGAAGAGAAGTGAAGAGTAGTAGATGTACAACTACTACTTGTAGTTATATTAAAAAGTGAAACGAAAACAACAGTAGCATCTGATGATGGAAGATAATCTGCAAATATTGGTTTTGGAATGTTTATACAGGACAGAATCAGGTGTGTTAAAAATGATAGCTAGCATTTGTTCTGATTAGAATGTAAAGGACAGATGAGAAAAGGATGAAGTGTCAATCAGCATCAAGATCTACCAGGATCCGAGTGTTGTAAGCATGAAGCCTGCAAATCCCACATCATAAGACCTTCTCACTCGACCTGTGGAAAAGACAAATAAATTCAGGATACAAACATAGTTAGAAAAAGAAGACAATGGAAATTTATGTGTAGATTTCAATCCAATTTATAAGTTAAAAAAATGTTGAGACACACCAACAGTCTTCAGTTTGTTGTGAAAAATAAAGTTATCCTACATTGTTTGAGCATGCCATATTTAAATTTCCACAGAGTGCCACATAAAACAATAAATGAGCGATTAAAAGACACACAAACACAGATTTCAGTTAAACTTACTGGTTGCCAGAAAGTGTAGCAGACCAGCTACTATTGAGCCTCCAGCTCCATGTAGGATGGCCTCTCTGGCACATGGAGTGTTCTTCACATCTAGAATCCACAGCAGCCTGAAACCCTAAATAGACAGAATGGAGATACAATTGTAGTCTTTGAAAGTGAGAACTACTGGGATCTCCAGAAAATCAGTTTGGTGAAATGTTTTACACGTAACTTTGTGTCTATTTCGTATGCTTGATTTATTAACACATTGTGCACACACATCTTTTACTGGTAATATACACCCATCAGCCATAACATTACTACCACCCACCTAATATTGAGTAGGTCCATTTTTGCTGCCAAAACAGCCCTAACCCAAGGTGGCATGGAATCTACAAGACTTCTGAAGGTTATGCTGTTGGATCCTCCACCCAGCGGTCACTGGCAGATGGGGTCTTCATGGATTAGACTTGGGCCACAGAAGCTCCACTCAATAAAGATCTAAAGAATTTGAAAGCCAGGTCCATGTGTTTCTCAAAATATTCTTGAACCATTTATGCAGTGTGGCAGCACGCACTATCCTACTGGAAGAAGCCACTGCCATCAAGGAAATATCGTTTCCATGAAGCGGTGTACACTGTCAGCAACAATGTTTAGGTAGATGATATGTGTCTAAGTAACATCCACATGAATGGTGGGACTCAAGGTTTCCCAGCAGAACATTGCCCAAAGCATCACACTGCCTATGCCGACTTGCCTTCTTCTCATGGTGCATTCTGGTGCCATCTCTGTCCCAGATAAGTGAGACACACACACACCCTTTCATCCACAAGATGTAAAAGAAAACATAATTCATCAAACCACACCACCTTCTTCTATCGCTCTGTCCACCTCTGATTCTCACATAGCCATTGTAGGCAATTTTGGCAGGGGACACAAGTCAGCATGAGCACCCTGACCAGTCTGTGGCTATGCAGCCGCATACGCTACAAACTGTGACGCACAGGGTTCTGACAACTTTCTATCTAAACAGCATTAACCTTTTCAGCAAATGAGCTAATATATCTCTTTTACTGGATCTGACTATACAGTCCAGCTATCATTCACCATATGCCACGTGCTTTCCAACATATCAACTTCAGGGACAAAATGTTCACTTGCTGCCCAATAAATCCCACCCACTTTCAGATGCCATTGTAAAGCGAGAATGTTATTCACTTCACCTGTCAGTGGTCATAATGTTATGGCTGAATGTTATAGTTGAGATTAGCCACCACTGCCAGCCAATGTTTTATTGTAATGTAGTGCTAATTTGTGAATATACTGCAGGCCGAGTTTATAAGAAGGTTAAAGTGTCTCTAATAATATTTAATTTCCGTTAAAATACATTTTTGAACACTAACTGTGCTGAAACTATTATACTAAATCGGTATTTCAACCATAGACCTGAATCAATTTCAAATCAGTTCCGAACCTTTAATAATCCTGCGATCAAAATATAATAACTCAGACGTACAAAAATTCGTCATGTAACGTTAACTTTGCTTTTGTCTGTTACCATAACATGAAACAAGACTCCTAACGTTTGGGTTTAAGGACAAATTATCCGAGGTTTAGATAATGTAACGCTAAACATGTTTCATCGAGAGTAACAATTAAAAGGTGATTAATCGAGTAACACTAGCTTTTTCTGAAGGTTACTCATTGTTGATGACCTTCTAGTAACGTTAGCTTGATGTTAGCAAACCTTATTAACTTAAAAATCCACTGTAGTGTGACGTTAACCTGACGTTTAGTTAAGCTCTCACCTTGTTCTTGCTTTCCTCTTCTCCTCCTGCCATTTCACCACCGTGGTTGTTCTTCGGCGCAAATTTTATGTGTTAAAAACCAGCATCGTGTAGGCAACAGCGATTGTTGTAGCCACACAATACTTTGAGCGTGCGCACATCTGCCGAAACGGTCCGTTCGCTATTAGTGATCAACCCGAAAAAAAGGAAACGAGGACTGCTGCTGTATAGTTCCGATACTTCTTTAACTTCTTCTCTGTTTATGTAAAACTATTATGTAAATAGATACCGATTGTTTATGTATTATTTTTTTATTTTACAAGGTCCTGTATTATATTATTATATTTATTATTGGACTTTTAATAATATTGTATTATTATATTTGAATAGTGCTATTTTACAAATTGCTTTGGAAATAAAGAAAATTACTTTTATTTTATAAAAAAAAATTGTATTTATTATACAGCTTTGTGTTGCTTTTATATGGTGTGTTTTGTTTTTCTTTCAGAATTCCCAGCTGTTCCTCTACAGATGCAACACCTGTAGTTTGTTGATATAAGATGCTTTTATTTCCTAAATGAACAACAACCAACATGCATCTGCATGAGTTTATTAAGAAATGTAGAAAAATTGACTTAAAGAGTAAAACACTTGTATAATTCCCCACTGGTTCTCATACATAACGATATTTTACAAACAGCCCCTCCGAATTTAATGTCTTATTTTTTGTTGTTGTTTTTATTGCTGGATTACAACTTCCAAGAAACAGTTAATATTGTTAATATTAACACTTAATATTGTTGAAATCCTGAGATTGACTTTGGGAAGTTTGCTTTGTCCCCTATATGACAACTAAATTAAACTGTGTCATCCCAGCCCCAACAAGCTTTATTCTCCATGTACAGGGTGTAGTATAAAATAAACCATGTCAAGAGAAGATGCCAGAGTAATCCTGCACTGAGGAAACATGATGCTATCAAGAGTCAGGAGCTAATTGCATCTGGGTTAAATGCAAGTTTACCTACAACTTTTATTTTTTAATTGTTTACCTTAAGGTAATGTCACGTTTATTACTAGAGGTACCATAGTATAAATGGCTTCTAATGTACATGTATTTTACATAAATCTGATTATTGTGATCATTACAATGTTGAAAGAAGTGAGCACGCACTTAATGATTGTAATTTTTAAAATGCATAGGGTACATTTGCTATTTCAGCTCAGTATCACACAAGTATCAGCAGTAGTAGGCACCGGAAAGTCAAGGTGCAGCATCTGCATGTAGTGCACGGTTGGTTGGGAAAAGGTCTGTTCCCATACCGGGAGTCGAACCCGGGCCGCCTGGGTGAAAACCAGGAATCCTAACCGCTAGACCATATGGGACATGAAATACATTGTAGACCATTAATGAAATCATTGTCGCATCATCACATTTGTTCATAAATGTGTCTCCAAATAGGTACGGATAACTTGTAACTAGAAAAAGTGCACTGTGAATGCTTCAGTGCTGAAACGATTTTTAAAGCAATGCTGAAAAAAACACAGTTTTTGCTGAAAGAGCTAAAACTGTTGTTTTAGCTGAAAGCTAAATTAAAGGTGAACTGTTTAAAAATAGCTCAAAGTTTTATTATAAAAATGTAAAAAAGCTGAATTGAAATAAGCTGATTTTAAGCTTAATCAATTTAAAAGAAGCTAATTTTGACTCAAGTAGCTGTAACATGAAATAGTTACATGAAAATTCTGGAAATTGTAGAAATGTAATAGCTGAGTGCAAAGATTAAGTCAAACTCCTGAACAATAGTAGAATTTATAAAATACTATTAATTTTACTATTAATAAAAAAAGTTGAAATCTCAATAGGTCAAAGTATGTAGAACCATTTATATTTGAATGTGGAAAAAGTTGAAGAGATTCTGACAATTGTCCATTCAGTGAACCTGGACCTATTATCACTGGTAGTCTTCACCACAAACTAGTTTTACCATTAAATGTTAAAAAGTTAGAAAATGTATTAAAAGTGCTTTTATTTTGAAAATATGTTTCATGGGTGTGTTTTCACTGTACGGAGACTTCACCACAAACTCATTTTACAATTTAAACACTATAACCAACACAATTAACCAGTCAGTCAGAAATAGTCCTTGTTAAACCTGCATTGCTTTATTTACTGTTGTTTGTGTGTTTCGTGTAGTTTCTATGTGTGTGTGTGTTTGTGTGTGTGTGTGCATGTGTGTCTCCACTGTGTATCTTGAGGGAGAAAAACTGTCAGGTAAAGTGTTTGGAGGCAGAGCTGAGGCTGATCACATGACCTGCTGCCAGCCTGCCAGTTGATAAAAGCTGAAGTTGAGAACTGCGTGTCACCCACTCTAGCTGGGCCAACATTCTGCGAAACACAATAATAGATGTCACAGAGCTTCTTCCTTACTACAGTAACCACGTGTGTGACATTGTTTTACAATCCTCATTAAAGTTCACAATGTCTCGTGCTAGGTTGGACCCTGGTCTCATTTCAAGTCCTGTGTCTTGTTGTACCATCACCACCCTGTCCAACTCCCTATGAGACTTTTCAATTTATAAGCTACGTCATTGCGTCAAATATGGAAGCATTTGGGTTTCTATTGTGCTACGCTAAGAGCTCAGAGAGTTGTTAGCTGACACAAATGGATACCTAAGCATCAGCATGCAATGCAGAAGGGACTGGACAAAGTATAACTTTTTGACACCTTTGGATTGAGAACACGCTGGAAGATCCACAAACTGAACTTCAGGCTCCCAGCACAGTTTATAATCAGGCATCATGTCAGGCATTGTCAAACTACTGTTTAGTTTTATGTAGTTTTTTTGTCTGTTGTGTGCTTTTTAGTTCAGCAGCTGCACAAGCTTGTTTGGAGTTGTGAGCCCTGTTTTCTGTCGGTGCTTTCTTTCTCCTTTATTATTCATAAAAAAGCATAGGTTGTGTCCAAATTGAGTCTAAATATCAGACAGAGATAAGGACATGATGATACCAAATACTTACTAAGTCTTATCAGCAGGAAATGAGCTTCATGTTTTTATCAAAACCACTCTGTTCTAAAGAAGGAACTGTAAGTTAACAAGCAGCTACTGTGCAGCGTTATTTACTGAGCAGAACCAGTGAACAAATCAACACTTTTTAACACCTTATAAGAGTTTTAAAATGTCGTCCACGTGAAAGTATGAGTCCGTTTTAGTCCCACCTGTGGAGGAAAAGGCCAAAATTGAGAGGGTCCCCTTTACCATAAATAATGTAAAACTCTGTGGGCGACTGTGGCGCAGGAAGGTTGTCCACCAATCTCACAGTTGGTGGTTCAATCCCCACCTCCTCCTCCAATCCCCACCTCCTCCTCCAATCCCCACCTCCACATGTCGAAGTGTCCTTGAGCAAGACACTGAACCCCAACTTGATTGCTCCCGGTGAGTGTTGGCAAGCTGCATAGCAGCTCCCCCATCGGTGTATGAGTGTGTGTGATTGTGAGTGTGAATGGGTGAATATGAAGCAGTGTAAAGCACGTTGAGTGCAAATAGGTAGAAAAGTGCTATTTAAGTGCAGACCATTTGATTGTATATCTGTATAAAATGATTCCATTTTATACAGAATCTCAAAGTCCAGATGAAATAAATTGTTCATTTCCCACATTTCCCCTCTTTTCCTTTACAGCATATGAATATTTTTCTTTTGAATATTGTGCTAATGGCATTTCTAACAGAGACTTGGTTTATTACACAATTTTATTTTCTACTTTGTCTTAATGTTGTGGCGGAAAAAAAGAGGAAGTTTGGTTGTGCAATTGCACCCATGCGATTTGGATGATAGCCTGAAGTCACTGGTACGTTATTTGGAAGATATAAATGGTGGTAGAGCAGCGCTTAACCAGTAAGTTTTATTGCACTTTGACATTACTATTAGTATCAGCAGTGGTTGCAGAAGATATTCATTAACTTAAGTACTTAGGCTTTTGAAGTACTTGTACTTCATTTAACTATTTTGAGAATTGCAACATATATTGTTTCTCCACTACAATTTAGTTACAGTTTTCTTTTACAATTAATTAGTTTGACAGTTTTAGTTATTGGTTGTTTTGCCGATATGTGGTATTATACTAAACCAACTAGCCTTAACATTTAAATCAACGTGTTGGTTTTAAAGTTGGAGCAAAGGTCAGTATAGAAAAAAATGTTTTGGTCATTACTTAAAGAAATGTTTTACTCATTATATTAAAAATAATAATAATGCATGACTTAATGACTCCCTGTAGAAAGTAATTCACTACACACTTTGTTACTTTTGCTTTACTTTCCAACATCACTTGTAATACCTTGCTAAAAATGTTAATCCAAGACCTTTATTATGCTCTTTATTATAACTGCAAAAACAATATGGAAAAACAATTTGGGATCCCTAACAACATCTCCCTCCAGGATTTCACTGACTTTTCCTTGGATTAGTGTGGAAATAAATGCCTGATTTTGCTGTAGCAAAGTTTTTTCTTCCAAAACTAGTTAACAAGTAATAAGTAAATAAAAATAAACAAGTAAATAAAAATAAATGCCTCTCAACATTAAACCAAATCAAAACCTTATATATATATATGTATGAAGGTATATGTGACAATGAAACCAATGCACACAAATAAAACATTAAAGATAAAAATACATGACAAATTATAATCAATAAAAAATATAATAAATAAAATTTAATTTACCTATGCATTTTCTATCTTAAACAGATATAAACAATGATCAACAAAAGAAAAATAAGTCATATGTAAATAAATGCGTTAAATGAATGGTTAACATAACCATGAATCAAATGCTTTAAAAAACATCAACACTTCCTGCTGTTCTGAGAGCCTAAGACTCTTCCAACTGACCCCATATGAGTCTTTAAAATTCAATTATGAATGAATCATGGAACCCAGGTTCTGGCCTGTTGGCTTGGGGATAGTCCAAGACAACCTGTTTCTCTTTGAAAGGATAACTACTATTTTTGAAAATTGACTATGTGCCTAATTACTCGATTTCTGCTCATTAAGTGTAGGACTTTTAATTCATTTCTGCACTGTTTTGTTTGGTGTTTTAATAAAAGATCCAAATACATTAGTAGGACCATTTGTTGTTACAGTATTAACAGTAATACCAAAGCTACCGATTTATCAGATTAAAATAAATATTTTAAAAATATTTTTTCACAGCCTACTTCCAATATGTTTCCTGTTTCCTGCAGACACTAACACACCTGCTGCTCTTTGCTTTGTTATTTTAACAGCAGGTCCCAACTGTGAAGAATGGATTATTTCTACTACCCCTCCTTCAATGGAAGTAGCGACCTGGATAACTCTGATGATTATTCAGAAAATTGCACAGAGTTTGGAAATCTCTTTAAGCTTTACCAACCAGTCAACAACGGAATAAGTGTTACTGCATGGATTGTGATCAGTGCAGCTTTTCCACTGTGCTTACTGGCCATATACTCCCTTTATTCACTGGTATTCAAAGATTTATGTAGCATGACGTCATGGACGTGTTTCACTTACTGATAGCTTTTATAGTGCGGACATGCTGTTGATCTGTGTCTGACAGGTGCAACAAAACCAGGTGGCTCCAGTCTTTGTCATCAACCTCCTGATCTCTGACCTCATACAGATTTGTTGCTTTGTGGTTCGGGTGGCAGAAAGAAGGAGATGTATCTTTCTCCTTGTCTCTACATCTATCTACTGCTTGGGCGTGGTTGTCAGTGTTGGCTTCATGATGTGTATTGCCCTGGAAAGGTAGGAAGTGTGTGAGCAGTTCTAATGAAAAAACACAATGAAAGGCAGAAATCAGTGTATCCTCATTCACTAGCTCTCTCTTCCTTCTTTATCACAGGTTTTTGGTCATTGCGTGTCCACTGTGGTACCGCTTCAAACGAAACATCAAGTTCTCTATATTTGTGTCAGTTGGTGTCTGGGTCTTAGGTTTCATTCAGTTCCTTGTTGTAGTACTGACTAGGTCCATGATAATTTTTCACTCCATCTTTCTCCTCCTTCCCTTCCCTGTGTTCATCTTCTGTCTGGTTGGCACTCTCAAATCTCTGTCATCAGCCATTTCTGTAACTCCTAAAGAAAAATGGCAAATTATAGGAACTTTAGTTCTGGTGCTGCTAATTTACACCCTGCTGTTCCTGCCCTGGATCATTTCGGTCTTGAGAGATTCATTTAACTTGCTAGATCACTCTGCTTTATACTTATCATTTCCTCAGTTCAGCCCTCTTGCAGATTTGGTTCTGTATGTTTTCATGAGGAAAGGTGCTGTAGGCAGGCTGGTGGCCTGCATGTGTTGTTGCAGGAGGACAGGAGAGCACCTGCAGAACCAGGTAACCACCACAAACAATACAGAAGGAAATTCTGTGGTGATGGAGCAGGGGAGAAATATTTTTCTCACTCATGTTCACTCCCCTCCACAATTATTGTAACAGTAAGGCCAATTTTTATTTATTTTTGCTTTAGACAGGGGAGGTAATGTTATGTCATGGTTTATTCATCTTCATTGATGATGTAACACATGATGGCAGCAGCAAAATGAACTCAAATGTCTTCAGAAACATTTTGTCTGCCAATTTAAATAAAGATGCAACCAAACTGGTTGGGAGATCCTTCATCGTGCAGCAAGATAATGACCCAAAACACACAAAGGAGTTCATCAGGGGCAAGAAGTGGAAAGTTTTAAAACCTTGCACGGCATTTTACCTGCTAAAGAGGAGGCTGAAGGGAGTAACCCCAAAAACAAAATCATTTTATCCATAAATCCATTACCGCAGTGGTTTTCATTGGTGGGGGACTCTTCATCTTTTCTGCACAGGCTTAATTACTCAGCTACACATGCGTGAAGAGGATTTAGAGGAAACAAGGAATACAATCCATGGTTTGTTATTTTTTGTGGTGTCATCTCAGCAGCCACTCTGTTCACTAACAATGTATTAATTTGCTCATAATGCAATGCTGTATCTTCATAATAAAAAAGTTTAATTAGCAAAACATGGCTGGGTTTTATTGTGTACAGTTTACATTGTACAGTTTATTGAAATGAAGAATTGTTAATGAAAAACAAAGGTATTAAAAATTGTAGGGAATAGTGAATGTATCAGGGAGAAGGGTAACAACTAAAAGTGTCAGAAAAGAAGTAAACAGATAGAACAACAGTCTTCAGTCTAAACCCAAATCTAATACATCTAATACACAAATCCTCCGATGCAGCATGAAATAACTTATTACCAGCGATCACAGGGTGTAAGAAGTCAGAGAGGAAAAATCAGGATTAGCAGTAGAAACACAGAAAACAGGAAGAAGTTCTGAGAGAGAAGCAGGTAAATGGGCAGAGACAGATGAAGGCTCTGGATAAAAAGGGGGAGCAGCGGGCAGAGGGAGACAGAGGAGGATCCGAGACGAGAAGTGAGATCAGCTGGATTCACAACACGTCCAGCTGTTGGGTAGAAAACTGTTGATACCATGTGCAGAAATAATTTATACGAATATAGACTCATATTCAAACTGTTTGATTATTTGAATGCACTGTAAATAGATACACCAGTGACGCTTGTGATGTATCAACAGATACTATAAAAAAAAACAATTTAATCACCTTCACAAATGTCACTTTTAATTTGAATTAAAGCTGCATCCCATCCCAGCTCCAGAGGAGTCAAAGCCCTAATTAGATCCTGTGTTTTCATATCCATTGTAAAGGTTCTAAGAATGTGTGTGTGTGCGTGTGTTTGTGTGTCTGTGTTTGTGTGTTTATGTGTGTGTGTGGTTTTTGAAGTTAGAAATAAACTACAAACTACAATTACAAACAAGGTCTATGGTGTCTGTTTCATCTCTAATTTAACTGAATCCTTTTACAAATGAGATACAATAACTACAGTACAACTCCCAGATTTATGTAAGAATGTCAAACAGTCCCTAGACGGCAGTCTAAGCATAAAAACTAGCATTGTGGCTTATTGCTAAAGCAGTATTGTTGTATTGTGCGCTATATAGTTGTGCGTTAGACTGTAAAATGCTGCTGTAAGCAACATGCTAATTAAGGTAATAATCAGTAAAATCTGTCACAGTAACTCATTATTACTAGACAGGTAGCTACCAAGCTGGCTAGAACTGTATTCAACAATTAATTTAAATTTGTTCAAATTTTGTAATTTAAAAAAAGTTTTGGTTTGTGTATGTATTACCCCAAACAAACAACACAAAGATTTGTTATGATAAGAAAAATGTAAATTTAATGCTATAGTAGTTGCTTAGATCCATATTTTATCACTTTGACACGTGGCAGAGAGGAACCAGAAGATCAACCAGTGACTTTGTTATCCAAGAACAACTGTATAACAGACTGAGCCATGGGCCCTGAAGACATGATAGGGAATCAGAAACATTTTACACAACAGTAAATTAACAATATAGCAACAGTACCCATAATTCTCACTGTTTTATCTTCAGTTGTCAGTGTTGTTCAGTAAGTCGGGCGGAAGTAAAAATTAGGTCGTAATTCTCCTTTTGTCTAGACGTCAATCTTTAATTGAACTTCCACAAAATGAACAACTTTAATACAAAAGTATAAAGTAGAAACACTGTGACATATAACTGTTTTCAGTACATATTTTAGCTTCTACGATAAACAAAACATATGAGTTTAGTCATATAAATCTTTGATTTAAGAAGGAGAAAGCCTTCCTGTGTTAATCATAGTTTTGGAAATGGTGTCAGTAGATGATAGAATCAGCCTACACCGAGCTGACTGTGATCACAGTGTCATTGTTCACTCTGCTGCTGATTTCACCGTGGTCCATACTGCAACAACACACACAGGCCAAAAGCTTGTCTGCAGCCCCTTTCCTCAGGAAAAAATACACACTCATGTTGGTGAGTGGAATGAGTCGAATGATAGTGATGAGCACAAAGGAAACAGTGTTAAGTCCTATACCTCTTACCAGGGACCAAATGATGGTAGGGAGGAATAACAGTGTGTAAATAAGCAGCACCAGGACCAGAATTGCAACCGTTCTGCGTTTTTCATCAGGGGGGACACTTCCTGCTGCAGATAGAGCTTTAAGGGCCCCACCCAGCAAGTACATGAGCAGAGGAAAGGGCAGGAGGATAAAGCAAACAAAGCTGATTATTATCTCTGTGCTGACAAACTCAACAAAGAAAGTAACGCGGAAAGCACAGAAGAGAGGAGGAGCCCAGATCACAAAACAGACCACTATAGGGATTTGAATGACTTGGCGCAAGCAGGAAAACTGCGGTGAAGTGATGACCAAGTACCTGTAACACAAAGTGGGCTCATGTTGAGAAGAATGATGAGGAAGAATTCAATAATAATAGACAGTCAGAAAAATACCTTTCCAGGGCGATGCACAACATGAAGCCGACACTGGCCATCAGACCGAAGATGTAGATATTGAAGAATATTGCAGCGATCCTCTTGTCTTGAAATACTATCTCAAACACAACCATTGAGCAGAGCTGAATCAGACCAGTAAGGAGAAGGTTGATGAAGTAGACGCAAGCAACATTGTCTCTTCGTACCTACAGGAAAAAAATTAAAGTTCTAAACTCAGCACATCTTTCTGACACAATCACACACAGTCTGAACCTGGCAGTGTGCTCACAGGAAGCAGACTTCCCTTTCTCTTAAGTTAAGACAAGTCAGGTTTAAGACCATGTGTGATGACTAGTTTAGTTTTTCAATATCTATTACAGCTCAGCCTCTAAACATCATGAATTTCCATGTCAGTTTCCATGGCAACCTAGCCACATGTTTCCAAGAACTGCTAGGACAGTAAGTATGTATGTAAAGGTTTTGTTTTCTGGACCCAAATACACACAAACAGAAGTTAATGGAAGCAATGAAACTAACAACAACTAACTAAACAGTCACATTAACCTCAACTGACTAGAGCAGAGCTCCATATGTATTCTGCATGAACCTGGGATTCAATTCACTTCAAAAGGTGTTTACCTGCTGCGCAGACACATAACGTTTACTGATGGAGTAAATTTGATTTATGCAGCCCATAATCCAGATCACACATCGTCACACATCCATCCATCCACTATCTATACTGTTTATCCTGTTACTGGTTAAAGAGGCTGCTGGTTTGGACTCATGACCTTCTACCTGTAAGCACCCTCCTTTACATATATATCAATTAATTACACACCAGAGAGCAGGTAGCGTAGATGGTGACTGTGTGCGAAAGAAGGCCGACACTGCCGATTACCCATGTCACGACTTTGACGATGAACTGAGCCTTTTTGGTATTGAACCCAACGTCTTTATAGTGCTCGTAGTGAAAGTTGTCGCCGTAATCATAGATGTTGTCCAGTGAGGTGTTGTTAACGCTGAAATCTTCCATCCTTCAGAGTGAAACCTGTTATTTGAGACAACAAATGGTAAAAATTGATGAATTATTTTTTATTAATCAGGTACATCACTAAATCAGTGACATGCAAAGTCATAAACATGCAGTATAATCAAACATAATAAAAGCTTACCATATATCAGTTAGATTTTCTCAAAGGAATATGTAAAACTAAATTCTTATTGTCATTGTGAGATCTGAAAAACTATTGAACTGAGGGTGGACAGACCAATAAAGTTGTATCAATTAAAAAAGGGGTCATGGTGACGTAAACTACTGCCTTGTAGCTCATAAGAAGCTCATAGGTTTACATGTGTGTGAAGACTCATATTCTAGTTGAGTTTCAGTTTTTGAAGCAAAGTGTAAAGAGGAAACATAGAATTCTCTGGCATTCGCAAAAGAGGAAGAAGAAAAAGGGACAAAGAGCTGAAGTCTTTTCACGTCCATGTTTACCTTGATTCCCTTAACATTAAGCAGTTATTTCATGACTCCTATAAAAAGATGTTCCTCTAGTTTTTTCCTATGTTTTAAGACACATTTCTAACCACTACATGACAAGCCATTAAAGCTTTTTCTTTAACTATATTATTATATATACTATTACTATTACTATATTATCTTATCACCCCAACTAAGCCACAAACAACAGTTTTGAGAAAGGTGGGAGTTTCACTTAATGGCCCAGGAATCTCTGTGGGATTTAGAAGGAACACAGAGAAGAAGAGAAACGTAAGCACATCCTGGTCCAGTCAGCCAGCTAATAATATTACAAATATTAGATTTCCAATTGTTTCCACTCAAAGGAATTATAATTGTTATTATGGGATGTTGAGTTTCAAATGCTAGTTTAAATGCTGTGAGCATCAAAAATCTGCTTTCACCAAATAAGAAATTTCTCAGGGAGGAGAGATGCCACAGTGTTTTAGAGAGGACAAAAATGTACATTTTATAATCCTGAAAAGGTCCAACAACACAGTAAGACCCCAATTAGTTCATACATTTTCAACAACAATGCAGTTTGTGTTGTTGAAAACATCTATTCACTTGAAATTTACAATGATCTAAACAGGATAAAACACATCATCACACATACATCAATTCACTCATGACAGAAAAATTAGTTTCCACACTAAACCGTATTTTACAAATGGTAACAGGAACATTTCCTCACATTCTTTTCCACAACATCCTGTAGTTTACTTTTAATAGTCAAGTCATTTATAATCTTCTAGTACTCTGTGTTATTACTTCTCTTGTGTTACGAGGAGAAACTCTAACGGATTGGACTGTAGTGTGTTGTTCACCCACAGCATGTAACAGTTCGTTTACATTTCAACACACTTACAGTTTTATAAATGAAACTAACTATGAAATCAGAAATAGTAATGTATTATAAATCTTACCTTTGAAACCTGGAGAACCACAACCTGGAAGTGCTTTCTGCACACGAGTTTATGGCTTTCACATCTGCAAAGACACATTCTGTGGTCATGTGGTAAGGAACGGGGGAGTGCAGTGGTTCCATGAATATAAAGTGAGATTGACTAAAGAGAAATGAGAAGTCAGTGTGGGTAATGACAGAAACCAATGGGAATAGTTTGACTAAAGATAATTCAGCAATTCTAAATATTGCATACAGGGAAGTGCCAATACCACTCTGTCCCAGACTGAATAAAAATACATACATTTGAGTACACGGCTTTACAGTACAAGTTTAGTACTTGCATTGGTACTAAACTGTTTTATGAGTTAAACTGTAGACTGTAGACTGAAGAGTAAAATCCTCATTCATCCATTGCAGTTAATCAAATCCTCCTATAATAAAAATTCCTGTGCCTTGTCCTGCCAGAACTAATATGGCAGCAATTAATTAAAAAAGAGAACTTCAGGTAACATTCTATACACTGCATTTAACCCGTGATCATGTCGATGTTTTTAATGTGGTTTCAGGAGCATGATGTTTGATGCTTGAGTAAGAGTACAAGTAAATAAAAGCGGGATCAGCATGGATGCCCAATATAGTTTGCTTTAGCTCTCACATGGTGTCAAGAGAAATGAAATGTCCCTTACAAACATGCAAGAAGAAAAACCCTCATGAAGTTTCCTAATATATTTCTTTTATTATTTTAGTCAGTTGTGTTTCAGAGGAAATTGTGGGTTCTGTTTTTTTGTGAACGGGTGACATCAAATTTGTCCACATCTGCACATTTATATGGAGTCCAATAACATTTATTGTGATGGATGCAATTCATATATGTCTGTGATAGTTAAGATAAATGATGCTGGTAACATTTTGATTACAGTTGTTGCGTTGAAATTCAAGAGAGGGCAACGACGGTCTTTCAAATGATTTGAACTTCAGCAAAATATTAAGTTTAAAATATAGAAGCATACAAATGCAAACTGTGCGGAGCTCCGGTTCAGACCTAACCGATACCACAAAAGGTGTCAGAGAGTCTGACTGCCTGACTCTTCCTCCACCTATCTTATATAGTCAGTCTTTGTCTTCCGCAGCCGTATCTTTCAGGTGCGTCATCTGGCGATTTTTCTCCTTCTTTTGCCTGTTGCATCCCCCGCAGCTGGCTCCAGCTCCCTGCTTTGGTATCTGCAAGACAACCTCCCTCAACCAATACAATAGGCTTTACTCACACACACACACACACACACACACTCTATTACTTTAATATTTTCTACAGTCTATCAGCATAATATTTTCCACACAGTACATTTTACATACAGACTAACAGGTATGTGAAGAAAAAAACCAAAAAACCAAACACTTGTTAAACACTGAGTTAAAAAAATACAAAGCACAACATCCAAAATAAAGTCTAAAAAGAACTGTTCAAAAGTTCAAAATTTGATACAGCTGATTTTGATACCAAAACATTGCTACAGTTTAACACAGACTAAAACAAAACATGTTTTTTGTACATTTATGGAGGAACTAATGAAGGTTTACACAAACATTTCACAAACACTAGTATAATAAGGCTAACACCAGCACTTCCTTACTCAGTAAGGAAGTGCTCCTTCTCCGTCTCCTTGTCTGTGTCCCTTTCTGCTGGTGTCCCCGGCTTTGGAGATGTGTGTTTTCCAGTGTGCAGCTACTGGTCCTACCAACCTGCCCAATGGTTTGTTGTTGTTTTTGTTGCTCTTTATCTTTCTCTCTTCACTTTTCACTAACCCCAAACGGTTAAGGCAGATGGCTGCCCACCCATAGCCTGGTTCTGCTGGAGGTTTCTTTTGTTAAAGGGAGCTTTTCCTCTCCACTGTTGCCTAGGGTTTGCTCAAGGGCAATTTGCTGGGTTTGCTCTATACATCTTTATAGTCTTCACTTTATTCTGTAAACTGTGTATGTGACTTTATTTGTGAATTGGCATTATATAAATAAAGTTGAATTGAATTGCAATTGAATTGAATTGAAGTGTTCCTATTAACATTTCTTCTCCTGTTTTTTCCCTTTTCTTTCTTTTTCAGCCTACACTGAGCTGACTGTGATCCCAGTGTCATCGTTCACTCTGCTGCTGATTTCACTGTGGTCCATTCTGCAACGACACACAGAGGCCAAAAGCTTGTCTACAGCCCCTTTCCTCAGGAAAAAGTACACACCAATACTAGCGAGTGGAATGAGATGAATGATAGTTCTGAGCGTAAAAGTTACAGCATTAGGTGTTGGGCCTGTTGCCAGGGACCAAATGATGTATGGCAGGATCATTAGTGTGTAAATAAGCAGCACCAGGACAAGAACTGCTACAGTTCTGTGTTTTTCATCAGGGGGGATGCTGCTGGCTGCAGACAGAAATTTAAGGGTCCCAACCAGGAAGAACATAAGCAGGGGAAAGGGTAGTAAAAGAAGGATGTAAACAATGATTATGTTTATTTCTGTGCTCATAACCTCAACAAAGGAAGTGACACGGAAAAGCCAGAAAAGAGAAGGAGCCCAGAACACAAAACAGACCACTACAGATGTTTCCATTGCTTGTCTGAATCATGAACACCTTGCTGAAATGATGAGTGAATACCTGTAACACAAAGTGGGCTCATATTAGAATTATCCAATAAAATGGTCGGACACAGAAGTAGCTTATACTCCACAGACAGATAACCACCTTTCCAAGGCGATGCACACCATGAAGTCAATACTGGCCATTGCACCAAAACCGCAGATTTTATTGAAGACCTCATAGATCCTAAAGTCAGTGACTGTCAATAAGATGATCAAGGAGCAGAGCTGAATGAGGTTAGAAACGAGAAGGTTGATGAAGTAGACTGGAGCAACTTGGTCCTTTTGCACCTGCAGAAAACAATTGGTAAAGGAGAACAAAGTTGATGTAAACAGTCAGAGCCAATTACACTTTCAGTTCTTCATCAGTCTCATTGGTGCAAATACAACATTATAACAAGTCAGAGGGCAAATGCCTGAGAATATAAATCAGATCTGATCCAACTCACAGTCTTGGAGGCAACAAAACCTTTAAAGTAACAAAATAATGCATACTTCAAATCATAAATACTACATTTAAACTTACCAGATGCTCACATCCAAAGCACATTTCAGGAAATCAGTGCACACAGGGGCAATTTATGGTTTGGTGACTTGCCCGAGGACATTTAAACATCCTGGAATCAAACCACTGCTATTGCACTGATCCACAACTGAACTCATATCACAAATAAATAAATAAATAAACTCTACTAGTTAGTACAGTGTTTCAGAGTGGATGACAACTGCAAAATAGATGTTTTTTCACATTCTGACACATATTTGTCTTTAAAAAAAAGAGGAACGATGTTGTTGCTACTTATGCCCCCAGCTGGAATCAGAAGAAAGGCAACAACACACACCCCTGTTTTTATATGATAAGATAAAATAAATATGTAAAAAGTAAACATTCACCAAACATGGTGATATACTTTATTTTAAGATACTTAATAAAATGGAGGTAGGGCAGCGATTTAAAGCAGCCCGTTTGTGATTTGAGGATTTGTGGACCTCTGTTTTAATGGGCTCCAATGTGAGCTTCAGACTGAAATAAAATACTGAAAGAACCGTACGTCCTGTCAATATGACAGTTACATTCCCTGAAAGAACACAAAATGTAGAATTTTAGAATTTTAATGTAGAATTTGTTAAGAAAAGCTGAATGTTGACTGAAGAACAGAAGAAATAGAAGATAAAAAGTTGATAAAAGTTGCCGGGAAGCTGAGAGGTTACATTTAGACATTTCCATTTAGTCATTTAGCAGATGCTTTTGTCCAAAGCGACTTACAAGTGAGCTACAAGGCAGCAAAAATCTGTCAAAGAGAAAACATCAAAGCAAAGTCGTTTCAGAAAACTGTTAACATTTCACAAGATGAAAGTGCAAGAAAAAGCAGAAAGGAAGTTTTTTTTTAATTAGAAAGAAAAGATTTCGTGCATAGGAAGGTGTGGAAGAATTCAGTTTTCAGCAGTTTTTTGAATATTGGGAGTAAGTTTGCTAAGTGTGCAGAATTTGGTAGCTTGTTCCACCATCATGGGATCATTGCGCTGAAGGTTAGAGTGTGTGATGTCACCCACTCTAGCTGGGGAAACATTCTGCTATACACACTAATGGAGAAGTTGAAAATTCACCAAAAAGTACATCAAACTAAACCTGCCATTATTCAAAAACCATAAGATTAACAGCTTTCAGCTTGTCCCTTCAGGGGTCGCCACAGCAGAACACGTTCCGTGTGTTGATTTGTCATGAGTTTTTACACTGGATGCCCGTCCTGCCGCAACCATCCCATATTTTTGTCCGGGATTGGGACTGGCACTAAGCTGGTCCTTGGTGGCTGGGTGAGGCCACACCTGGTGGGTTGGGATTTTATACAAACTTCCTTCAGCATCCCAACCCAATGCTCTACCACTGAGCCACAAGACGAATACAAGGCAGATAGCTGAAAGTCTTGTGATTTGCTAAAGGTTTGAATGGTCTCTCTAGGATGAAGTATGCTTTACTAGTTAAAGCTGAAAGATGAGCTGAAGAGTCTCTTAAATTATTTGAATGAAAACAAATTGCTATAAAAAGCTGAATATTTTATGAAATATCAAAGATATTAAAAAGCTGAATAGAAGAGCTAATGTCCTTAATAAGTTGAAGATTATAAAGTTTGAACCGTGTTTCTAGCTTAAAGTAGGCTGAAGTAGTTAAGTGCCAAAAAGCATGCAGAAGATGGAAATCATAACATTAATAATAACAAAGATTAGGATAACATACTGTGAATGCTGGAAGCAGCAGAATATACGTACACACAACACAGTGAGTACTGCCAATTACATTAAGCTACCACATGACCCAACATAATTTCTTCGGGCACTAGTGTACAAACAAACATGAAGTCTTCAGACCACTTTGCTTTTTGCACATTTTGGGCTGTTAATTCATTCTTCAAATGAAAAACGTTCCATCTAATCATTCCAACGACCATCTATCCACACACAATAATTCATAGTGTTCAAGTGATGATGCTTGTGTTAATGCTAAATTAAAATTAAACTATTAATTTTTAAGTACTTGGACCCTGAATTCAGTACTTTACTAAATTATGTCAGTTCATTTGGCCTCAAATGGAATTTCAAGAAAAATTAAAGCAGAATCTACTTGACCATATTTAGGACTGTCACAGCAAAGTATCTACATATTGTATTTCTATAGATTAGACATTCCAGGTTTGATTTTAATTATTTTTGTATTTAAAAAGTCTGTTTTTAAATGGATTAACCTAAAGGCAGCGGACACAAATGGGCTCTGAGAGAATATACAAACTGCACAGTCTGCTGCTTCAAACCCATAAGCTTCTAACTGAGTGAGCCTTTACAAATGAATCTTTTCACTGTGGTGCCCATTACTTTCTTACTCTTAAATCTTATACACACCAGAAAAGAAGTTTTGTAGATTGCCGCTACATTCAGGGGAAGGCCAACACTGATAAATATCCATTTCACCACATACATGATGAGTCCAGCCTTTCCATAGTCATATGTGATGTCGCTATGATTGTAGTTGTTATAGCTGTTGTAGTCTGACGTGTTGATAATGTAGAAATCATCCATTCTTCAGTGAAACCTGTTGTTTGAGAGATTGAATGATGAAAATGGAGCAGGTATCTAATACTAGATAGTTGATTTATTCAGCTTTGACATGCAAGACCACAGAAATACCGTATTAGCAAGTAAAAAAGCTGAACTTGTGTTAAATAGTGTGTGAGAAATATATAAAAAACTATTCAGTTTCAGATTGACCACAATTTACAATTACTCTTATTTCTATGATTTTATTGTATTTCAGATAACTTTGAGTCAGTAATTTTTTGCATTTTTATAATTCTGTAGTTGTGGTCAGTATTTTTACAACATACATATTTAACAGAAGAATGTATAAATTTGACCCTGTGTTAACATCAGAAAACCCAAAATGAATTTAAAAAAGGGGACCTAATTCTTGGCGTTTTCTCCTTTTAACGATGCAAGGATGTATGTTGAAACATTATTTCTGCAAGAGTCAAATCGCACATATTACTCAAAAACTGCTGAATTACGATAGGCCCCTAGATTAAAACAGACGTTTGTCCGTGAATGTTTAACAAATCTGAAACATCCTCATTTCTCCATTTACTGTTGTCACTAAATTGTGAGATGCCAATGTTGAGTTTGAGCATGCACACAGTTGTCCATCCATCCATTTTCTATAACCATTTATCCTGTTCCACGTCACAGGGGTGCCGAAGCCTGTCCCAGCATTCATTGGGAAAGAGGTTCATTGGGACAGAGGTTTTTTGTTCAAAACTGTCATAAAGGTGATACTTCTGCTCTCTACTTATTATTGAGGTCAAAATGGGTGGTGGAGTGGTACTAGAGTGCATTGAAGAAGAGGTGGTTCTTGTGGGAAACTTAGCCGTAACTTCTATAAAAACGTCAGGAGTCAAGCATTTGCAACTTCAACTCTTTACTGAACAACTACAATGGAATTACATTACATACGTGTTGCATACAGTGTGGTCGTTGTTCTTGGTAGCAAAACTATAACAACCTTCTTTTTTTGGTAACTTTCTGTTCTTGTCTATTTAATTCTAGTCTACATTAACCACTACACCCATCTACTGTCCCTCTTAAGCAATTGCACACACATTTATATTCCCAACAGAGAAGGAAATGTTTGAATATTTATAACATTTAAACTATTCCAAACTGCACATTCTTTCAGTCTTGACCACCTCCTTAATTTTAAATAGATTCAAACTAAAACCATAGAAACCTTGTAAGACGTTGTGAAAGTAGGATTCAGGGGAGGTGCACAGGTGGTACTACTACAGCAGAGCAGGTACTGATATCAGAGTAACATGGTTTCATTCACATCCATAAATCTCACTGATGCTCTCTTTCAAAGTGAAGCTATCAAGAGTCCAGCTGTAATCTTCACTGTCTAAAAGCTTCTACAGCCAAAGACTTTCTACTGAACTTGTACTGTACATTTACAGATTTAGAAGTAAATGAATTACAGAATAAGAAAAGTATTGTGGCATAAAAATCTTACCTTTAAAACCTGGCGGACCATCGACTGAAAGTGTTTGGCTTCGGCGTCTACAAAGACACATTCTGTGGCAAAGTGACAAGGGGACGTGTTTTATTCTGATGTGAGTGACTTTCATGTAATTATGCAAGTGTGTTGTTTCCTCATGTGTGAATGTTTCATTGCATTGTTTTCCCTGAATACAATGTGTAAGTGAGATTATGAAAGTCTGTATCCCCTTACATTGAAATTGCATGTAGGAATTAAACCATAACCCGAAACCTAATATAATAAAAATACACATTCAGCTCATACAAAGCTTTTATCATTAAACTAAATAAAAACAGCGAGAGGTCGCAGAGCTGCTAAAGAGCAGAGTGTTGGGAAAGAAAACAGGCGAGCGAGGTAGAGAAGATTCAAGCCGCATCTCCCATCTCTGATTATGGGCAACATGAGGCCTCTGGAAAACAAGGTGGACGAGTTGACGGCACTGGTGAGGAAGGAAATTATCTTTCGAGATTGTGGACTAATTTGTTTCACAGAGACCTGGCTGCAGGACAGTATGTCCGGGATATGCATCAGTATTAACTGCTTCAGCACAATGTAGGTTGATCGGAGGAGAGAAGAAACAGGAAAGGAGGGGGCCTGGTCATGTACATCCACCACATGTGATGTCATGCTGGTCATGTTATTGTGAAAAAGAGTCTGTTGCCCGGAAATAGTTGGGCCTCCGTCCTATATATCGAGAGAGTTTTCACACAGCATACTGTTCGCCGTCTATATTCTTCCCTCCGCCTCCTCAGACAGCACATGTGATGTCATACACTCATGATCTCTGGTGACTTGCAAACCTCTCCAAGACTCTCCTCACCTTCACACATTATGTAGATTGTCACACCGGGGGGAGAAGATACTGGACCTGATGTACTCAAATGTTAAAGAGGCCTACAGGTCTTCTGCCCTTCTGCCCCTGGGAAGGTCTTACCACAACCTGGTCCACCTCCTACCTGTGTACAAGCCAATGGTTCAAAGGCAGCCCCCCACCACCAAAACAGTGAAAAGATGGTCTGAGGGGGCCACAAAAGCCCTGCAGGGATTTTTTGAGGCCACGGATTGGAAAACGCTCTGAGTCACATAGTGATGACATTGATGGATTTACAGCATTACAGACCACATAAACGTCTGTGTTGACATCTGTATACCAACAAAAACTGTGCACTACTTTCCAAACAACAAGGCACAGGTCACCAAGGGCATTAAAATAATCCTGAATGAGAAGAAGACAGCCAGCGGTCAGGTGACAGGGAAACAGTGAGGGAGATCCAGAGACAGCTGTCGGTAAAGATCACAGAGGGGAAGGGGGCTTGCAGGAGGAAGCTTGAATAGAGGCTCCAACAGAAGGAGACCAGAGCAGTCTGGAGTGGCAAGACGAGCATTACTGGATAAGATCAGCTGCCAGAGGAGAGAGATGAGTGGGGATAGAGCTAATGATTTTATCACCTTTTTCAATAGATTTGATATGACTCATTTCCACCCCCCCAAGGTGCTTCACCTCAGTTGCCTAGTCTCACCCCTGCATGACTCAAACACCACTCCTGTCTCTGCAGCAATGATCATCTCAGCAGAGCAGATGAGTAGAGAGCTAAGCAGGCTTCGCCCCAGAAAGACTGCAGGTCCTGATAGTTTCAGCCCCAGGGAACTGAAAGCCTTAGCCCCACAGCTATGTGGCATCCTTCAGCACATCTTCAGAGGGTGCCTGTGGGAAAACATCATGCCTGGTGCCAGTACTGAAAGTGGCCCACCCCAGTGTCCCCAGTGACTACAGGCCTGCGGCTCTAACCTCCTACATCATGAAAGTGTTGGAGAGACTGGTCCTGTACTTCCTCCAGCCTCTGGTGAAACCATCACTGGACCCCCTCCAGTTTGGGGGTAAATGTTCTTCCCATCTGAAGGGCCTTGGATATGTGCATGTCAGGGTCACTGGAAGTTTGTATAGTGGTCAAGAGCTAATAATGGAGTTTGTCCTAGGTGGTCAGAGGTCAAACAGAGTCTGCCTGGCAACTGAGAATCTGCCGACTGTGTATATGGTTGAGTATTAGTTGTGCTGTTTGGTGAAGGACTGTTGTGATATCTGGAAGACTGTATGTGTGGGGATGCTGGAGATATGGAGCTAACAAAGACTGGCTGACTGTGGCTTGATGGAGCTTTGTGACTTAGATGTGTTGTGTTGTGGGTCTTAAGCTTTCTTCTCACAATGGGAGTCCACATAGTATATCCCCCATGAAAGTTTTTTTTATTAATATCGGAATACTGCAAGGAAGCGGATAAAACACGGTCTGCTGTCTGAGTCTTTAGCCGGGCAAAAATAATTCTAGCCTCTGCTGGGTCCATTTCTGCCTGGTATGCGCTGCTAATATACTGGTCTCTACCCAAATGCAGAGTGAATGCAGCTAAAATTTGACAAGGTTTATTAAAGGACTTGACAAAACTAGAAGAAACTAAAAACCCCAGAACACAAGTAGCTACACAACAGGGAAACAAGGGATAAAGCAAGTCAATGCAAAAAGGATCTGTTAACTTCAGCTGGTAGCTAAAATCAGGTTGGTAACTTGACAGGTCACAAAACCAGTCAATATTTCATGGACCAATTAGCTCCCTTGTACCTCACTTGTAAATCGCTTTGGATAAAAGCATCTGCCAAATGACTAAATGTAAATTATACTTTAAATAAGATATAAATACCTAAAGTATGCATACCTACAACTACCAAATGAGCTACAGCCACCCCAGTCAGTAAACACAGTATGTATAGTGCATGCAGTCCTGCTGACAAGGAAAGTTTACTGTATATTACTAAAGTAATGTATGTATGATGTGGAGGAGCTGTGTTTTCCGTGCAATAAATGGTCGTGGTACCTGTAACATGCTCATTGTCTCACTAAGTCCAGTTTAGTTTCTTTTCTCTCTCTCTGCTCTTAATCACCTCAACTAGCTGAGGCAGACGTCTGCCCTCCCTGAGCCTGGATCTGTTGGCGCTTCCTTCCATTAAGGAGAGGTTTTCCAATCCATCGTCACTAAGGGCCCACTCAAAAAGGTTTTTTCGTGAGTTTCTCCATAATTCTATTAGGTTTTGATCTTACAGAGTAAGATCAAAAGCTTAGTCGCTAACTTGCACCACACACACCAGAAGTAATTACTGAGGGCAGATTAGCCTGGTAGGAAGGTAAAAAAAACAGTTTCAGTTACACATTTTGTCAGGGATCGGGTAGTTTGGTTTTAAGGACCCAAGTAAGGAGATGGCAAGAGGAGGTACAAAGAAAAAGGGTATTTATTATAAAGAATTAAGGAAGGGCGAACACAACCAAAAATCACCCCACAAGGAGGACAATGAACTTATAGATGAGTTAAGAGAACAAATAGTAACTAAACAACATAAATCCAAATGTAAACTTAAATACCAAAAAAGGAGGACAACTTAGATTTAGTTTGATTAATAATCAAACTAAATGTGAGACAGAGGGAAATGAACATGAGTAACCAATTCAGGGTGCAAGATATAAACTGACAGGTGAGGATAAACTAAGGCAACAATGTAAGAAAAGAGGAACAAAACCAGAGAGAGTCCAAAAACAGGGATCAGACAGAGCAGAGAACAAGAGCCCAAACAGGGAGATCCAGGAGCAGGCAACACAATAAGACATTTGGCAAAGTAACAGGGAGCAAAGAACACAGGATACAGTGGATAAATGGGATAAAGGATGAACTGGCAAGGGACTGAGCGGAAAGCCGGGTTTATAAGGACAGAGAAGCAAGTGAGACAAATCAGAATAAACGAGGTACGTAAAGACACCAAACAGAGTAAAAGGAAGTGGCACAGGAGGAGCAACCAAATAAAAGCCAAGGGCAGGAAATAAAGCTGGGAAAAATACGGAACAACTAAACACAGGAACAGGATTGTGCACATGTACCTTATCTGAGATAAGTCAGATATCAGTTTCTCTCACTACGTTTTTACAAGTCCCCCTCACGAGAAACAGATCGTGAGAAACAAACTGCTAAACATCTCCCATCATGTCTTGATGTGAGATAACAGAGTTACAGTGTTCAACTACAAACAAGTACTAACACGCTACAGTATGCACAGTTACAGGTAATTCACATAAACAAAGGGACTAGACAGGAGAGAAACCTTAACTGTTTCTAGGAAATAAGCCATATTTTCTTTCTTATTTTCTTACAAATCATTTCAAGCATGGTTTGCATTAGAAAAACATCTAATCTAAGTTTTGGAAAATATATCTAACTTTTCCCTAAGAAAATATTTCAGATAATATTAAACCAGCTCTAACCAGTAACAAGCTACAACAATGATTTATATAATGTCCCAGCAGAAGAACAAGAGTTTCCCATATTTTAGGAATGAATGAGGAGGAGAACTGGAGACAGGAAGGTAAAATAACATTGGATTAGGCAGATATCACCAGTGCCACGCACTTCATAGTTAAATATTATAATATTTTGTCACATTACATTTTTGTAGCAGTTGCAACCAGGCAGATTATTATGTATTTTTACCTCCCCCTATAGTTTGTTTTTTACTATTTGTACCTAAAAATACTAGAATACATAAGTTACTTATTTTGCATTTCCTAAACAAACACATAATTAATATGCAGTTTATTATATCTACAAACATTTTTAATTTGTTGATCTTTTAAATTGTTTTCCAAATGTGCCAACCTATTTATAGCATGTGCCACAGCCTGCCTATCCCAATTAAAATGTGTATATCTCCCACTGATTATAACACGTATCAAATTGCATCCTATAGCAAAGCCGGCAGTAAATTACCATCATCATCTAAGGTCTTAAGCTATAAGCTGCTGAAATGACAGCTGGTTCCCACGTCATCAAAAGCATCGGAACAAGGTTCCAAATAATGCACAATTGTCCCGAGTTTAATTCAAAGTAATATACATCAGTATACATGGTGCATTTTGTGGTGTTTAGAACTGACTGAGAAATGCTGATTTATGCTGTCAATTGACTGTAACCTTAGAAATAACTATTCTGATACATTTAATTCAGACATTGTCAAAATATTGTCATGACTTCCCATAAAGCTAATCAGCATAAAGACAGTAGCCATGGGGTGTTTAAGTTACATGCTCAGTTGTTGAGCTTAGATATTGACAAAGATGTACTTTTAATTAGATTACAGTGGAACAGTATCTCGAGCTGATTAATATGTAGGCTGCCACATGTACATTTACATTTGTCAGATGCTTTCACCCAAAGCAAGGAAACCACGTCACCTCTCCCCATGTTATTTTTTTAGCTCACTTTTAGCTCAGTTGGTAGAGCAGTCGTCCACAAACAACAGGCTCGGTGGTTCAATTCCCGGTCCCTCTGGCTACAAGTCAAATTGTCCTTGAGCAAGACACTGAATCCCAAAGTTGCCCCTATTGTTTAATGCTTAGTTGTTAGTCTTTTTCAAAAGAGGTGTCTGCTAAATGACTAATTGTAATTGTAACAAAAGCCCAATTCAACAGCCATAATTTTATACAAGAACATAAAGGTGAAAGGGTTCTATCCTGTCATTGCATTTTAAATACACCCTGACCAAAATTTGTCATTTTGTCTATGAGACTTTACACACCATTTCTTCCACATTAAAATTGAATCACGTGAAATTTGCCCATTTGATCTAAACATATATTGTGAATAAGAGTTTTAAAAACAACTTGATGTACGTCACTGTATTTTGGAAAAATCTTTCTCTTGCTGTTTGAACAAAAATATTTAAACTCCTGGATGAAAGAGGAATTAGAAAAGTGAAGAAGTAAAATAACATGTGTAAAATGTTCACTTCTGTGGGAGGCTGCTTCACATTTAATGCCTGGTAAGAAATAGGCAACTGACAATCTTCTTTTTTTAACTCAGCAATAGAAACAATTTAAATTGTAGCAAACCTTGTACAATCTAATACAGCAGCTCTGCCAACTTACAAGGTTCTAAATGCCCAGTTTTTGTATTTGAGGTCATGGTTAGTGAATTCAATGAGGCGGCCAAAACATCAGAACCATCTCTTAATATAGTGCACTCGAATTCAAGCCCCACCCACTAAGACAATATGGAGCTGACTGTGTTTCCATCATTCACTGTTGATCTGCTGCTATCAGTGCTGTTTGTTCTGCAACACACAGAGGCCAAAAGCTTGTTTACAGCCCCTTTCCTCAGGAAAACATACATAAACAAATCAGCCAGAGGACTCAACCTGAGTAAAATAAAAGACAGATTAACAAAGTCTGGACATCTGCTGTTCTGCACCAGGTACCTAATGATGCTGGGCAGGAACAGCAGCGTGTAAATGAGCACCACAAGGACCAAAAGTCCAATGATTCGACGCTTTTCTTCAGTGGGGACACTGATGGCGGCAGACAGAGCTTTAATGGTAGCAGCCAGGAACAATATGAGGAGGGGAAATGGAAGGAGGAGGAAGATTCCAAGGAAGGTATGTCTGAAACTTTTAAAACCCACCCAAAAAACAGCTAGAAGCAAATAGATCAGTGAAAGGGTCCAAACCACAACACAGACCACCAGAGAGATCCTGATTGTTCGCCTGCGACCGTACCACAGTGGCCAGGCGATGACCAAGTACCTGTAACACAACAGAGACATGGACAGTAAAAGATGGCAACAGAATTATCTAGTAGAAAATTTTTTCCGACAAATTGTAACTATAGGACCTTTCCAGGGCGATGCACACCATGAAGCCAACACTGGCCATCAGACCAAAGATGTAGACTAAACCAACAGTGGACTTAACAGCTCCTGTCTCCCTGATGATCATGCAGCAGAACTGAATGAGGTCAGAAATGAGAAGGTTGATGGCGTAGATTGGAGCAACATTGTTCTTCTGCACCTGCAAGACAACACTGTTCAAAGTAAACAGAGCCCCAGTAAACATGTCTTCTGTTTCTCCTCCCAAACACAGTTCATTATCTTGCTCTGCTCAAATATTGAAGTCGGAAGCATTTATTTATTTTCATTAACTTCTTATGGGTAGTGTCATAAACATCACACACGCTGAACAATCACTGACTTACTAAGTGTTTGCACTCTTGGGTCAGACATGTGTGATCAACTCTCTCATTATATGTATTTCTGGAAGTATTGTTCAAAAAGTAGGAAGACAGATGTTGACATAGGTAAAGGTTTTGTTTGTGCTGCAATAAGTAAGTCTTTTTCTTCTTTTCCTTTGGGCTGTTCCCTTTCAGGAGTCGACACAGCGAATCATGTGCCTCCATCTAACCCTGTCCTCTGCATCGTCTTCTCTCACACCAACTAACTTCATGTCTTCTCTCACTACATCCATAAATCTCCTCTTTGGTCTTCCTGTATACCTCCTGCCTGGCAGCTCCAACCTCAGCATCCTTAAAACAATGTTATCATTAAAAACTATAGGATTACCAAAAGCACATTCAGTTTTAAATAAAATAATGGAAACTGCATTTTGGCAATTCACAAAGTGAACAATTTTATTTTGTTTATAGTGTGTCCCAGAGTTTAAAAAAAATCTATATTCACTTCATTACATCCTTATTTGAAGTGCAGACTTATTTGTTTATTGGTAGTTAATGAAAGAAGTGCATTTTTTAGTTTTTCTTCAGAGGACAACTTGTTTATAATTAATTCAGCATATCAAGTGTTAATGGTGTATTTCATAAAGTACAGACGTTGTAGATGTACTGTACATCTGTCACCAGCAGGTGATGCCTGTGAGTGATTTGATCAAACGGTAACTGTGAAGCAGTAGATATAGAAGAACACTCCTTGCCCCCTTATGGTTATGCTAGGGAGTAAAAAGCAGTAGTTTTAGCAGTAGTGGAAAGTGTGTTAATGCACTGTAAATGCACCTGTTCTGTTTGGTTTGGTTGTGAAGTGCAGCAATAAATGCTGCATATTAAACCAGTTCTGTCTGAATCTTTGTAAATTTTTATACTATACAAATCAAGTCACAACAGCACTACTGCCGTGTCTAATTTATTAGGTTCATGGATTTGGTTGGATCCTAATTATTTTTTGTTGCATTAGCAGAAAACTCCATTTCAGTCTTAATTGCAACTCAACTCTTAAACATATGTGAACTGTTTTGTGCAAAGCTGAAACAACACACAAGAAACATTCATTGCCTGTGCAATTACTTTTGTAGCTTTACAGGGCACTAATGTTAATGGTGTAAATGGACTCTGTATATCTGCCATGTGGTTCCTTCAATACTGATGTAAAATCATTATCCATTATTTTGTTTTGTATTGAATGGGCTGATGTACAGAGCCTCAAAGTTTAAAATATGTCTGCACATTTGTAGTTCGGATTGGGAATTTCTGTCACCTACCAGAGAATAAACGGCGTAGATGGCAACAAGAGTCAAAGGAAGACCAATAGAAATAATTACACGTCACCACATGTCGAATTTTTTTGTTATAAACAGTGTTGCTGCCATTGCACTGTGTGGATGTGTTGTTAAAGGAGCTGAGAGCCATTCTTCAGAGTGAAGCCTGCAGATGGAGAAACTTTAGGTTAACATCAGTGTTCAGTGATTTTACTCTGCAGTTGTGTTTCACATACATCTACAGCACATCAAGAATAAACCAACATTAAATGAAAATCCATTAGAATCAAAACCCCACAAACCCCTAGTGTTTTGTATATATATTATCACCTTTCTGACAGTTTCAACCTAAAAAATTTGAAATTAAAACCTTTTAAAAGTAGAATTCATGGCAGAACTGCTGTACTGGATTGTATTAAATTTCACAGGTGGTCATAATGTAGTGCCTAATCCCTGCATGAATAACAAGTGAAGATGCTCATTTTTTGAATGAAAAGTAAACTAAAAATAATAACAATTTAAAAACATGAGCTTTGTTCTCAAGCAGGCTGAACATGAGCAGAAGAGACTTCGTTCACTCCATTGGTCTCTATGTTGTCAAGCTGTGGTCAAATCATTGTGGGAAAAGGAATTACAGCAGTCAGTGCATTGTGGGTCAAAGGTCATTAACTTTGACCTCTGGTTGCAGCCAACAATTCAGAGTGGTGCAGCACATGTGTAATCCATTTTTCTCTTCTAATGTGAACATGCATTAAGCCGCAAGCTCTGCCTCATTCTAGCATCATTCACTGGATATGTATATGAGGTGTTTAGAGACTGTACAGAGTGTAGGTTAGTTATTTGAAACGCCCAAAACTGCTCCTGTAACTAAAACAGAAATGACTTTTTCTAGCATCTGATATCAGAGAACGTTATCAACCAGTGCAGGATTTGGAACTGTGAACTACTTCACTTGCAGTCACAGTGCCACAGACTTTCATGTCATCCTCATCTTGCAGCCAGCATATTTTTAGTGTTGATTGTTAAGGTGTTGAAGAACTGGCAGAGAAGGAAACGGACTACACACATTTACTCTGTTACTGTACTTAGTAAACATTTAGTAAACTAACTTAATTTGAGTATTTCTCATTTATGGTACTCAATTATTTTACTACACAAAGTTTCAGGGTGAAATATATTTTTACTCCAACGATCTTTAATGCCTCCCTCCCCCGTTCCTTAAATCACCCACATTTCCACTGTAGATGCCAAAGTCTGTAACAACATGGTCGCATCACACCTTAAAAGCCTAAAATAACCAGATAATAAGTTGGGTGTCGCTTGACTCATCTGCACAAAGTTGCTGGTAGCTGACTCTAGCATTGTCATTTTCTTCTACATATTGTCCTTTCTACCATAGTTTTTAAATTGAAAACACTTCTTATAAGTTTAACTATATTATAATGTAAATTAATGTATTTTCAGTTACAGTTTTTTAAGGGAATTTGTGGGAGTAGCTGAAAGTGAAGGTAACTGGTAACAGACTCTACTGCTTTCTCCTTTGCTAAAACACACTCTGTAGCAATGTGGCAAGTCGTGGCATGCAGGAGCTTTCACAAAAAAGAAAAGAAAATAGCTTTTGTGACTCTTAGGAATTCCAAAAGTTATTTTGCCAACAAGCAGTTCTGATTAAGATCCGTGATGTCTGTAACACACCCAAAAAGGTTTCAGACAGAGACATGTTTCCCACTATGTTAAATCACCATTTTCTTTAATGAAGGTTTAGGAACTGAATGCACTCAAAAACAACAAATCACAGATTTAAGTTTTTACTGCATTTTAGAAAACGGGGCAAATGGAAATGGGCTTTGTACATATGAGCACACGTGCAAACGATAGAATAGTTAAAGTGTTAAAACGATAAAAATAAATACAAGTTTGAGAACTTCTTCAGTCGCATTAAAAATAATTTGAGATAATGTAGAGAAATATTTCAATACACTACACAATTGCACAATGTTTAATACTATTACCACTAACACTACTAACACTGTGTCCATGTAATGTTCCACTGTTATAAAATTTCACTGTTGCTAATAAACATTTTTATGGATACAGGACATCATGGTTCAATTTGATTAGATGTATTTGAAAAGTTAGCTAGACAACTGTTCCCTGTAACAACTTGTACCTCAACAGCACAAATTAAACCATTGCATCCTTTTCTCTACTGTTAGTTGTACTATTACAGACTGGATCGGTAGAAGAAAGTATTTATTTGATTACATTTATTATTCTATTTTTTATTCCAAAATTTTTCATTCTCTGTCTACAGGGAGCTGACTGTGTTTTTATCATTCATTGTTGATCTGCTGATATCACTGTGGTCTGTTCTGCAACAACACACAGAGGCCAAAAGCTTGTTTACAGCCCCTTTCCTGAGAAAAACATACATGAACAAATCAGCCAGGGGACTGAGCTTGACTAAAAGAAAAGACACATTGATAAAGACAAAGTTATTGTGGGAGTTTCCTGCCAGGGCCAAAATGGCACTGGGCAAGAACAGCAATGTGTAAATAAGGAGCACCAGGACCAAAAGCCCCACAATTCGTAGTTTTTCTTCAGAGGGGACACTGATGGCTGCAGACAGAGCTTTAATGGTTGCACCCAAGAAGAAGATGAGCAGGGGAAACGGAAGGAGGAGGAAGATGCCAAACAAAAAAAGTTCATCATTCCAGAAAAGGCCAAGGAAGGTGTAGGTAACAGGAATGGCCCAGACCACAAAACAGACCACCACAGAGATCTTGATTGTTCTTCTGTGACGGTACCACAGTGGCCAGGCAATGACCAAGTACCTGTAACGCATGAGAGACATAAAAGATCTTTAATCTGAATCAGAATTATCTAGTATTACAATGATCAGCTACACACATTCAGTACCTTTCTAGGGCGATGCAGACCATGAAACAAACACTGGCCATCAGACCAGTGAGGTGTATATAAAAAAAGATTTTATAGGCTTGCAAATATTGTACCATGTCGGCAATCATGCAGCAGAACTGCATGAGGTCAGAAATGAGAAGGTTGATGACGTAGATCGGAGCAACATGATCCTTTCGCACCTGTAAAACCATTGGTAAAGTGGACAAAGCAGATGTAGTACACGGATAATGAGTACACGGACATTAACTAAAATAACAGCTCACAGAACTGACATAAGTACTTGGAGAAAGTAACAGTTCTCTTCCTGAATGAAAGCAATGAACACAGCACATTTAGGTTAAAGAAAGCTACGGCAAGAAAGTTATTTTCTCCTAGGTAACGGTTAACAAGAAACATCGAAGACAAGAGAAAAACAGGGAAGTAATTTCATTGATAGGATTAACTTAAGCACTGGTAAATATTGATACTCTGTCATTTTACTTGAATAAAGATATTCCCTGGAATTCCCTGTCCGTCTTGTTAATAGAATGATCAACTAAAGCAGCAGGAAAAAGCAGAGACAAAGCCTGATGGTAAAGGCTGTTAAGGCCAAGTACATCTACTATCAAATATATCTGTATTAAGTATATTTGGCAGTTTTTTTATTTTAATTTAAACAAATTAAAGCTAACACTTAATTCTTGGTAATCAAAGTGTATTATATTACTTGAACTTAAATGTGCTGACGCACTAAGATGGAAAAACAAACATCTAACAGTCCAAATAATTATGTTTTGGACATTAAGCCTCCGTCATGATGTACACACCAGAGAAAAAACAGCATAGATGGCCATCAGGGTCAAAGGAAAGCCGACAGAAATGATAATCCATGTCAAAACATAAAAGAAGTCCACTGATGATCCAATTTCATAGTCATCAGTGCTGTTGTAGTCACATGAGTTATAGTAGTAATCATAGCTATCGTTCAAGGTGATGTTACTGTGTGGGTTCATTCTTCAGAGTGAAACCTGAAAAGAGAAAAAGAGTGAACCAATATTTTACCAGGACAGTGCATGAAAATCCATTAGAAAGATTAAAAAATAGGATGGCAGAATTTACTGACCCCAGATTGATTCCAGCTAAGGACCTTTGTTAGCCGTTGTCCCCTTCAAAAAACACTTTTGGCTAAAAGGACTTAATTTAAAATTAGCCAAAAATGGAAAAACTACAGTAAAGTACAAGGGCTCTAAAATTACTCCTAAAGAACATTCTCCATCTGGTAATCTTTATTTTGTATATTTTATGTAATATCTTTATTTAGGTCTATTCAGTCAAATAGGCAGATTTTTGTTACCTCTGATATTTTACTTTAAGAGAAAGTTTGTGGACAAAATAAACAAAAATGTACAGGTTTGACTGTAGTGTAGTAGCACAATCCCAAGTTATTCATATTCCTGTTTGACCCTCATTTGTCAATACATTTAGATTTTTTTAAGTTTTAGATCATCCATATAATAATTTAAGTAATGCAAAACTAACCTTATCTTTGAAGGATGGAGGACCAGAGACTCTGCTTCCTTTATTAGAGTCCACTACTTTTCTTTACACAGTCTGCAGTAATGTAGAAACTACTTCAACATAAACAATTTTTTCTAAGAAAGAGGGAAGTACATTTACATTTTACACTTACTTCCATTGAAGATTGAGTAATGGAGAGTTCAAATGAAACTCAGCAAAAAAAAAAAAAGGCAACAGGAATCACCAGCCATTTATTTATGAAAACCAGTGATAAAATGAACCAGTTTCCCAGAGAAGGTCGGTTGCAAGTCTTTTGAGAAAGCGAACGTTTTTAAAAAGTTCTAGTGACTGCTCAGGAAATGAGAGAGCTTATTAAGTTAGGAGCTAAAAATGAACACTGTTTTCAAAAAAGCAGAAGTGCTTTTTGGAAATGAGTGAGTCTGATCATTTTGGAGTTTATACTATTAAAAAATCACACGTTATGCTTTATTCTAACAAATCAGCTTTTCAGCTTGTTTCAGGAGTCACCAAGGTTGCTGGTGACTTCCCTTTGTTGCTGGGCGGTGCTACACCTTTTGAGTTGGGATTCAAACCTGCTGCCTTCTGCATCCCCGCCCAATGCTCCGCCACTGATCCACCAGGCCTCCCTATGTTTTAACCCTTTAATTTTTGTCATATTTGATGTCATAGGAAATTCATAAAAGAAGTTTGCCTTCACTTTCATAATTATTTATAAAATTTTATAATTATTCAAAACACTAGGTGGCTCTTATTGTGAAGCCGTGGGAAATGTAATCTGTTCTCACTAATATTTACGCTGCTTTTTGCTGAGAAAAACTTTGGTACAGGACCTGATAATTTGTTAAGAGAAAAAATAGACACACTCGAGCTGTGGTCAAGCTGTGGTATAACTACTCATGGTCTGTTGTGCAAGCAGGTTCGAGCAGGTGGAGAAATATGTCAGGTGGGTTGTGTGATAAAAGAGTATCAGTGAGAATGAAAGGAAAGAGGTTCAAGACGGTGGTGAGATCAGAGATGTTGTTCTGCTTAGAGACAGTGGCACTGAAGAAAAGACAGGAGGCAGAGCTGGAGGTAGCAGAGCTTAAGATGTTTAGATTCTCTTTAGGAGTGATGAGGATTAACAAGATCAGGGATGAATACGTCAGAGGGACAGCTCATGTTAGATGTGTTGGAGATAAAGGCCAGATTGAGGTGGTATGGACATGCTCAGAGGAGAGACTGAATATATCAACCTAATTAATCAACTTTATAAAAATCCTGTAGTTCTAAAGACAAACCCAAAATAGATCCAATTATTAAACATCACTAAAATGTCTTTTGCTGTTTTTACGGCTGAAAGTGACTTAGATTTTACCCCACAGAAGCAGATCTCAGCTAGATGGTGTTTTGTAGACTACACCATAGTGGGTGTGGGAAGGGCACTACAACCAATTGAGTCCCCCTTTTAAATGAGTCTCCAGTAAAACTGTGGGCAGGCAGTGCAGAAATTGTTTTGCTTGAAACTTTAATGATTGACCCAAAATACTGAGCTGTGTGGGGTGTTAATGGCCACCCTGGCCATCCACCACTGCTGTGTGTGGCTTAGCTAGATTGACTAGATGAAGGCTCTAATCTTACTAATTACTAATTAATTAATTACTAATCTTACTAAGACCCTGAAATTCATATCTTCTAAGCAGTAAAAATAAATTATTAGCAACCATAACAATTGTTACTATATGAGAGAAGTTGCCCTTAACTAGTGTGACACCATAAGTATCTGCAGTTTCAGGCCTTTGCATTAAATTAAATGTATAATTGATGGTTCTAACAGTTACATGTCTCCTGCTTCACTAGCTGCTCTCCAGGATTTTTACTCTGTTCTGTAAGTGACACTGCATAATTTTTAATCTCATTCTGTTGTAACAACTATTTGAGCTTCTACTGTGTGCAGTCATACAATCAGCACAAACAGAAGATGGTTAACAGCGACTCGGTGAAGTTGAGTAACAGGCAACCAAATGTCACATTAGTCATGCTGACTAATGTTTCTATCTATCTTATTCATCTGGAGAATTTTGGCTGCAAACAGAATCAGACACTATGACCCAAGTATTTTTCATTTTACTCACACTGTGTTCTGCATTTAGTCAGTATTACAGTGACACTTTAGTTTCAAAGAAAACTAAACAGAATGTAAAACGACTCGTCTTAAGTTATGTTATTGGGGATCTAAAAACTTCAGGTGGAGAGCACATAAATAAGGGAAAACAATTGCAATAAAAATTGTTTAACCTAATTAAATGCAAATTGTTGGAGACTGGACTGGAACAAGACCTGAGCTGCCCTGAAAAACATTGGAGTTTCTGTCTCTATATTTAATATTTGATTTGAAATTAAAGTTAATTGAACGATAAAATACACTCAGCCAATCCATTATTTAATATCAACTTGATTTCTATTTATGCACCGGGAACCTTTCTGCCAAAGAACCAAATGGCAGTGTGGTCTGACCCAATAAGGTGCTTGACACAACTTCTCAGTTTTAATAAAGTTTATAATAGAGTGTTATTGTTGGTAAGGCAGGATGATGATGTGGTTAGCCCTCCGACTAGGTGGCGCTGATCTCCAGTCTACGAGGGAGGACACAAAGATGAGTACTTAACTGACTTGTGGGAATTGGAGTCTAAACAAAAGGAAAGACTTACTACAGTGTGTGAGGAGATGAGCTGAGTCTGGAAGGGAGGTAATGATCTTACGGGAAAGAGTGGAGTTTGGTCCTGGTAGTGTGTGCGTGGAATGTAGCCGTGGTGGGTCTCCAATCCCTGACGTGATAAGAACTCTAAACTCGTCTTAGTGACACAATATTCAAAACCTTCAAAATCCCTTTGGTGACACCATATTTAACAACTCCAAAATCCATTTCAGTGAATATATATACTTGGTAACACTGAAGAAGTCTGTGACGCTTGATTCAATAATCAGTGTTATTCATGACGTAGTCAAACTTTGGTCTGAGCTTCACAGGCAGGTAATCACATGGATTGGCAAACACAGGCATGGTGTGAATCAAAACATGGGCATGGCATTCATGGTTGCGAGGGCCCGTGATGAAACTTGATTCTTTACGGGCATTTAGCACGACTCATAATCCTTAGCGTAATTTATATAGTTGGCAACAGAGAGAGTCTATAGGGAGCTGTTACTCACTAACACAGAGCGGCAGGCAGAGTCAGGTCAACAAACGTAGCCTGATCCGAACTGTGGATAGCAACGATGAACTCTCATGTAGGCAGGAGAGTCAAGGTGATAAAGCAGACAATCTGGCAGCTTGGTGAGGGAACTGAGGAGGTATTTAAGCAAAGTCATGAGTGCAGGTGGAACTGATTACCAGTGATTAGTAAAGTGGAAACAATGTGATATAGTACTTTTCTACCTATTGGCACTCAAAGCGCTTTACACTGCTTCTTATTCACCCAATCACACACACTCACAAAGATGGGGGAGCTGCTATGCAGCTGGCCAACACTCACTGGGAGCAACTAAATTGGGGTTCGGTGTTTGTGTCTTGCTCAAGGACACTTGTGACCGGAGTAGCAGGGGATCGAACGAACAACTGCGGGATTGGTGGATTTATATTATATCTTTCTGTTCTTTCTTGCATCTGGTGAAATGTAAACACTTTCTCATAGGACTTTGCTTTGATGTTTTCTCCTTGACTTAGATTTTGGCTGCCTTGTACCTCACGTGTAACTCGCTTTGGATAAAAACGTCTGTTAAATGACTAAATATAAATGTAAATACCTATAGAGACTACATTACATAAACCAAGAATGACATCAAGAGGAGTTAACTTTTATGAGTATGACTGTTAGTATCTGAGGACTTTACCACAGCAGGGTTTGTATTCAACTTTACCTTAGTCCTCATCAGTCGTCTTAAAACAGATCTTAACCACAGACATTTTTCCACCTACACAAACAAGACAGTGTGTCTGAGGTTCTTCTGTGTGCAGTTTGAGACGAGACAGGGACTGTGGGACCGAGTTCTCATTATACTATATTTATAGCGCTAAATGACAATAAAATCTTTTAAATGCATTTTACATAATAAGGTCAAGACTTTACAGATTGTTAGGGAAAACCCAACAAACATCCTTTAAGTAACTACTCTCTGTAGGTATCACAATATATGACCATATGAACTTCATATCAGTGTTGATGCAGATCCACATTACAACAAACCATTAACCACTGTCCTGTACAGTTTGCAGCTCCATGTCTCCATCTAGTGATCAAACATGAATTCTTCCATGGAGCCTCCTTTTAATAAGTTAAATTATTCATGGGTTATTGATGCCCTTATCCAGAAATATGGATGTGAGTCATTAACAAATTAGGCAATCTAATAGTATCATAAACTGCTATTTGCAAATGTTTGTGTATTTATATTCTTTTTATGCTTATAATTTGTAGTATGAATTACAATCATACAGTAACTGAAGAAAATATGTAAATACAACAGGCATTTGGATGAATTATATGTACAGCAGTCACAGGGAGAAAGTCCCTTAGCCCATCTTCTTTTATGTTTTTTGTTTTTTCCCCACTATATTTAGGGGAAAAAACAATTATGTCAGTATCTCTACTGAAAACACAAGTTTATTGTTCTTAAAATTAATCAGGTCCCATTATCAAATGCAGATTAAAGAATGCAAATTAAAAAATTAAATTAAATTAAGAATATGAGCATCTGTGACAGCAACAGTGGGGAAGAGACTTTATTCCAAGGTGATGATGATGAGAGATGTAATCTTTTCACAATGGCTTTTACAATTTAAGGCATGCTTTTTTCTTTTTTTTTTAGAAAATCAAGTCGTGTGTGTTATGTGCAGAAAATGCCAAATTATAATCAATGAAATCCTAAAATGTCAAGGTGGCTAAATAAAATATATTCTTCACTTCCTCAAATCCGACATATTATTATTATTTTATTTATTTGTCCTTTCAGCTTATCCTGTGAGTTCAGGGTCTCCACAGTGGATCATTGTCCGCATGAGGATTTGGCACAGTTTATAACGACGGATGCCCTTCCTGACGCAACCCTCCCCAATTTCTACCGGGCTTGGACCAGCACTGCAGAGCTGGGGATGGGAATGGGCTGTTGGGGCTTCAGTTAAATGTATAAATTTCAGTTTACATCAATATACTGTATGGTATATATATGTTTAGTAGTTCTGTGTATTGTTGACCAACTTCTGTCACTCACACAATAGGATGGGTTGGGCCACATTTCTAGTACTTGTTTCTCACTTTTTCATTCTATGCCTACATGGAACTTACTGTGTTTCCATCATTCATTGTTGATCTGCTGATATTGCTGTGGTTTGTTCTGTAACAACACAAAATTGCCAAAAGCTTGTTTACTGCCCCTTTCCTGAGGAAAACATACATAAACAAATCAGCCAGAGGTCTGAGCTTGAGTAAAAAGAAATACATACTGGTAAAGAGAGGGTTTAGGTCTTTGTTTGGGCATGAGGTCCTCTACCAATCCAATGATTAAAAAAAAATATGTAACTGTAATTATAGGATGTATAATTTTACTTTAATTTAGATGTGCTGAAGCACTAAGATTGAAAAGCAAATGTAACAGGCCATCAGGGTCAAAGGAAGGCCGACAGAAATGATAATGCACGTCAAGACGTAGGTGATGTCCATTGTCAGTTCAACATTACTATCAACATGGCTGGTTTTGTTGCTGTAACCAAAACTATTGCCCTGTTGGGTGTTGATGTAAAAATGTTCAATTCTTCAGATGGAAACCTGAAAAGAGAGAAGGTTTGTAACATCTGTAGCTTTTTACACAAATACAGTACAACTACAGTACAGTACAAATCATGAAGTAAACCAGTATTTTAGCCTGACAGTGATGGAATTAGTAAAAATAAAAAGAAACTGTACACTGGAACATTCTTTGCACCTCTCAACACTTACACACAGTACTAGATGTACAACCAGACACATGTACCCCTACCGGTACGTGTTTCTGGTTAAGACACATACAATGTAACTGCAGTGTCAGGAGTTTCTCTTCAGCTAAGGAACCTTGCTGCATGTTGTCATCTGTACTTCAAGAAACCTTATGAGATTAAGTTCTGTATATTATCAAACTTTGAGGCTCTGATTATCCTTTTTTATTTTTATGCCATATGAATCTATACCTGGTTTGCTTTTTGATAAAAACGAAAATTAGTGAGTGTTTTTGGTCGACTGTTGACCTTATGGATGATTGGAAGAGGTAGAAATATACTAAACACATTCACTCAGTTACTATACTTGTGAAATATTTTAAAGTACTTGTACTTAATTTTAGTTTTTCTCTTTCATACTACTCAGATGCTGCACTACATTTCAGAGGAAATTGTTTTTACTTTTAATTGATTTTATTTTTATTTAAAGATTTCCACTGCAGCCTCATCTGTACTTCCTCTTCTATGTTAATGCACCGAACTTACTGTTACTGAGATCTGGATAAAGTTCAAGATGATCCCACAGTCTAGAACAACACAATTATATCACACCTGCAAGCTGTCAGCATACTCAAAATACCAAGTTAGATAGTGTGATGTTTTTGACCCTGTTTATTTATACACACTTAATCATGAGGAATCATAAAGGGATTCTGATCTGATGCAGATCTTTGTCCCTCTAAGATATGTATTTTTATATTTTTGCAGTCTAAAACAGGAGCCCCACAGGAAACAGTTTCGTCACCTCAGAAGTCAGGTTTAAATATGCAGGAGAACAGGTGAAAACAATTACGAGTGGTGATTAGTGTACAGTGGCAGAACAGACATGGCAGGATGTGGAAACAGGGAAATAAAAAATAAAAGTCAGGGAGGCAGGAAATGGAACAGAGGACCGTCACACTGCAGTCTGAGAACGTTTTCTTTTCTAATTTAATAAATGATCATACTGTCCCACAGACATTTTTCACGTTTAAATTGTCATTTTTAGTAATCACATTAAATCTTACAATTACTTGCATTTTATTGTTGAAACATGTTTTTTGCTACTATCTTAGTTATACATTTTGTCACAGAGCCACACACCCCTGTGTCTGTTCGCATTGAGCTGATGAATGTGGATAAAATGAAACTAAACTGTTTAACAGCTTTTCACCTTTTGCATAAATATTTGCATTCCCGATTCTCGTGTTATCACGAGTTCACGTGTTACATTTACAGCTATTATTTGTCCATATGGTAAAATAAGTAAGCAACATAAATCCTACCTTTGAGAGTCTACTGGTTTTGCCTCTGCAAACACACAGTCTGAGGTAATTTGGCAAGTAATCAGGGGAGGGAAGTGAATTCGACAAACTTGTCGGGGAAGTGGGTTTGCAAAGGTGTTCCACTGTCTGACAAGTAGTTCTGACTTTAATCAGAGGGTTTACACTGTGATACACTGTGATAAGTAGGGTGAATAATAATCAAAGTGCTGCTCATGTTTATGGCACCTTGCCTTTTGAAACGAGCAGACAAATAAATACGTGATTTTCTACACGGAATTTTCTTGGCCCTGTGGTCTTAAAATATATCCATAGGTGTAAATTATTAAAAGTAAAGTTAGCTACCATAAGGCTGGGAACAACATCAGAACATGAAAGCAATGAACATGAAAAGCCAAAGATAGGGATAGAGTAATTTTGAAGGTCGAGCTTGGAGTCCTAAACAGTTACACTCCATTTCTCCACTTAATGCTTTACCCTGTCTGTAGAGAGTCTGACATAAGGTAAGGAAGGAACAGAGGGAAGTGGCTTTTGTGTCATGACTGGCATTTACACTATTAGTTATGTGCATGTTTTCTATGTCTACTACTATTTTTTAAATGTATTCCAACCTCTGTGTGTGCAAGTCCTGAGTAACAAGGAGTTGACAGCAAGGCAGACAAAATATTTGAATCATTTATCAGCCTAAAAAAGCTGTTACATTCACCTGTATGTGGAACATAATAAAAGAAAAAAAATCTTTGTTAATATAATGCACATTTGTAAAACAAGGGGTTCTAAAGTTCCTTACAGAGTATAGATTGAAAGTGAGGGAAAAAACATTTGGTAAATAATATAGAAGGCTAGTCAGCAATATGTATTTTAAAAGACTAAGCCACTCTGATTTCCTCAGGGTGTCTTTAGGTTGTGTCTCACAGTCTGGAAGCTCGGACTGTGAAAGTTCTTTTATTTTTGTTGTTCAGTCTGGACTGAGAAACAGCCAGGGTCAGTACAGAAACGGTCAAAGGCTGTAGCCATCTCTGTAAGATAAGTACAATTTTGATATCAGCCATAAAGCAGAGATAAGAGGTAAGGGAAGCTACTGGAGATCAGCTGACAACACTTAATTGTTACCTGTTTTGACCCTACTAGACACAGTGGGAGAGAATACAGCCAGTGAAGTCTCTTTCTTCGTATTAATATGATTATTAGTTTATCTATTTCTCCTCATATGGCAGCACATACACCTCATACACTACTGGTTCTGCTTTATCATACGACACTTTGTTCTGCTTATGGGAACGAGAAACGTGTTGCATGGTCGTGGCTCAGTATGTGGGTAAACAAGCACTGAGGAAACATCTGTTTAGATACAAGTCAACATCATCATCAATATTCTGATGATCAAATCGACCACGACATAAAACACCACCAGTCAGAACCACCAACAAAACTCGGTCCAGAACCAAGTTATACAGTGTTGAGCGAGTAAAAGAGGCTGTAATGAAAAATTGGAAGGCTGACACAGTGGCAGCCAATATATTGGCAAAGGGGAGAGACAGTGGGTAAATCTTTGTGGGTTTGAAGAGTATTTGAAACAAGATGGAGGTGGAAATGCGGTGGGAAGATGGTGTCGGTCACGCACTTGGAGTTTAATCTGCCAACAGGGAAACTCAGAGAAAACAGGGAGCAGAGAAAACTGGCACAGTTCAGTAGCACAATCTCATACATATAAGATATATGTATATGTGTAGATATATATCATAACATATAAGTAAATATACATAGATCATGTTGCTTATATGGAACTGGGGTCATAGGATTCATGGTATTTTGGAAAAATGTTTATCATCTGGTTTGATCAAAGACATTTAAACTCTAGGATAAGAAAGGATTTGGAGAAGTGAAACTAATGTGTTAATGTATTTAATCAGACACAAGATCAGGCACAAGAGATGTGTTTCATTATCATATTTACAATAAATTAAACCATCAAACATTGAGTGTTTACTTAATTACAATGAATCTAAAAGCTTCTCCAGATTATTTACGAGTTTTTTTGAGGGGGCTGTTGGCAAATACAGATCTTATTAAACACACTTCAGTATGTTAGTGTCACTTTTAGTGATCATAAGTGGTCATTTTTCTGTTTTTACAATAAAATGCATAAACATTTTCCATTCAGACCGACTATATTACATGGTAGAAAATTGTAAGTAATAGATCATAGTACACAGCAGAAACAGTTTAAATTAAATACATGAGAAGGCTTCTTTTGTCTTTTTGGTTTGTGTTGCAAAATGCAAAGGGAAGATTCTTTTTATTTGTGGTCCTGTAGTTTGTTACAAACCTTCTGCAAATATGTACTGAACTGTAATGAACTGAGCTGGAAAAAGTGTAGAAGTATCATTACTGTGGTGAAATTGTACTTAGGTCAAAATAAAATTACAGATGTAAAAACCTATATAGTGGTTTTACAATGTTGATTCCAATTCACACACTTCCATGCAAGGTGCTTACCTGGCCCACCGGGAGCAACTTGAGGTTCAGTGTCTTGCCCAAGGACACTTGGACATGTAACTAGGAAGGGGGATTAAGCCACTGACCCTGTGGTCCGTGGATGATTGCCTTGCCAACTGAGCTACAGGCGCCCCATTACTAGGTATTTTCTTTATAGGACCCCTCCCAGGAAATACAGGAGCAAGATGCTGAGCTCAGTTACTCAAAAAAATTATATAAATATATAGATAATATATAATTTTCTACTGTGGTAAGACTATAAACACCAATAAACATCCGACTGGTGCAGGAGGTACAGTCCACCAATCCCGCAAACCAATTGGTTTGCTCCCTGGCTCCTCTGGTCACATGTCAAAGTGTCTTTGAGCAAAACACTGAACCCCAACTTAGTTGCTCCTGGTGAGTGTTGGCCAGCTGAATGGCAGCTCCCCCATCGGTGTGTGAATGTTTGTGTGATTGTGTGTGTGAATAAGAACCAGTGTAAAGTGCTTTGAGTGCCAATAGGTAGAAAAGTGCTATACACCTGCAGAACATTTACTATTAACCAACTCTGTTGATCTGTTGATATTATTACTTTCCATTCTACAACAACACACAGAGGCCAAAACCTTGTCTACAGCTCCTTTCCTAAGCAAAACATACAGAAAAGAGTCTGCAATAGGACTGAACTGAACCATAGTGAATGGCAGCTCATTAAGGAAAACGGTTTCTGTAGTTTTTTTTGCCAGGAAGTATATGATGGTTGCCAGGAACAGCAGTGTGTAAATAAGCAGCACCAGAACCAACGTGGTCAACGTTCCACTGTGCTTACTGGCCATATACTCCCTTTATTCACTGGTATGTAAAGATTTATGTAGCATGACTTCATGGACGTGTTTCACTTACCGATAGCTTTTATAGTGCGGACATGCTGTTGGTCTCTGTCTGACAGGTGCAACAAAACCAGGTGGCTCCAGTCTTTGTCATCAACCTCCTGATCTCTGACCTCATACAGATTTGTTGCTTTGTGGTTCGGGTGGCAGAAAGAAGGAGATGTATCTTTCTCCTTGTCTCTACATCTATCTACTGCTTGGGCGTGGTTGTCAGTGTTGGCTTCATGATGTGTATTGCCCTGGAAAGGTAGGAAGTGTGTGAGCAGTTCTAATGAAAAAACACAATGAAAGGCAGAAATCAGTGTATCCTCATTCACTAGCTCTCTCTTCCTTCTTTATCACCTGTTTTTGGTCATTGCGTGTCCACTGTGGTACCGCTTCAAACGAAACATCAAGTTCTCTATATTTGTGTCAGTTGGTGTCTGGGTCTTAGGTTTCATTCAGTTCCTTGTTGTAGTACTGACTAGGTCCATGATAATTTTTCACTCCATCTTTCTCCTCCTTCCCTTTTCTGTGTTCATCTTCTGTCTGGTTGGCACTCTCAAATCTCTGTCATCAGCCATTTCTGTTACTCCTAAAGAAAATGGCAAATTATAGGAACTTTAGTTCTGGTGCTGCTAATTTAAACCCTGCTGTTCCTGCCCTGGGTCATTTGGGTCTTGAGAGATTCATTTAACTTGCTAGATCACTCTGCTTTATACTTATCATTTCCTCAGTTCAGCCCTCTTGCAGACTTGGTTCTGTATGTTTTCATGAGGAAAGGTGCTGTAGGCAAGCTGCTGGCCTGCATGTGTTGTTGCAGGAGGACAGGAGAGCACCTGCAGAACCAGGTAACCACCACAAACAATACAGAAGGAAATTCTGTGGTGATGGAGCAGGGGAGAAATATTTTTCTCACTCATGTTCACTCCCCTCCACAATTATTGTAACAGTGACGCCAATTTTTATTTATTTTTGCTTTGGACAGGGGAGGTAATGTTATGGTTTATTCATCGTCATTGATGATGTAACACATGATGGCAGCAGCAAAATGAACTCAAATGTCTTCAGAAACATTTTGTCTGCCAATTTAAATAAAGATGCAACCAAACTGGTTGGGAGATCCTTCATCGTGCAGCAAGATAATGACCCAAAACACACAAAGGAGTTCATCAGGGGCAAGAAGTGGAAAGTTTTAAAACCTTGCACGGCATTTTACCTGCTAAAGACGAGGCTGAAGGGAGTAACCCTAAAAACAAAATCATTTCATGCGTGAAGAGGATTTAGAGGAAACAAGGAATACAATCCATGGTTTGTTATTTTTTGTGGTGTCATCTCAGCAGCTTCTCTGTTCACTAACAATGTATTAATTTGCTCATAATGCAATGCTGTATCTTCTAATAAAAAAGTTTAATTAGCAAAACATGGCTGGGTTTTATTGTGCAGCAGTTTATTGAAATGAAGAATTGTTCATGAAAAACAAAGGTATTAAAAATTGTAGGGAATAGTGAATGTATCAGGGAGAAGGGTAACAACTAAAAGTGTAAGAAAAGAAGTAAATAAGTAAAAGAAGTAAATAGATAGAACAACAGTCTTCAGTCTAAACCCAAATCTAATACATCTAAAACAGAATCCTATGATGCAACATGAAATAACTTATTACCAGCGATCACAGGGTGTAAGAAGTCAGAGAGGAAAAAATCAGGATTAGCAGTAGAAACACAGAAAACAGGAAGAAGTTCTGAGAGAAAAGCAGGTAAATGGGCAGAGACAGATGAAGGCTCGGGATAAAGAGGGGGAGCAGGGGGAGCACCACGTCCTGCTGTTGGGTAGAAAACTGCTGATACCATGTGCAGAAATAATTTACACGAATATAGACTCATATTCAAACTGTTTGATTATTTGAATGCACAGTAAACAGATACACCAGTGACCCTTGTGATGTATCAACAGATACTATAAAAAAAATTCACTTTTAATTTGAATTAAAGCTGCATCCCACCCCAGCTCCAGAGGAGTCAAAGCCCTAATGAGATCCTGTGTTTTCATATCCATTGTAAAGGTTATAAGAATGTGTGTGTGTGTGTGTGTATGTGTGTTTGTGTGTGTATGTGTGTGTGTGCTGTTTGGAGTTAAAAATAAACTACAAACTACAATTACAAACAAGGTCTATGGTGTCTGTTTCATCTCTAATTTAACTGAATCCTTTTACAAATGAGATACAATAACTACAGAACAACTCCAAGATTTATGTAAGAATGTCAAACAGTCCCTAGACGGCAGTCTAACCATAAAAACTAGCATTGTGGCTTATCGCTAAAGCAGTATTGTTGTATTGTGCGCTATGTAGTTGTGCGTTAGACTGTAAAATGCTGCTGTAAACAACATGCTAATTAAGGTAATAATCAGTAAAATCTGTCACAGAAACTCATTATTACTAGACAGGTAGTTACCAAGCTGGCTAGAACTGTATTCAACAATTAATTTAAATTTGTTCAAATTTTGTAATTTAAAAAAAGTTTTGGTTTGTGTATGTATTACCCCAAACAAACAACACAAAGATTTGTTATGATAAGAAAAATGTCAATTTAATGCTATAGTAGTTGCTTAGATCCATATTTTATCACTTTGACACGTGGCAGAGAGGAACCAGAAGATCAACCAGTGACTTTGTTATCCAAGAACAACTGTATAACTGACTGAGCCAAGGGCCCTGAAGACATGATAGGGAATCAGAAACATTTTACACAACGGTAAATTAACAATATAGCCACAGTACCCATAATTCTCACTGTTTTATCTTCAGTATTCAGTGTTGTTCAGTAAGTCGGGCGGAAGTAAAAATTAGGTCGTAATTCTCATTTTGTCTAGAAGTCAATCTTTAATTGAACTTCCACAAAATGAACAGCTTTAATACAAAAGTATAAAGTAGAAACACTGTGACATATAACTGTTTTCAGTACATATTTTAGCCTCTACGATAAACAAAACATATGAGTTTAGTCATTTAATCATGACTGTGTCTGTCTGTGTTAATCATAGTTTTGGAAATGGTGTCAGTAGATGATAGAATCAGCCTACACCGAGCTGACTGTGATCACAGTGTCATCGTTCACTCTGCTGCTGATTTCACCGTGGTCTATACTGCAACAACACACACAGGCCAAAAGCTTGTCTGCAGCCCCTTTCCTCAGGAAAAATACACACTCATGTTGGTGAGTGGAATGAGCCGAATGATAGTGATGAGCACAAAGGAAACAGTGTTAAGTCCTATACCTCTTACCAGGGACCAAATGATGGTAGGGAGGAATAACATGGTGTGTAAATAAGCAGCACCAGGACCAGAATTGCAACAGTTTGTTTACATTTCAACACACTTACAGTTTTATAAATGAAACTAACCATGAAATCAGAAATAGTAATGTATTATAAATCTTACCTTTGAAACCTGGAGAACCACAACCTGGAAGTGCTTTCTGCACACGAGTTTATGGCTTTCACATCTGCAAAGACACATTCTGTGGTCATGTGGTAAGGAACGGGGGAGTGCAGTGGTTCCATGAATATAAAGTGAGATTGACTAAAGAGAAATGAGAAGTCAGTGTGGGTAATGACAGAAACCAATGGGAATAGTTTGACTAAACATAATTCAGCAATTCTAAATATTGCATACAGGGAAGAGCCAATACCACTTTGTCTCAGACTGAATAAAAATACATACATTTGAGTACATGGCTTTACAGTACAAGTTTAGTACTTGCATTGGTACTAAACTGTTTTATGAGTTAAACTGTAGACTGTAGACTGAAGAGTAAAATCCTCATTCATCCATTGCAGTTAATCAAATCCTCCAAGGATAAAAATTCCTGTGCCTTGTCCTGCCAGAACTAATATGGCGGCAATTAATTAAAAAAGAGAACTTCAGGTAACATTCTATACACTGCATTTAACCTGTGGTCATGTCGATGTTTGTCGCAAATATTAAAGGTTTTTAAAATATTCTTGAGACTGTTAGTAGCTAGATCAGAAGACTTTAGCACAGTTGACTTTACTGTTGTCCTCATTAATTATCTTAAAAACTCAGACATTTTTAATGTGGTTTCAGGAGCATGATGTTTGATGCTTGATGAGTAAGAGTACAAGTAAATAAAAGCGGGATCAGCATGGATGCCCAATATAGTTTGCTTTAGCTCTCACATAGTGTTAAGAGAAATGAAATGTCCCTTACAAACATTCAAGAAGAAAAACCCTCATGAAGTTTCGGAATATATTTCTTTTATTACTTTAGTTAGTTTTGTTATTTCAGGGGAAATTGTGGGTTCTGTTTTTTTGTGAACGGGTACGGGCACACTCACACACACACACACACACACACACACCTGCTTATCAGATTCAGTTCTATGGTGTAAAGCACTTTTATTCATGCTCTGTTTTTAATGATACAACAGTATTTCAATACATATATATATTAGTTTAATATTTTCTACAATCAATTAGCATAATATTCTCTACAGTCAAATAGCATAATATTTTCTACACAGTACATTTTACAACACTTGTTAAACACTGAGTTAAAAAAATACAAAGCACAACAACCAAAATAAAGTCTAAAAACAACTGATTAAAAGTTCAAAATTTGATACAGTTGATTTTGATACAAAAACCTTGCTACAATTTAACACAGACTAAAACATAACATGTTTTTTGTACATTTACTGAGGAACTAATGAAGGTTTACACAAACATTTCACAACCACCAGTATAATAAGGCTCACACCAGCACTTCCTTACTCTGTATGACATGAACTTAGTGTCTTCTCTCTCCCATAGTTGTATTTCCCCTTTTCCGTCTCCATCTCTCTGTCCCTGTCTCTGTCTCTGCAGGTGTCTTGTTGTTTTGTTGTTGCTTTTGTTGCTCTTTTCCTTTCTCTCTTCACTTTCCACTCACGACAACCGGTCAAGGCAGATGGCTGCCCACCCTGAGCCTGGTTCTGCTGGAGGTTTCTTTTGTTAAAGGGGGTTTTTCCTCTCCACTGTTCCCTGGGGTTTGCTCAAGGGCAATTTGTTGGGTTTGCGCTATACATCTTTATAGTCTTCACTTTATTCTGTAAAGTGCCTATGTGACTTTATTTGTGAATTGGCGCTATATAAATAAAGTTGAATTGAATTGAATTTAAGTGTTCCTATTAACATTTCTTCTCCTTTTTTTCCCTTTTCTTTCTTTTTCAGCCTACACTGAGCTGACTGTGATCCCAGTGTCATCATTCACTCTGCTGCTGATTTCACTGTGGTCCATTCTGCAACAACACACAGAGGCCAAAAGCTTGTCTACAGCCCCTTTCCTCAGGAAAAAGTACACACCAATACTAGCGAGTGGAATGAGATGAATGATAGTGCTGAGCGTAAAAGTTACAGCATTAGGTGTTGGGCCTGTTGCCAGGGACCAAATGATGTATGGCAGGATCATTAGTGTGTAAATAAGCAGCACCAGGACAAGAACTGCTACAGTTCTGTGTTTTTCGTCAGGGGGGATGCTGCTGGCTGCAGACAGAAATTTAAGGGTCCCAACCAGGAAGAACATAAGCAGGGGAAAGGGTAGTAAAAGAAGGATGTTAACAATGATTATGTTTATTTCATTGCTCATAATCTCACCAAGGGAAGTGACACGGAAAAGCCAGAAAAGAGAAGGAGCCCAGAACACAAAACAGACCACTACAGATGTTTCCATTGCTTGTCTGAAGCATGAACACCTTGCTGAAATGATGAGTGAATACCTGTAACACAAAGTGGGCTCATATTAGAATTATCCAATAAAATGGTCGGACACAGACGTAGCTTGTATTGCACAGACAGATAACCACCTTTCCATGGCGATGCACACCATGAAGTCAATACTGGCCATTGCACCAAAACCGCAGATTTTATTAAAGACCTCATAGATCCTAAAGTCAGTGACTGTCAATAAGACGATCAAGGAGCAGAGCTGAATGACGTTAGAAATGAGAAGGTTGATGAAGTAGACTGGAGCCACTTGGTCCTTTCGCACCTGCAGGAAACATTTGGTAACGGAGAACAAAGTTATCAACTTTAAACAGTTAGAGCCAATTACATTTTCAGTTCTTCATCAGTCTCATTGATGCAAATACAACATTATAACAAGTAAGAGGGCAAATGCCTGAGAATATAAATCAGATCTGATCCAACTCACAGTCTTGGAGGCGACAAAACCTTCAAAGTAACAAAATAATGCACGGTTCAAAGCACATTTCAGGAAATCAGTGCACACAGGGGCAATTTATGGTTTGGTGCCTTGCCCGAGGACATTTAAACATCCTGGAATTAAACCACTGCTTTTGCACTGATCCACAAATTAACTCATATCACAAATAAATAAATAAATAAATAAATAAATAAAGAAAGAAAGAAAGAAATAAAGAAATAAATAAATATAAACTCTACTAGTTAGTACAGTGTTTCGGAGTGGATGACAACTGCAAAATACATGTTTCTTCACATTCTGACACATAATTGTGTTTAAAAAAAGAGGAATGATGTTGTTGTTGCTACTTATGCCGCCAACTGGAATCAGAAGAAAGGAGACAACACAAACCCCTGTTTTTATATGATAAGATAAAATAAATATATAAAAACTAGAAAGTAGCATTTCCATAAGAAAATGAGAATGGTTCAGTGCTGAAAGTATTTTCTAAGCAAAGCTGAAAAAAGCTGAACTCCTTTTGCTAAAGTAGCTGAAATGTTTAATATAAAAATGTAATGAAATTTGAAAAAAGTAGAAAATAACCAGAATTAAAGGTTAACTTGTTTTGTCTCGAGTAGTTATAACATGATATAGTTGCAAAAAATCCTGGAATCTGTAGACATGTAATAGCTGAGTGCAAAGTTAAAGCTGAAGAAAAGTAGAATTGATAAAGTACTTAGTTGAAATCTCTGTGGGTCAAAGTATGAGGAATAATTTACATCTCAATGTGAAAAAAATTGAGTACCTGCAGTATTACCTACACCACTGTGAGCGGCAGAACGATTCACCAAACATGATGATATACTTTATTTGAAGATACTTAATAAAATGGAGGCAGGGAAGTGATTTAAAACAGCCTGTTTGTGATTTGAGGATTTGTGGACCTCTGTTTTCATGGGCTCCAATGGGAGCTTCAGACTGAAATAAAATACTGAAAGAACCGTAAGTCCTGTCACTATGACAGCTACATTTCCTGAAAGAACACAAAATACCTACCCTTTAATATATAATTTGTTAAGAAAAGCTGAATGTTGTCTAAAGAACAGAAGAAATAGAAGATAAAAAGTTGATAAAAGTTGGTGGGAAACTGAGAGGTTACATTTAGACATTTACATTTAGTCGTTTAGCAACTGCTTTTGTCCAAAGCGACTTACAAGTGAGCTACAAGGCAGCAAAAATCTGTCAAAGAGAAAACATCAAAGCAAAAGTGTTAACATTTCACGAGATGAAAGTGCAAGAAAAAGCAGAAAGGAAGATTTTTTTTTTTTTAATATTGGGAGTAAGTTGCTAAGTGTGCAGAGTTTGGTAGCTCGTTCCACCATCATGGGATCATTGCGCTGAAGGTTAGAGTGTGTGATGTCACCCACTCTATCTGGGCAAAGATTCTGCTATACACACTAATGGAGAAGTTGAAAATTCACCAAAAAGTACCTCAAACTAAACCTGCCATTTTTCAAAAACCATAAGATTAACAGCTTTCAGCTTGTCCCTTCAGGGGTCGCCACAGCAGAACACGTTCCGTGTGTTGATTTGTCATGAGTTTTTACACTGGATGCCCGTCCTGCCGCAACCATCCCATATTTTTGTCCGGGATTGGGACTGGCACTAAGCTGGTCCTTGGTGGCTGGGTGAGGCCACACCTGGTGGGTTGGGATTTTATACAAACTACCTTCAGCATCCCAACCCAATGCTCTACCACTGAGCCACAAGACGAATACAAGGCAGATAGCTGAAAGTCTTGTGATTTACTACAGGTTTGAATGGTCTCTCTAGGATGAAGTATGCTTTACTAGTTAAAGCTGAAAGATGAGCTGAAGAGTCTCTTAAATTATTTGAATGAGAACAAATTGCTGTAAAAAGCTGAATATTTTATGAAGTATGAAAGTTAATAAATAGCTGAATAGAAGAGCACATGTCCTTAATAAGCTGAAGATTATAAAGTTTGAACCGTGTTTCTAGCTTAAAGTTGGCTGAAGTAGTTAAGTGCCAAAAAGCATGCAGAAGATGGAAATCATAACATTAATAATAACAAAGATTAGGATAACATACTGTGAATGCTGGAAGCAGCAGAATATACATACACACAACACAGTGAGTACTGCCAATTACATTAAGCTACCACATGACCCAACATAATTTCTTCGGGCACTAGTGTACAAACAAACATGAAGTCTTCAGACCACTTTGCTTTTTGCACATTTTGGGTTGTTAATTAATTCTTAAAATGAAAAACGTTCCATCTATCCATTCCAACGACCATCTATCGACACACAATAATTCATAGTGTTCAAGTGATGATGCTTGTGTTAATGCTAAATTAAAATGAAACATTTTTTTAAGTACTTGGACCCTGAATTCAGTACTTTACTAAATTTGTCAGTTCTTTGGCCCTAACTGGAATCTCAAAAAAAATTAAAGCAGAATCTACTTGACCATATTTAGGACTGTCACAGCAAAGTATCTACATACTGTATTTCTATAGATTAGACATTCCAGCTTTGATTTTAATTATTTTTGTATTAAAAAAGTCTGTTTTTAAATGGATTAACCTAAAGGCAGTGGACACAAATGGGCTCTGAGAAAATATACAAACTGCACAGTCTGCTGCTTCAAACCCATAAGCTTCTAACTGAGTGAGCCTTTACAAATGAATCTGTTCACTGTTGTTCCCATTGCTGCCTTACTCTTAAATCTTATACACACCAGAAAAGAAGTTTTGTAGATTGCCGCTACATTCAGGGGAAGGCCAACACTGATAAATATCCATTTCACCACATACATGATGAGTCCAGCCTTTCCATAGTCATATGTGATGTCGCTATGGTTGTAGTTGTTATAGCTGTTGTAGTCTGACGTGTTGATAATGTAGAAATCATCCATTCTTCAGTGAAACCTGCTGTTTGAGAGATTGAATGATGAAAATGGAGCAGGTATCTAATACTAGATAGTTGATTTATTCAGCTTTGACATGCAAGACCACAGAAATACCGTATTAGCAAGTAAAAAAGCTGAACTTGTGTTAAATAATGTGTGAGAAATATATAAAAAACTATTCAGTTTCAGATTGACCACAATTTACAATTACTCTTATTTCTATGATTTTATTGTATTTCAGATAACTTTGAGTTAGTCATTTTTTGCATTTTTATAATTCTGTAGTTGTGGTCAGTATTTTTACAATATACATATTTAACAGAAGAATGTATAAATTTGACCCTGTGTTAACATCAGAAAACCCAAAATGATTTTAAAAAAGGGGACCTAATTCTTGGCGTTTTCTCCTTTTAACGTTGCAAGGATGTATGTGGAAACATTATTTCTGCAAGAGTCAAATCGCACATATTACTCAAAAACTGCTGAATTACGATAGGCCCCTAGATTAAAACAGACGTTTGTCCGTGAAGGTTTAACAAATCTGAAACATCCTCATTTCTCCATTTACTGTTGTCACTAAACTGTGAGATGCCAATGTTCAGTTTGAGCATGCACACAGTTGTCCATCCATCCATTTTCCGTAACCATTTATCCTGTTCCGCGTCACAGGGGTGCCGAAGCCTGTCCCAGCATTCATTGGGAGAGAGGTTCATTGGGACAGAGGTTTTTTGTTCAAAACTGTCATAAAGGTGATACTTCTGCTCTCTACTTATTATTGAGGTCAAAATGGGTGGTGGAGTGGTACTAGAGTGCATTGAAGAAGAGGTGGTTCTTGTGGGAACTTAGCCGTAACTTCTATAAAAACGTCAGGAGTCAAGCATTTGCAACTTTAACTCTTTACTGAACAACTAAAATGGAATTAGGTTACATATGTGTTGCATACAGTGTGGTTGTCGTTCTTGGTAGCAAAACTATAACAACCTTCTTTTTTTGGTAACTTTCTGTTTTTGGCTATTTAATTCTAGTCTACATTAACCACTACACCCATCTACTGTCCCTCTTAAGCAATTGCACACACATTTGCATTCCCAACAGAGAAGGAAATGTTTGAATATTTATAACATTTAAACTATTCCAAACTGCACATTCTTTGTCTTGACCACCTCCTTAATTTTAAATAGATTCAAACTAAAACCATAGAAACCTTGTAAGACCTTGTAAAAGTAGGATTCAGGGGAGGTGCAAAGGGTGGTACTACTACAGCAGAGCAGGTACTGATATCAGAGTAACATGGTTTCATTCACATCCATAAATCTCACTGATGCTTTCTTTCAAAGTGAAGCTATTAAGAGTCCAGCTGTAATCTTCACTGTCTAAAAGCTTCTACAGCCAAAGACTTTCTACTGAGCTTGTACTGTACATTTACAGATTTAGAAGTAAATGAATTACAGAATGAGAAAAGTATTGTGGCATAAATCTTACCTTCAAAACCTGGCGGACCATCGACTGAAAGTGTTTGGCTTCGGCGTCTACAAAGACACATTCTGTGGCAAAGTGACAAGGGGATGTGTTTTATTCTGATGTGAGTGACTTTCATGTAATTATGCAAGTGTGTTGTTTCCTAATGTGTGAATGTTTCATTGCATTGTTTTCCCTGAATACAATGTGTAAGTGAGATTATGAAAGTCTGTATCCCCTTACATTGAAATTGCATGTAGGAATTAAACCATAACCCAAAACCTAATATAATAAAAATACACATTCAGCTCATACAAAGCTTTTATCATTAAACTAAATAAAAACATCAAAGAGTGTATGTAAAAGTTATTTTAAAATAATGTAAATTGACCTAGTGCAAAAGTTTGCCCCCCTTGATAAATTAAATTAAATTTGTACTAACTGAATATGCATTAAATATAATTTTGATAGTTTTTCTCTTTTTGCTCTTTTAAAATAAGGGAATACAAACTTTTGCACATGACTGTAGGAAAGGGCAATGATCAGAAAGGTCAGAAAGGTCAGAAAGGCTTGAAGGCAGGGGTTTAGTGACACCTTTAGTTTCTGCATTACAGTTGTGAAAGGCAAAAAACTGTTATCTATCTTGCTAACCTCATATATTGTGAATATTTGTTTTAAAAACAACAAGTGTTATATTTTGGAGAAAACTTAAAGTCGGGAACAGCCCCGTGGATTTAAGTTTCGAAAGAAGGAGGAAAACAGCGAGAGGTCGCAGAGCTACTAAAGCTCACAGAGACCTGGCTGCAGGACAGTATGTCCGGGACATGCATCAGTATTGACTGCTTCAGCACAGTGCAGGTGGATCAGAGGAGAGAAGAAACAGGAAAGGAGGGGGCCTGGTCATGTACATCCACCATATGTGATGTCATGCTGGTCATGTTATTGTGAAAAAGAGTCTGTTGCCCGGAAAGTGTTGGGCCTCCGTCCTAAATACCGAGAGAGTTTTCACACAGCATACTGGTCGCCGTCTATATTCCTCCCTCTGCCTCCTCAGACACCGCATGTGATGTCATACACTCATGATCTCTGGTGACTTGCAAACCTCTCAAAGACTCTCCTCACCTTCACACATTATGTAGATTGTCACACCGGGGGGAGAAGATACTGGACCTGATGTACTCAAATGTTAAAGAGGCCTACAGGTCTTCTGCCCTTCTGCCCCTGGGAAGGTCTTACCACAACCTGGTCCACCTCCTACCTGTGTACAAGCCAATGGTTCAAAGGCAGCCCCCCACCACCACAACAGTGAAATGATGGTCTGAGGGGGCCACAAAAGCCCTGCAGGGATGTTTTGAGGCCATGGATTGGAAAACGCTCTGAGACACATAGTGATGACATTGATGGATTTACAGCATTACAGACCACATAAACATCTGTGTTGACATCTGTATACCAACAAAAACTGTGCACTACTTTCCAAACAACAAGGCACAGGTCACCAAGGGCATTAAAATAATCCTGAATGAGAAGAACACAGCGTTAAGGTCAGGTGACAGGGAAACAGTGAGGGAGATCCAGAGACAGCTGTCGGTAAAGATCACAGAGGGGAAGCTTGAACAGAGGCTCCAACAGAGCAGTCTGGAGTGGCAAGACGAGCATTACTGGATAAGATCAGCTGCCAGAGGAGAGAGATGAGTGGGGATAGAGCTAATGCTTTATCACCTTTTTCGATAGATTTGATATGACTCATTTCCACCCCCCCCAAGGTGCTTCACCACAGTTGCCCACGTCTCACCCCTGCATGACTCAAACACCACTCCTGTCTCTGCAGCAATGACCATCTCAGCAGAGCAGATGAGTAGAGAGCTAAGCAGGCTTCGCCCCAGAAAGACTGCAGGTCCTGATAGTTTCAGCCCCAGGAAACTGAAAGCCTGTGCCCCACAGCTATGTGGCATCCTTCAGCACATCTTCAGAGGGTGCCTGTGGGAAAACATCATGCCTGGTGCCAGTACTGAAAGTGGCCCACCCCAGTGTCCCCAGTGACTACAGGCCTGCGGCTCTAACCTCCTACATCATGAAAAATGTTGGAGTAGGCAGATATCACCAGTGCCACGCACTTCATAGTTAAATATTATAATATTTTGTCACATTACATTTTTGTAGCAATTCAGACATTGTCAAAATATTTTCATTACTTCCCATAAAGCTAATCAGCATAAAGACAGTAGCCACGGGGTGTTTAAGTTACAAGCTCAGTTGTTGAGCTTAGATGTTGACAAAGATGTACTTTTAATTAGATTACAGTGGAACGGTATCTCGAGCTGATTAATATGTAGGCTGTCACATGTACATTTACATTTGTCAGATGCTTTCATGTGTGTGTGTGTGTGTGTGTGTGTAGAGATCTTGATTTACATTTCTGAGAGAATATTTTCATTAATTTAAAAAGCCTCCCCATGTTATTTTTTTAGCTCAGTTTTAGCTCAGTTGGTAGAGCAGTCGTCCACAAACAACAGGCTCGGTGGTTCAATTCCCGGTCCCTCTGGCTACAAGTCAAATTGTCCTTGAGCAAGACACTGAATCCCAAAGTTGCCCTTGTTGTCTACTGCTTAGTTGTTGGTCTTTTTCAAAAAGAAGTGTCTGCTAAATGACTGATTGTAATTGTAACAAAAGCCCAATTTAACCAGCCATAATTTAATACAAGAACATAAAGGTGAAAGGGTTCTATCCTGTCATTGCATTTTAAATACACCCTGACCAAAATTTGTCATTTTGTCTACGAGACTTTACACACCATTTCTTCCACATTAAAATTGAATCACGTGAAATTTGCCCATTTGATCTAAACATATATTATGAAAAACAGTTTTAAAAAAAACTTGACGTACTCCTAGATGAAAGAGGAATTAGAGAAGTGACTAATCTCTTTGATAGTGATATGTTTATGTCCTTTAATCAGACACAGGAGACATTTGTTTCATTTTCATATTTACAAGAAATGAAACCATCAAACATTGAATGTATAATTAACATACATAAATAATAAAAGGAGTCTCCAGATTTTATGTGAGTTTGCTTGAGGGGGCTGTTGGCAAACACAGATGCTATTAAACACACTTCAGCATGTTACTGCCACAGTAATCATAAGTGGTCCTTTTGCAGTTTCTATAATAAAAGGCATAAACATTTTCAATTGAAACAAATTATATTACATGGTAGAAAATTCTAAATAACACATACAGAATCTTAAACAGCAAAGAAACTTGAAATTAAATTACTGAGAGGGCTTCCTTTTTCTTTTTCTTTTTGTTTTGTGTTGCAAAATGCTAAAGGAAACTCTTTTTATTTTGCGGTGCTATACTATATTACAAACCTTCTGTTAATATGTAACTGGGATAATATTAACTGAAAATCCAAATATCAAGACAAAGTCTCACATTTACGGCACATTTACGGCACATTACGACACATTTACGGCACTGTAAAAAAGCACTGTAAAAAAGCATAAACATTTTCAATTGAAACAAATTATATTACATGGTAGAAAATTCTAAATAACACATACAGCATATTAAACAGCAAAGAAACTTGAAGTTAAATTACTGACAGGGCTTCCTTTTTCTTTTTCTTTTTGTTTTGTGTTGCAAAATGCTAAAGGAAACTCTTTTTATTTTGCGGTGCTGTACTATATTACAAACCTTCTGCTAATATGTAACTGGGATAATATTAACTGAAAATCCAAATATCAAGACAAAGTCTCACATTTACGGCACATTTACGGCACATTACGACACATTTACGGCACTGTAAAAAAGCACTGTAAAAAAGCATAAACATTTTCAATTGAAACAAATTATATTACATGGTAGAAAATTCTAAATAACACATACAGCATATTAAACAGCAAAGAAACTTGAAATTAAATTACTGAGAGGGCTTCCTTTTTCTTTTTCTTTTTGTTTTGTGTTGCAAAATGCTAAAGGAAACTCTATTTATTTTGTGGTGCTGTACTATATTACAAACCTTCTGCTGATATGTAACTGGGATGATATTAACTGAAAATCCAAATATCAAGACAAAGTCTCACATTTACGGCAGTGTAAAAAAGCAGTGGTGCAGAGTGGGGAATTATTTTTCACCATTACTGTGGTGAAGCAGAAGTAATATTACTTATGTAAAATGTTCACTTCTGTGGGAGGCTGCTTCACATTTACTGCCTGGTAAGAAATAGGCAACTGACAATCTTCTCTTTTTAACTCAGCAATAGAAACAATTTAAATTGTAGCCAAGTAAACCTTGCACAATCTAATACAGCAGCTCTGCCAATTTACAAAGTTCTAAATGCCCAGTTTTTATATTTGAGGTCATGGTTAGTGAATTCAATGAGTAGGCCAAAACGTCAGAACCATCTCTTAATATAGTGCAATCGAATTCAAGCCCCACCCACTAAGACAATATGGAGCTGACTGTGTTTCCATCATTCACTGTTGATCTGCTGCTATCAGTGCTGTTTTTTCTGCAACACACAGAGTCCAAAAGCTTGTTTACAGCCCCTTTCCTCAGGAAAACATACATAAACAAATCAGCCAGAGGACTCAACCTGAGTAAAATAAAAGACAGATTAACAAAGTCTGGACATCTGCTGTTCTGCACCAGGTACCTAATGATGCTGGGCAGGAACAGCAGCGTGTAAATGAGCACCACAAGGACCAAAAGTCCCATGATTCGACGTTTTTCTTCAGGGGGGACACTGATGGCGGCAGACAGAGCTTTAATGGTAGCAGCCAGGAAGAATATGAGGAAGGGAAACGGAAGGAGGAGGAAGATTCCAAGGAAGGTATGTCTGAAACTTTTAAAACCCACCCAAAAAACAGCTAGAAGCAAATAGATCAGTGAAAGGGTCCAAACCACAACACAGACCACCAGAGAGATCCTGATTGTTCGCCTGCGACGGTACCACAGTGGCCAGGCGATGACTAAGTACCTGTAACACAACAGAGAAATGGACAGTAAAAGATGGCAACAGAATTATCTAGTAGAAAAATGTTTCGACACATCATAAGTATAGGACCTTTCCAGGGCGATGCACACCATGAAGCCAACACTGGCCATCAGACCAAAGATGTAGACTAAACCAACAGTGGACCTAACAGCTCCTGTCTCCCTGATGATCATGCAGCAGAACTGAATGAGGTCAGAAATGAGAAGGTTGATGGCGTAGATTGGAGCAACATTGTTCTTCTGCACCTGCAAGACAACACTGTTCAAAGTAAACAGAGCCCCAGTAAACATGTCTTGTGTTTCTCCTCCCAAACACAGTTCATTATCTTGCTCTGCTCAAATATTGAAGTCAGAAGCATTTATTTATTTTCATCAACTTCTTATGGGTAGTGTCATAAACATCACACACGCTGAACAATCACTGACTTACTAAGTGTTTGCACTCTTGGGTCAGACATGTGTGATCAACTCTCTCAATATATGTATTTCAGAAGGTATTGTTCAAAAAGTAGGAAGACAGATGTTGACAGAGGTAAAGGTTTTGTTTGTGCTGCAATAAGTGTCCTATCTGGTATATTTAATATAAATATTTATATGTATATATAATTATTATAGAGTAAAGAGTAAGTGTTTTTCTTCTTTTCCTTTGGGCTGTTCCCTTTCAGGAGTCGCCACAGCGAATCATGTGCCTCCATCTAACCCTGTCCTCTGCATCCTCTTCTCTCACACCAACTAACTTCATGTCTTCTCTCACTACATCCATAAATCACCTCTTTGCTCTTCCTCTAGACCTCCTGCCTGGCAGCTCCAACCTCAGCATTCTTAAAACAATGTTATCATGAAAAACTAAAGGATTACCAAAAGCACATTCAGTTTTAAATAGAATAATGAAAACTGCATTTTTATTTTGGCAATTCACAAAGTGAACAATTTTATTTTGTTTATAGTGTGTCCCAGAGTTAAAAAAAATAAATAAATCTATATTCACTTCATTACGTCCTTTTTTGAAGTTCAGCCTTATTTGTTTATTGATAGTTAATGAAAGAAGTGCATTTTTTGTTTTTCTTCAGAGGACAACTTGTTTATAATTAATGCAGCATATCAAGTGTTAATGGTGTATTTCATAAAGTACAGACGTTGTAGATGTACTGTACATGTGTCACCAGCAGGTGATGCCTGTGAGTGATTTGATCAAACGGTAACTGTGAAGCAGTAGATGTAGAAGAACACTCTTTGCCCCCTTATGGTTATGCTAGGGAGTAAAAAGCAGTAGTTTTAGCAGTAGTGGAAAGTGTGTTAATGCACTGTAAATGCACCTGTGCTGTTTGGTTTGGTTGTGAGGTGCAGCAATAAATGTTTATTAAACCAGTTCTGTCTGATTCTTTGTAAATTTTTATACTGTACAAATCAAGTCACAACAGCACTACTGCCGTGTCTAATTTATTAGGTTCATGGATTTGGTTGGATCTTAATTATGCTTTGTTGGATTAGCAGAAAACTCCATTTCAGTCTTAATTGCAACTCAACTCTTAAACATATGTGAACTGTTTTGTGTAAAGTTGAAACAACACACAAGAAACATTCATTGCCTCTGAAGTTACTTTTGTAGCTTTACAGGGCACTAATGTTAATGGTGTAAATGGACTCTGTATATCTGCCATGTGGTTCCTTCAATACTGATGTAAAATCATTATCCATTATTTTGTTTTGTATTGAATGGGCTGATGTACAGAGCCTCAAAGTTTAAAATGTGTCTACACATTTGTAGTTTGGATTGGGAATTTCTGTCACCTACCAGAGAATAAACAGCGTAGATGGCCACAAGAGTCAAAGGAAGACCAAAAGAAATAATTACACATGTCACCACATGTCGAATTTCTTTGTTATAAACAGTGTTGCTGCCATTGCACTGTGTGGATGTGTTGTTAAAGGAGCTGAGAGCCATTCTCAGAGTGAAGCCTGCAGATGGAGAAACTTTAGGTTAACATCAGTGTTCAGTGATTTTACTCTGCAGTTGTGTTTCACATACATCTACAGCACATCAAGAATAAACCAACATCAAATGAAAATCCATTAGAATCAAAACCCCACAGACCCCTAGTGTTTTGTATATATATTATCACCTTTCTGACAGTTTCAACCTAAAAAATTTGAAATTAAAACCTTGTAAAGGTAGAACATGGCAGAGCTGCTGTACTGGATTGTATTAAATTTTACAGGTGGTCATAATGTAGTGCCTAATCCCTGCATGAATAATAAGTGAAGATGCTCATTTTTTGAATGAAAAGTAAACTAAAAAAAATAAAAATTTAAAAACATGAGTTTTCTTCTCAAGCAGGCTGAACATGAGCAGTAGAGACTTCGTTCACTCCATGAGTCTCTATGTTGTCAAGCCGTAGTCAAATCATTGTGGGAAAAGGAAGAACAGCGGTCAGTGCAATGTGGGTCAAAGGTCATTAACTTTGACCTCTGGCTGCAGCCAACAATACAGAGTGGTGCAGCACATGTGAAATCCATTTTTCTCTTCTAATGTGAACATGCATTAAGCTGCAAGCTCTGCCTCCTTCTAGCATCATTCACTGGATATGTATATGAGGTGTTTAGGGACTGTACAGAGTGTAGGGGGCGGCTGTAGCTCAGTTGGTAAAACCAGTAGTCCACGGACCACAGGGTGATTGGTTTGATCCCCGGCCCTGGCTAAATGTCGAAGTGTCCCTGGGCAAGACACTGAACCCCTAACAGCCCATTCCCAGCAGTGCAGTGCCAGTCCAAGCCCGGTAGAAATTGGGGAGGGTTGCGTCAGGAAGGGCATCTGGCGTAAAAACTGTGCCAAATCAACATGCAGACAATGATCTGCTGTGTCGACCCTGAACTCACAGGATAAGCCGAAAGGACCAAAAAAAAAGGGACTGTACAGAGTGTAGGTGTAACTAAAACAGAAATGACTTTTTCTAGCATCTGATATCAGAGAACTTCATCAACCAGTGCAGGTTTTGGGACTTTGAACTACTTCACTTGCCGTCACAGAGCCACAGACTTTCATGTCATCCTCATCTTGCAGCCAGCATATTTTCAGTGTTGATTGTTAAGGTGTTGAAGAACTGGCAGAGAAGGAAACGAACTACACACATTTACTCTGTTACTGTACTTGAGAAACATTTAGTAAACTAACTTAATTTGAGTATTTCTCATTTATGCTACTCAGTTATTTTACTACACAAAGTTTCCGGATGAAATATAGTTTTACTCCAACAATCTTTAATGCCTCACTCCGCCATCCCTTAAATCACCCACATTTCCACTGTAGATGCCAAAGTCTGTAACAACATAGTCGTCTCACACCTTAAAGCCTAAAATAACCAGATAATTAGTTGGGTGTTGCTTGACTCATCTGCACAAAGTTGCTGGTAACTGACTCTGGCATTGTCATTTTCTTCTACATATTGTCCACAGTTTCTAAATTGAAAACACTTCTTATAAGTTTAACTATATTATAATCTAAATGAATGAATTTTCAGTTACAGTTTTGTAAGGGAATTTGTGGGAGAAGCAGAAAGTGAAGGTAACTGGTAACTGGTTGAGTTGTAACAGTTCACATATTTACATTCCAGTGTGTTATTTGTCAATACAGTTACGTTTCTTATTCATTAGAATATCCCTGGAATAAAAAAGTAATAAAACAAAAGTCTTACCTTTGACCACTGTAGGACACAGCCTCAGTGTTTCCTTTACAAGACTCTACTGCTTTCTCCTTTGCTAAAACACACTCTGTAGCAATGTGGCAAGTCGTGGCATGCAGGACCTTTCACAAAAAAGAAAAGAAAATAGCTTTAGTGACTCTTAGGAATTCCAAAAGTTATTTTGCCAACAAGCAGTTCTGATTAAGATCCGTGATATCTGTAACACACCCAAAAAGGTTTCGGGCAGAGACATGTTTCCCACTATGTTACGTCACCATTTTCTTTAATGAAGCTTTATGATGGTTTAGGAACTGAATGCACTCAAAAACAAAAAATCAGAGATTTAAGTTTTTACTGCAGAAAATGGGGCAAATGGAAATGGGCTTTGTACATATGAGCACACATGCAAACGATAGAATAGTTAAATTGTTAAAACGATACAAATAAATACAAGTTTGAGACTTCAGTCGCATTAGAAATAATTTGAGATAACGTAGACAAATATTTCAATACACTACACAATTGCACAATGTGATTTTAATACTATTACCACTAACACTACTAATACTGTGTCCATGTAATGTTCCACTATTATAAAATTTCACTGTTGCTAGTAAACATTTTTATGGATACATGGTTACATTTGATTAGATGTATTTGAAAAGTTAGCTACCCTGCAACAACTTGTACTTCAACAGCACAAATTAAACCATTGCATCCTTTTCTCTACTGTTAGTTGTACTATTACAGACTGGATCGGTAGAAGACAGTATTTTATTTATTTGATTACATTTATTATTCTATTTTTCATTCAGAAATGTTTTATTCTCTGCCTAGAGGGAGCTGACTGTGATTTTATCATTCATTGTTGATCTGCTGATATCACTGTGGTCTGTTCTGCAACAACACACAGAGGCCAAAAGCTTGTTTACAGCCCCTTTCCTGAGAAAAACATACATGAACAAATCAACCAGGGGACTGAGCTTGAGTAAAAGAAAATAGACTTCGATAAAGACAAAGTTATTGTAGGAGTTTCCTGCCAGGGCCAAAATGGCACTGGGCAAGAACAGCAATGTGTAAATAAGGAGCACCAGGACCAAAAGCCCCACAATTCGTAGTTTTTCTTCAGAGAAGACACTGATGGCTGCAGACGGAGCTTTAATGGTTGCACCCAAGAAAAAGATGACCAGAGGAAACGGAAGGAGGAGGAAGACGCCAAACAAAAAAGTTTCATCATTCCAGATCGGAGCACCATGATCCTTTCGCACCTGCAAAAACATCGGTAAAGTGGACAAAGCAGATGTAGGACACAGAAAATGAGTACACGGACATTAACTAAAATAACAGCTCACAGAACTGACATAAGTACTTGGACAAAGTAAAAGCAGTTCTCTTCCTGAGTGAAAGCAATGAACACAGCACATTTAGGTTAAAGAAAGCTACGGCAAGAAAGTTATTTTCTCCTAGGTAACGGTTAACAAGAAACATCGAAGACAAGAGAAAAACAGGGAAGTAACTTCATTGATAGGATTAACTTAAGCACTGGTAAATATTGATACTCTGTCATTTTACTTGAATACAGATACTGGAATTAACAGAATGATCAACTAAAGCATTAGGAAAGAGCAGAGACAAAGTCTGATGGTAAAGGTTGTTAAGGCCAAGTACATCTACTATCAATTATATCTGTATTAAGTATATTTGGCAGTTTTTTTTATTTTAATGTAAACAAATTATAGCTAACACTTAATTCTTGGTAATCAAAGTGTATTATATTACTTGAACTTAAATGTGCTGACGCACTAAGATGGAAAAACAAACGTCTAACAGTCCAAATACTTATTTTTTGGACATTAAGCCTCCGTCATGATGTACACACCAGATAAAAAAAAAAGCATAGATGGCCATCAGGGTCAAAGGAAGGCCGACAGAAATGAAAATCCATTTCAAAACATAAAAGAAGTCCACTGATGATCCATTTTCATAGTCATCAGTGCTGTTGTAGTCATATAAGTTATTGTAGTAATCATAGCTATCGTTCAAGGTGATGTTACTGTGTGAAGGGTCCATTCTTCAGAGTGAAACCTGAAAATAGAAAAAGAGTGAACCAATATTTTACCAGGACAGTGTTGGTTTAGCATGAAAATCCATTAGAAAGATTAAAAAATAGGATGGCAGAATTTACTGACCCCAGATTGATTCCAATCTGGGGCCGTTGTCCCCTTCAAAAAACATTATTGGCTAAAAGGCCTTAATTTAAAATTAGCCAAAAATGGAAAAACTACAGTAAAGTACTAGGGCTCTAAAAGTACTCCTAAAATACGTACTCCATCTGTATCTGTGGTAATCTGTATTTCTTATATTTTAGGTAATATCTTTATTTATCTCTATTCAGTCAAATAGGCAGATTTTTGTATATTCTGATATTTTACTTAAAGACAAAGTTTGTAGACAAAATAAACTAACATTTACAGGTTGGACTGTAGTGTAGTAGCACAATCCCAAGTTATTCATATTCCTGTTTGTCATTTGTCAATACATTTAGATTTTTTTATGTTTTAGATCATCCATATAAAAATATAAGTAATGCAAAACAAACCTTATCTTCGAAGGATACTTACACATAAAAATTTTTTTCTAAGAAAGAGGGAAGTACATTTCATATTTACTTCCACTGAAGATTGTGTAAAGGAGAGTTCAAATGATACTCCTAGCAAAAAAAAAAAAGACAACTGGAATCACTTATTTATGACAGCTAGCGATAAAATGAACCAGTTTCCCAGAGAAAGTCGTTTGCAAGTCTTTTGAAAACGTTTTAGTGACTCCTCAGGAAATGAGAGAGCTTTTTAAGTTTGGAGCTAAAAATGAACAGTGTTTTCAAAAAAGCAGAAGTGCTTTTTGAAAATAAGTCACTCTGATCATTTTGGAGTTTATACTATTAAATCATCACACGTTATGCTTTATTCTTTTAACAAATCAGCTTTTCAGCTTGTTTCAGGAGTTACCAAGGTTGCTGGTGACTTCCCTAGGTTGCTGGGCGGTGCTACACCTTTTGAGTTGGGATTCAAACCTGCTGCCTTCTGCATCCCCGCCCAATGCTCCGCCCAATGCTCCGCCACTGATCCACCAGGCCTCCCTATGTTTTAACCCTTTAATTTTTGTCATATTTGTTGTCATAGGAAATACATAAAAGAAGTTTGCCTTCACTTTCATAATTATTTATAAAATTTTATAATTATTCAAAACACTAGGTGGCTCTTATTGTGAAGCCGTGGGAATTGTAATCTGTTCTCACTAATATTTACGCTGCTTTTACTGAGAAAAACTTTTGTACAGGACCTGATAATTTGTTAAGAGAAAAAATAGACACACTCGAGCTGTGGTCAAGCTGTGGTATAACTAATCATGGTCTGTTGTGCAAGCAGGTTGGAACAGGTGGAGAAAAGTATCAGGTGTGCTGTGTGATAAAAGAGTATCAGCGAGAATAAAAGGAAAGATTTTCAAGACGGTGGTGAGACCAGAGATGTTGTTCGGCTTAGAGACAGTGGCACTGAAGAAAAGACAGGAGGCAGAGCTGGAGGTAGCAGAGCTTAAGATGTTGAGATTCTCTTTAGGAGTGACGAAGATGGACAGGATCAGGAATGAGGACATCAGAGGGACAGCTCATGTTAGATGTTTGGAGATAAAGGCCAGATTGAGGTGGTTTGGACATGTTCAGAAGAGAGACTGAATATATCAACCTAATTAATCAACTTTATAAAAATCCTGTAGTTCTAAAGCCAAACCCAAAATAGATTCAATTATTAAACATCAATAAAATGTCTTTTGCTGTTTTTACAGCTGAAAGTGACTTAGATTTTACCCCACAGAAGCAGATCTCAGCTACATGGTGTTTTGTAGACTACACCATAGTGGGTGTGGGAAGGACACTACACCCAGTAAAATCCCCATTTTAAAAGCGTTTCCAGTAAAACTGTGGGCAGGCAGTGCAGATATAGTTCTGCTTGAAACTTTAATGATTGACCCAAAATACTGAGCTGTGTGGGGTGTTAATGGCCACCCTGGCCATCAGCCACTGCTGTGTGTGCCTTAGCTAGATTGACTAGATGAAGGCTCTAATCTTACTAATTTAGACCCTGAAATTTATATCTTCTAAGCAGTAAAAATAAATTATTATCCAGCAACCATAACAACTGTTACTATATGAGGGAAGCTGCCCTTAACTAGTGTGACACCATAAGTATCTACAGTTTCAGGCCTTTGCATTAAATTAAATGTATAATTGATGGTTGTAACAGTTACATGTCTCCTGCTTCACTAGCTGCTCTCCAGGATTTTTACTCTGATCTGTGAGTGAAACTGCATAAATTTTAATCTCATTCTGTTGTAACAACTATTTGAGCTTCTATTGTGTGTTTGCATTTGTATTATTTTACAGTGGAGTCATACAATCAGCACAAACAGCAGATGGTTAACAGCGACTGGGTGAAGTTGAGTAATCCAAATGTCACAACATCAGTCAGCATGACTAATGTTTCTATCTATCTTATTCATCTGGAGAACTTTGGCTGCAAACAGAATCAGACACTATGACCCAAGTATTTTTAATTTTACTCACACTGTCTTCTGCATTTAGTCAGCATTACAGTGACACTTTAGTTTCAATGAAAAGTAAACAGAATGTAAAACGACTCGTCTTAAGTTATGTTATTGGGGATTTAAAAACTTCAGGTGGAGTGCACATAAATAAGGGAAAACAATTACAATAAGAATGTTTAACCTAATTAAATGCAAATTGTTGGAGACTGGACTGGAACAAGACCTGAGCTGCCCTGAAAAACATTGGAGTTTCTGTCTCTATATTTGATATTTGATTTGAAATTAAATTTAATTGAACGATAAAATGCACCCAGCCAATCCATTATTTATTATCAACTTGATTTCTATTTATGCACCGGGAACCTTTCTGCCAAAGAACCAAATAGCAGTGTGTAAGTAAGCAGCACCTGGGCCAAAAGTCCCATACAGTGTTTTTTCTTTACATGCTGATGGCTGCAGACAGAGCTCCAATGATTCCACTAAGAAAGGAGATGAGCAAGAAAAACAGAAAGAGGAAGTGGACACAGAAGAAAACTATTTAAAACATGACATGGACAACAGGAATGGCTTAGAACACATTTTGCAATGGCCAACTTGGTGGGGACATTCACTGTAGATTCAATGTTGATGCTAATGTTGTATGGAAACTCTGTCTGTGAGGAGAAGAACTTCGTGGAGTCATCCGGTGGAAAGGACAGGAAGAACTGTGTGTCATCGGCATAGCAGGGAAAGAAGAAGCCATGTAAAGGGATGATAAATCGTAAATTCTAATATGTTAGTTTTAGGGTTGGACCCAATAAAGTGCTTGACACAACTTCTCAGTTTTAATAAAGTTTTCTCTAGAGTGTTATTGTTGGCAAGGCAGAATGATGATGTGGTTGGACCTCCGACCCGCACTAGTAAAGATTAGTAAAGTGGAAACAATGTGATGGGACCAGGAAACAGGAAGTGGCTGGAAAATATAAGTCGTGAGGGAGGAAGTGAAATTGCTAAAACACACTCTGTAGCAATGTGGCAAGTCGTGGCATGCATTTTTCTTTTTTTCACAAAAAAAAAAAGAAAATAGCTTTAGTGACTCTTAGGAATTCCAAAAGTTATTTTCCCAACAAGCAGTTCTGATTAAGATCCGTGATGTCTGAAACACACCCAAAAAGGTTTCGGGCAGAGACATGTTTCCCACTATGTTAAATCACCATTTTCTTTAATGAAGCTTTATTATGGTTTAGGAACTGAATGCTCTCAAAAACAAAAAATCACAAATTTAAGTTTTTACTGCATTTAAGAAAACGTGGCAAATGGAAATGGGCTTTGTACATATGAGCACACATGCAAATAGTAGAATAGTTAAAGTGTTAAAATGATACAATTAACTACAAATTTGAGAACTTCTTCAGTCGTATTAGAAATAATTTCAGATAATGTTCCACTATTATCAAATTTCACTGTTGCTAGTAAACATTTATTTGGATACAGGACATCATGCTTAAATTTGATTAGATGTATTTGAAAATTTAGCTAGACAAATGTTCCCTGTAACAACTTGTACTTCAACAGCACAAATTAAACCACTGCATCCTTTTCTTTACTATTACTTGTACTATTGCAGACTGGATCGGAAGAAGACAGTATTTTGTTGAATTGACTACATTTATTATTTTGTTTTTTCATTCAGAATTTTTTCATTCTCTGCCTACATGGAGCTGACTGTTTTTTTATCATTCATTGTTGATCTGCTGATATCACTGTGGTCCGTTCTGCAACAACACACAGAGGCCAAAAGCTTGTTTACATCCCCTTTCCTGAGAAAAAAACATACATGAACAAATCAGCCAGGGGACTGAGGTTGAGTAAAAGAAAATACACTTCAATAAAGACAAAGTTATTGTAGGAGTTTCCTGCCAGGGCCAAAATGGCACTGGGCAAGAACAGCAATGTGTAAATAAGCAGCACCAGGACCAAAAGCCTCACAATTCGTAGTTTTTCTTCAGAGGGGACACTGATGGCTGCAGACAGAGCTTTAATGGTTGCACCCAAGAAAAAGATGAGCAGAGGACACAGAAAATGAGTACACGGACATTAACTAAAATAACAGCTCACAGAACTGACATAAGTACTTGGACAAAGTAAAAGCAGTTCTCTTCCTGAGTGAAAGCAATGAACACAGCACATTTAGGTTAAAGAAAGCTACGGCAAGAAAGTTATTTTCTCCTAGGTAACGGTTAACAAGAAACATCGAAGACAAGAGAAAAACAGGGAAGTAACTTCATTGATAGGATTAACTTAAGCACTGGTAAATATTGATACTCTGTCATTTTACTTGAATACAGATACTGGAATTAACAGAATGATCAACTAAAGCATTAGGAAAGAGCAGAGACAAAGTCTGATGGTAAAGGTTGTTAAGGCCAAGTACATCTACTATCAATTATATCTGTATTAAGTATATTTGGCAGTTTTTTTATTTTAATGTAAACAAATTATAGCTAACACTTAATTCTTGGTAATCAAAGTGTATTATATTACTTGAACTTAAATATGCTGAAGCACTGAGATGGAAAAAAAAACATCTAACAGTCGAAATAATTATGTTTTGGACATTAAGCCTCCGTCATGATGTACACACCAGAGAAAAAACAGCATAAATGGCCATCAGGGTCAAAGGAAAGCCGACAGAAATTATAATACATGTCAAAACATAAAAGAAGTCCACTGATGATCCATTTTCATAGTCATCAGTGCTGTTGTAGTCACATGAGTTATAGTAGCAATCATAGCTATCGTTCAAGGTGATGTTACTGTGTGAAGGGTCCATTCTTCAGAGTGAAACCTGAAAAGTCAAAAAGAGTGAACCAATATTTTACCAGGACAGTTTTGGTTTAGCATGAAAATCCATTAGAAAGTCTAAAAAATAGGATGGCAGAATTTACGGACCCCAGATTGATTCCAGCTAAGGACCTTTGTTAGCCGTTGTCTCCTTCAAGAAATATTATTGGCTGATGATGATGATCTCCTTTCGGCTTATCCTGTGAGTTCAGGGTCGCCACAGCGGATCATTGTCCGCATGTTGATTTGGCACAGTTTTTACGCCGGATGCCCTTCCTGACGCAACCCTCCCCAATTTCTACCGGGCTTGGACCAGCACTGCACAGCTGGGGAGGGGAATAAGAAACATTATTGGCTAAAAGGTCTTAATGTAAATTTAGCCAAAAATGGAAAAACTACAGTAAAGTACAAGGGCTCTAAATTACTCCTAAAGTACGTTCTCCATCTGGTAATGTTTATTTTGTTTATTTTAGGTAATATCTTTATTTAGGTCTATTCAGTCAAATAGGCAGACTTCTTTTAGATTTTGTTTATTCTGATATTTTACTTTAATACAACGTTTGTAGACAAAATAAACTAACATTTACAGGTTGGACTGTAGTGTAGTAGCACAATCCCAAGTTATTCATATTCCTATTTCTCATTTGTCATAACATTTAGATTTTTTTATGTTTTAGATCATCCATATAATAATTTAAGTAATGCAAAACAAAACTTATCTTTGAAGGATGGAGGACCAGAGACTCTGCTTCCTTTATTAGAGTCTACTACTTTTCTTTACAGTCTGCAGTAATGTAGAAACTACTTCCACATAAAGAATTTTTTCTAAGAAAGAGGGAAGTACATTTCATATTTACTTCCACTGAAGATTGAGTAATGAAGAGTTCAAATGATACTCCTAGCAAAAAAATAAAAATAAAAAAAAAAGACAACTGGAATCACCGGCCTCAGGAAATGAGAGAGCTTATTAAGTTAGGAGCTAAAAATGAACAGTGTTTTCAAAAAAGCAGAAGTGCTTTTTGGAAATGAGTGACTCTGATCATTTTGAAGTTTATACTATTAAAACATCACACGTTATGCTTTATTCTTTTAACAAATCCGCTTTTCAGCTTGTTTCAGGACTGACCAAGGTTGCCCTTGGTTGCCGGGCGGGGCCACACCTGGTGAGTTGGGATTCAAACCTGCTGCTTCTGCATCCCAACCCAATGCTCCACAACTGATCCACCAGGCCTCCCTATGTTTTAACACTTTAATTTTTGTCATATTTGTTGTCATAGGAAATTCATAAACGAAGTATGCCTTCACTTTCCTAATTATTTATAAAATTTTATAATTATTCAAAACATTAGGTGGCTCTTATTGTGAAGCCGTGGGAAATGTAATCTGTTCTCACTAATATTTACGCTGCTTTTTGCTGAGAAAAACTTTGGTACAGGACCTGGTACTTTGTTAAGAGAAAAAATAGACACTCTCGAGCTGTGGTATAAATACTCACGCTCTGTTGTGCAAGCAGGTTGGAACAGGTGGAGAAAAGTGTCAGTTGGGTTGTGTGATAAAAGAGTATCAGCGAGAATAAAAGATGCAGAACTGGAGGTAGCAGAGCTTAAGATGTTGAGATTTTCTTTAGGAGATATGAGGATGGACAGGATCAAGAATTAATATATCAGAGGGACAGCTCATGTTAGATGTGTTGGAGATAAAGGCCAGATTGAGGTGGTTTGGACATGTTCAGAAGAGAGACTGAATATATCAACCTAATTAATCACTACTACTACTCTCCTTTCGGCTTATCCCGTGAGTTCAGGGTCGCCACAGCGGATCATTGTCCGCATGTTGATTTGGCACAGTTTTTACGCCGGATGCCCTTCCTGACGCAACCATCCCCAATTTCTACCGGGCTTGGACCGGCACTGCATCGCTGGGGAGGGGGAATGAGCTGTTAGGGGTTCAGTGTCTTGCCCAGGGACACTTCGACATATAGCCAGGGCCGGGGATCCCAGTAAGCAACTGCCTTTACCAACTGAGCTATAGCCGCCCCAATTATATCAACCTAATTAATCAACTTTATAAAAATCCTGTAGTTCTAAAGCCAAACCCAAAATAGATCCAATTATTAAACATCAATAAAATGTCTTTTGCTGTTTTTACAGCTGAAAGTGACTTAGATTTTACCCCACAGAAGCAGATCTCAGCTACATGGTGTTTTGTAGACTACACCATAGTGGGTGTGGGAAGGACACTACACCCAGTAAAATCCCTCTTTTAAAAGCGTCTCCAGTAAAACTGTGGGCAGGCAGTGCAGATATAGTTCTGCTTGAAACTTTAATGATTGATCCAAAATACTGAGCTGTGTGGGGTGTTAATGGCCACCCTGGCCATCAGCCACTGCTGTGTGTGCCTTAGCTAGATTGACTAGATGAAGGCTCTAATCTTACTAATTTAGACCCTGAAATTTATATCTTCTAAGCAGTAAAAATAAATTATTATCCAGCAACCATAACAACTGTTACTATATGAGGGAAGCTGCCCTTAACTAGTTTGACACCATAAGTATCTACAGTTTCAGGCCTTTGCATTAAATTAAATGTATAATTGATGGTTGTAACAGTTACATGTCTCCTGCTTCACTAGCTGCTCTCCAGGATTTTTACTCTGATCTGTGAGTGAAACTGCATAAATTTTAATCTCATTCTGTTGTAACAACTATTTGAGCTTCTATTTTGTGTTTGCATTTGTATTATTTTACAGTGGAGTCATACAATCAGCACAAACAGCAGATGGTTAACAGCGACTGGGTGAAGTTGAGTAATCCAAATGTCACAACATCAGTCAGCATGACTAATGTTTCTATCTATCTTATTCATCTGGAGAACTTTGGCTGCAAACAGAATCAGACACTATGACCCAAGTATTTTTAATTTTACTCACACTGTCTTCTGCATTTAGTCAGCATTACAGTGACACTTTAGTTTCAATGAAAAGTAAACAGAATGTAAAACGACTCGTCTTAAGTTATGTTATTGGGGATTTAAAAACTTCAGGTGGAGTGCACATAAATAAGGGAAAACAATTACAATAAGAATGTTTAACCTAATTAAATGCAAATTGTTGGAGACTGGACTGGAACAAGACCTGAGCTGCCCTGAAAAACATTGGAGTTTCTGTCTCTATATTTGATATTTGATTTGAAATTAAATTTAATTGAACGATAAAATGCACCCAGCCAATCCATTATTTATTATCAACTTGATTTCTATTTATGCACCGGGAACCTTTCTGCCAAAGAACCAAATAGCAGTGTGTAAGTAAGCAGCACCTGGGCCAACAGTCCCATACAGTGTTTTTTCTTTACGTGCTGATGGCTGCAGACAGAGCTCCAATGATTCCACTAAGAAAGGAGATGAGCAAGAAAAACAGAAAGAGGAAGTGGACACAGAAGAAAACTATTTAAAACATGACATGGACAACAGGAATGGCTTAGAACACATTTTGCAATGGCCAACTTGGTGGGGACATTCACTGTAGATTCAATGTTGATGCTAATGTTGTATGGAAACTCTGTCTGTGAGGAGAAGAACTTCGTGGAGTCATCCGGTGGAAAGGACAGGAAGAACTGTGTGTCATCAGCATAGCAGGGAAAGAAGCCATGTAAGGGGATAATAAATCGTAAATTCTAATATGTTAGTTTTAGGGTTGGACCCAATAAAGTGCTTGACACAACTTCTCAGTTTTTTTTAAGTTTTCTATAGAGTGTTATTGTTGGCAAGGCAGAATGATGATGTGGTTAGACCTCTGACCCGCACTCGGTGATTAGTAAAGCGGAAACAATGTGATGGGACCAGGAAACAGTAAGTGGCTGGAAAATATAAGTCCTGAGGGAGGAAGTGAAATTGGGGATCCTGATATAAATAGTAAATTGTCTTATATAGCACTTTTCTACCTATTGGCACTCAAAGCGCTTTACACTGCTTCTTATTCACCCAATCACACACACTCACAATGATGGGGGAGCTGCTATGCAGCTGGCCAACGCTCACTGGGAGCAACTAAATTGGGGTTCGGTGTTTGTGTCTTGCTCAAGGACACTTCAACATGTGACCGGAGTAGCAGGGGATCGAACGAACAACTGCGGGATTGGTGGATTTATATTATATCTTTCTGTTCTTTCTTGCATCTGGTGAAATGTAAACACTTTCTCATAGGACTTTGCTTTGATGTTTTCTCCTTGACTTAGATCTTTGCTCTCTTGTACCTCATGTGTAAGTCGCTCTGCATAAAAGCGTCTGTTAAATGACTAAATGTAAATGTAAATACCTATAGAGACTACATTACATAAACCAAGAATGACATCAAGAGGAGTTAACTTTTATGAGTATGACTGTTAGTATCTGAGGACTTTACCACAGCAGGGTTTGTATTCAACTTTACCTTAGTCCTCATCAGTCGTCTTAAAACAGATCTTAACCACAGACATTTTTCCACCTGCACCAACAAACAGGACAATGTGTCTGAGGTTCTTCTGTGTGCAGTTTGAGAGAGGAGACAGGGACTGTGGGACCGAGTTCTCATTATACTATATTTATAGCGCTAAAACACAATAAAATCTTCTGAATGCATTTTACATAATAAGGTCAAGACTTTACAGATTGTTAGGGAAAACCCAACAAATGCTCTTTAAGTAAGTGAGAAAAAAAAACTCTCTGTAGGTATCACAATATATGACCGTATGAACTTCATATCAGTGTTGATTCAGATCCACATTACAACAAACCATTAACCACTGTCCTGTACAGTATGCAGCTCCATGTTTCCATCTAGTGATCAACATGAAGTCTTCCATGAAGTTTGTGTATTTTTATTCTTTATGCTTATAATTTGTAGTATGAATTACAGTCATACAGTAACTGAATAAAATATGTAAATACAACAGGAATTTGGATAAATTATATGTACAGCAGTCACAGGGAGAAAGTCCCTTAGCCCATCTTCTTTAGTTTTTTGTTTTTTTCGCCACTATATTTAGGGGAGACTCTTATGTCAGTATCTCTACTGAAAACACAAGTTTGATCTTCTTAACAATAATCAGGTCACATTATCAAAAGCAGATAAAATAATGCAAATTAAAAAATTAAATTAAAATTAAGAATATGAGCATCAGTGACAGCAACAGTGGGGAAGAGACTTTGTTCCAAGGTGATGATGATGAGAGATGTAATCTTTTCACAATTGCTTTTACAATTTAAGGCATCAAGTAGTATGTGTTATGTGCAGAAAGTGTTATGTGCAGAAAATTCCAAATTATAATCAATGAATTCCTTTTAAAATGTTAAGGTGGCTAAATAAAATATATTCTTCACTTCCTCAAATCCGACAAATCCGTTTTATTTATTTGTCCTTTCAGCTTATCCCGTGAGTTCAAGGTCGCCACAGCGGATCATTATCCGCATGAGGATTCGTCACAGTTTTTAACGACGGATACCCTTCCTGATGTAACCCTCCCCAATTTCTACCGGGCTTGGACCGGCACTGCACAGCTGGGGATGGGAATGGGGTGTTGAGGGTTAAGTAAATAGTATGAATTTTAGTTTACATCAATATACTGTATGATATATGTATGTTCAGTACTTCTGTGTATTGTTGACTTCTGTCACTCACGCAATAGGATGGGTCGGGCCACATTTCTAGTACTTGTTTCTCACCTTTTCATTCTCTGCCTACATGGAACTTACTGTGTTTCCATCATTCATTGTTGATCTGCTGATCAAGTCACGTTGAGATTGTTGTTTTAGCAACATATCAACCACCTCTAATCTTCTCTGGAGCAGGTTTGCTCAGGTTGAGTTGGGGTAAAGAAGACAAGATGTTAGATTTAAAAATTGTTGGAATAAGACATTCATATATATCTAATATCTATCTATATAAAGTGACAGAGAGAGGGGCAACAATATAGACCTAAAGAACCCATTCCTCTACTAATCAAATGATTTAAAATAAAAAACATATGTAAATGTAATCATGGGATGTATAATTTTAATTTAATATAGATGTGCTCAAGCACTAAAATTGAAAAACAAATGTTTAACAGTAACAGGTCATCAGGGTCAAAGGAAGGCTGACAGAAATGATAATGAACGTCAAGACGTAGATGATGTCGGTTCAACATTACTATCAACATGGCTGGTTTTGTTGCTGTAACCAAAACTGTTGCCCTGTTGGGTGTTGATGTATAAATGTTCCATTCTTCAGAGGGAAACCTGAAAAGAGAGAAGGTTTGAAACATCTGTAGCTTTTTACACAAATACAGTACAACTACAGTACAGTATTTATCATGAAGTAAACCAGTATTTTAGTGATAATTAGTGATAATGCACGTCAAGACGTGCATTATCACGTTTCTCTTTGATACTACTCAGATGCTGCACTACATTTCAGAGGAAATTGTTTTTACTTTTAATTGATTTTATTTTTATTTAAAGATTTCCACTGCAGCCTCATCTGTACATCCTCTTCTATGTTAATGCACCCAACTTACTGTAACTGAGATCTGGATAAAGTTCAAGATGATCCCACAGTCTAGAACAACACAGTTATATCACACCTGCAAGCTGTCAGCACACTCAAAATAACAAGTTAGATAGTGTGATGTTTTTGACCCTGTTTATTTATACACACTTACTCATGAGGAATCAAACAGATTCTGATCTGATGCAGATCTTTGTCCCTCTTTGATATGTATTTTTATCTTTTTGCAGTCTAAAAGATGAGCCCACAGGAGACAGTTTCGTCACATTAAGAGTCAGGTTTAAATAGCCAGGAGAACAAGTGAAAACAATTAGGAGTGGTTATGAGTGTAAAGTGGCAGAACAGACAAGGCAGGATGTGAAAACAGAGAAATACAAAATACAAATCAGCGAGGCAGGAAATGGAACAGAGGACCATGACACTACAGTCTGAGAACGATTTCTATACTAATTTAATAAATGATCATACTGTCGCACATTTTTTACGTTTAAGTTGTCATTTTTAGTAATTACATTAAATCTTACAATTACTTGCATTTTATTGTTGATACATGTTTTTTTTTTGCTACTAGCTTAGTTATACATTTTGTCACAGAGCCACACACCCCTGTGTCTGTGTCTCTTCGCATTGAGCTGGTGAATGTGGATGAAATGAAACTAAAATGTTTAACAGCTTTTCACCTTTTCCATAAATATTTGCATTCCTGATTCTCGTGTTATCACGAGTTCCTGTGTTACATTTAAAGCTATTATTTGTCCATATGGTAAAATAAGTAAGCAACATAAATCCTACCTTTGAGAGTCTACTGGTTTTGCCTCTGCAAACACACAGTCTGAGGTAATTTGGCAAGTAATCAGGGGAGGGAAGTGAATTAGACAAACTTGTGGGGGAAGTGGGTTTGCAAAGGTGTTCCACTGTCGGACAAGTAGTTCTGACTTTAATCAGAGGCTTTACACTGTGATACACTTTGATAATTAGGGTGAATAAAACGAGCAGACAAATCAATACATGTGATTTTCTACACGTAATTTTCTTGGCCCTGTGGTCTTAAAATATACCCATAGGTGTAAATTATTAAAAGTAAAGTTAGCTAACAAAAGGCTGGGAACAACATCAGAACCTAAAGCAATGGACATGTGACTTATTTAAAAGCCAAAGATAGGGATAGAGTAATTTTGAGGGTTGACCTTGGAGTCCTAAACAGTTACACTCCATTTATCCACTTAATGCTTTACCCTGTCTGGAGAGAGTCTGACATAAGGTAAGGAAGGAACAGAGGGAAGTGGCTTTTGTGTCATGACTGGCATTTACACTATTAGTTATGCAAATGCATGTTTTCTATCTCTACTGGTATTTCAATGATAATGGATGCCAACCTCTGTGCGTGCAAGTCCTGAGTAACGAGGAGTTGACAGCAAGGCAGACAAAAAATTTGAATCATCTATCAGCCTAAAAAAGCAGTTACATTCATTTCTATGTGGAACAAAATAAAAAAAAAATCTTTGTTAATATAATCCACATTTGTAAAACAAGGGGTTCTAAAGTTCCTTACAGAGTATAGATTGAAAGTGAGCGAAAAAACATCTGGTAAATAATATAGAAGGCTAGTCAGCAATATATCTTACTAAGCCACTCTGATTTCCTCAGGGTGTCTTCAGGTTGTGTTTCACGGTCTGGAAGCTTTGACTGTGAAAGTTCTTTTATTTTTCTTGTTCAGTCTGGACTGAGAAACAGCCAGGGTCAGTGCATAAACGGTCATAGGCTGTAGCCATCTCTGTAAGACAGGTACAATTTTGATATCAGCCATAAAGCAGAGATAAGAGGTAAGGGAAGCTACTGGAGATCAGCTGACAACACTTAATTGTTACCTGTTTTGACCCTACTAGACACAGTGGGAGAGAATACAGCCAGTTTTCGTTAGAACCATTTATGCATTTTTAAAAAATCACATTTTCATTTGGGCATATAGAAATATAAGCTTTGACACTGGCTGACCACTGCCACAAGAAGCATTTACGTCTGTTTTTCAGATATGACCCATTCTGTCATGAAGACATTTGGTGCTTTTATCAAACAGACTCATCAGCATGTCGTGTTTTGTAATGCAAGGTGCACCTCTCAACTCTGCCTCAAGCAAATTCAGGAAAAGCAAGTTTACATTATGTTTGCAATGGAATTTGTGGGAAATTCAGCCTCTGAAAGACCGGGCAAACCTGAAGGGGAGCTGGGAGTTTGGTCAAAAGGAATAAGATGAGTTATCAGGAGGCCTCATAGGCACCTCTCATTGGACTGTCTCTGGGCAACTCCAACGGGGAGGAGGTCACAGGGCAAACCCAGAACAGGCTGGAGACATTATTCCTGTCAGTTGCTCTGGGAACAACTCAGGATCCCCCAGGAGGAGCTGGAGAAAGTGGCAGGGTCGAGGTTCATCAGGACTATCTTAATGAACAATCTGACTCTGGATAAGAACATGGAGCAGGGCTCAAAATCTACTTTTCCCACAACAACCCAAATCCTAATTAAGTACATTTGACATTACAAATAGTTCAACATCTTGTTTCAGTAGCTTCCATAATAAGTTACATAAAAGTTAAACAATAAAATGCTGCTAGCTATTCTCTGTCTGATGCTTCCTTTTATCAGTGTTTGATCCATCTATGCATCAAAGGCATTGGATTACAAAGTAAACAGTGTAGTTTAGTTTGATATTAGGGTTGATTAATTGACTGAAACTGCATGTTATTAATCAGTTTTTTTTCATTGAGGACTGGCATTACACAATCTCCTGTGTGCACTACAGTGCAACAGCAGCACAAAAACTCCACAACGGAATCAATTTCTCTTAGTGTGAACACAAACTGAACAAATAATGTTTTTACACATACTAAAACTTAACCATGTAACACAGTCTAAATACCAATGGTTTGAAGTCTAAACATAATGATAATATACACACCAGAGAAAATACAGCATATATGGCCACCAGGACTGAAAGAAATCCAGCTGCAATGATAACGTATGTCACCACATTTAGAATGAAGCCTGTTGATGACGATCCATCTTAATCTTCATAGTCAGGGGTGTTGCCGTAAGCGTAACTAATGTTTTGTTCGGGGGGGTGGGTCCTCCAGCAGTCTAAGCCTATAGCAGCATAACTATAACTAACTATATGCTTTATTAAAGAGGAAGGTTTGAAACCTAGACTTAAATGTAGAGAGGGTGTCTGCTTCCCAAATCTGAACTGGGAGCTGTTTCCACAGAAGAGGAGCTTGATACTAAAGGCTCTGCCTCCCATTCTACCTTTGGAAATTCTGGGAACCACAAGTAGGCCTGCATTCTGAGATCGAAGTGGTCTACTGGGATAATATGGTGCTATGAGGTCTGCTATATATGATGGAGCATATATAGCAGGACGTGGAGTGCTTTCTTTCTCCTTTATTATTCATAAAAAAGTATATTTTGTGTCCACATTGAGTCTTAACATCAGACAGAGATAAGGACATGATGATACCAAATACTTACTAAGTCTTATCAGCAGGAAATGAGGTTCATGTTTTTATCAAAACCACTCTGTTCTAAAGAAGAAAATGTAAGTTAACCAGCAGCTACTGTGCAGCGTTATTTACTGAGCAGAACCAGTGAAAAAATCAACACTTTTTAACACCTTATAAGAGTTTTAAAATGTGGGCCACATGAAAGTATGAGTCCGTTTTAGTCCCACCTGTGGAGGAAAAGGCCAAAATTGAGAGGGTCCCCTTTACCATAAATACTGTAAAACTCTGTGGGCGACTGTGGCGCGGCAAGGTTGTCCAGCAATCTCACAGTTGTTGGTTCCTCCTCCAATCCCCACCTCCACATGTCGAAGTGTCCTTGAGCAAGACACTGAACCCCAACTTGATTGCTCCCGGTGAGTGTTGGCAGCTCCCCCATCGGTGTATGAGTGTGTGTGATTGTGAGTGTGAATGGGTGAATATGAAGCAGTGTAAAGCACTTTGAGTGCCAATAGGTAGAGAAGTGCTATATAAGTGCAGACCATTTACCATCTAAGGATTGTAGAATCCATTTTATACAGAATCTCAAAGTCCAGATGAAAATAAATTGTTCATTTCCCACATTTCCCCTCTTTTCCTTTACAGCATATGAATATTTTTGTGCTAATGGCATTTCTAACAGAGACTTGGTTTATTACACAATTGTATTTTCTACTTTGTCTTAATGTTGTGGCGGAAAAAAAGAGGAAGTTTGGTTGTGCAATTGCACCCATGCGATTTGGATGATAGCCTGAAGTCACTGGTACGTTATTTGGAAGATATAAATGGTGGTAGAGCAGCGCTTAACCAGTAAGTTTTATTGCACTTTGACATTACTATTAGTATCAGCAGTGGTTGCAGAAGATATTCATTAACTTAAGTACTTAGGCTTTTGAGGTACTTGTACTTCATTTAACTATTTTGAAAATTTCAACATATATTGCTTCTGCACTACAATTTAGTAGTAATTTTGTTTTTTTTTACAATTAATTAGTTTGACAGTTTTAGTTATTAGTTGTTTTGCCGATATGTGGTATTATACTAAACCAACTAGCCTTAACATTTAAATCAACGTGTTGGTTTTAAAGTTGGAGCAAAGGTCAGTATAGAAAAAAGTGTTTTGGTCATGGACAGGTCATTCCCTGTAGAAAGTAATTCACTACACACTTTGTTACTTTTGCTTTACTTTCCAACATCACTTGTAATACCTTGCTAAAAATGTTAATCCAAGACCTTTATTATGCTCTTTATTATAACAGCAAAAACAATATAGAAAATGTTTAAAAACAATTTGGGATCCCTAACAACATCTCCCTCCAGGATTTCACTGACTTTTCCTGGGATTGCTGTGGAAATAAATGCCTGATTTTGCTGTAGCAAAGTTTTTTCTTCCAAAACTATTTAACAAGTAATAAGTAAATAAAAATAAACAAGTAAATAAAAATAAATGCCTCTCAACATGAAATCAAATCAAGACTTTATATATATATATATATATATATATATATATATATATATATACCATGTGAAGGTATATGTGACAATGAAACCAATGCACACAAATAAAACATTAAAGATAAAAATAAATTATTATAATCAATACAAAAATATAATAAATCAAATTTAATTTACCTATGCATTTTTTATCTTAAACAGATATAAACAATGATCCACAAAAGAAAAATAAGTCATATGTAAATAAATGCGGTAAATGAATGGTTAACATAAATATTTGAATCAAATGCTTTTAAAACATCAACACTTCCTTCTATTCTGAGAGCCTGAGACTCTTCAAACTGACCCCATATGAGCCTTTAAAATTCAATTATGAATGAATCATGGCACCCAGGTTTCCAGCCTGTTGGCTTGGGGATAGTCCAAGACAACCAGTTTTTCTTTGAAAGGATAACTACTATTTTGGAAAATTGACTATGTGCCCAATTACTCGATTTCTGCTCATAAATGTAGGACTTTTAATTCATTTCTGCACTGTTTTGTTTGGCGTTTTAATAAAAGATCCAAGTACATTAGTAGGACCATTTTTTGTTGCAGTATTAACAGTAATACCAAAGCTACCGACTTATCAGATTAAAATAAATATTTAAAAAATATTTTTTCACAGCCTACTTCCAATATGTTTCCTGTTTCCTGCAGACACTAACACACCTGCTCTTTGCTTTGTTATTTTAACAGCAGATCCCAAATGTGAAGAATGGATTATTTCTACTACCCCTCCTTCAATGGAAGTAATGGGGACAAGAAGTGGAAAGTTTTAAAACCTTGCATAGCATTTTACCTGCTAAAGAGGAGGCTGAAGGGTGTAACCCCAAAAACAAACAACAGAAAGAGGCTGAGGTAAATCCATTTATCCATAAATCCATTACCTCTCTGCAGTGGTTTTCATTGGTGGCAGACTCTTCATCTTTGCTGCACAGGCTTTAATTACTCAGCTACACATGCGTGAAGAAGATTTAGAGGAAATAAGGAATACAATCCATGGTTTGTTATTTTTTGTGGTGTCATCTCAGCAGCTTCTCTGTTCACTAACAATGTATTAATTTGCTCATAATGCAATGCTGTATCTTCATAATAAAAAAGTTTAATTAGCAAAACATGGCTGGGTTTTATTGTGCAGCAGTTTATTAAAATGAAGAATTGTTCATGAAAAACAAAAGTATTAAAGATTGTAGGGAATAGTGAATGTATCAGGGAGAAGGGTAACAACTAAAAGTGTCAGAGAAGAAGTAAACAGATAGAACAGCAGTCTTCAGTCTAAACCCAAATCTAATACATCTAATACACAAATCCTCTGATGCAGCATGAAGTCACTTATTACCAGCGATCACAGGGTGTAAGAAGTCAGAGAGGAAAAATCAGGATTAGCAGTAGAAACACAGAAAACAGGAAGAACTTCTCAGAGAGAAGCAGGTAAATGGGCAGAGACACATGAAGGCTCTGGATAAACAGGGGGAGCAGCGGGCAGAGGGAGACAGAGGAGGATCCGAAACGAGAAGTGAGATCAGCTGGATTCACAACACGTCCAGCTGTTGGGTAGAAAACTGTTGATACCATGTGCAGAAATAATTTATACGAATATAGACTCATATTCAAACTGTTTAATTATTTGAATGCACTGTAAATAGATACACCAGTGACGCTTGTGATGTATCAACAGATACTATAAAAAAAACAATTTAATCACCTTCACAAATGTCACTTTTAATTTGAATTAAAGCTGCATCCCACCCCAGCTCCAGAGGAGTCAAAGCCCTAATTAGATCCTGTGTTTTCATATCCAGTGTAAAGGTTATAAGAATGTGTGTGTGTGTGTGTGTGTGTGTGTGTGTGTGTGTGTGTGTGTGTGGGTGTTTGTGTGTGTGTGTGTATGTGTGTGTGCGTGTGGTTTTTGGAGTTAGAAATAAACTACAAACTACAATTACAAACAAGGTCTATGGTGTCTGTTTCATCTCTAATTTAACTGAATCCTTTTACAAATGAGATACAATAACTACAGAACAACTCCAAGATTTATGTAAGAATGTCAAACAGTCCCTAGACGGCAGTCTAAGCATAAAAACTAGCATTATGGCTTGTCGCTAAAGCAGTATTTTTGTATTGTGCGCTATGTAGTTGTGCATTAGATTGTAAAATGCTGCTGTAAGATGCTAATTAAGGTAATAATCAGTAAAATCTGTCACAGTAACTCAATATTACTAGACAGGTAGTTACCAAGCTGGCTAGAACTGTATTCAACAATTAATTTAAATGTGTTCAAATTTTCTAATTTAAAAAAAGTTTTGGTTTGTGTATGTATTACCCCAAACAAACAACACAAAGATTTGTTATGTTAAGAAAAATGTCAATTTAATGCTTTAGCAGTTGCTTAGATCCATATTTTATCACTTTGACACGTGGCAGAGAGGAACCAGAAGATCAACCAGTGACTTTGTTATCCAAGAACAACTTTATAACTGACTGAGCCACGGGCCCTGAAGACATGATAGGGAATCAGAAACATTTTACACAACGGTAAATTAACAATATAGCCACAGTACCCATAATTCTCACTGTTTTATCTTCAGTATTCAGTATTGTTCAGTAAGTCGGGCGGAAGTAAAAATTAGGTCGTAATTCTCATTTTGTCTAGAAGTCAATCTTTAATTGAACTTCCACAAAATGAACAGCTTTAATACAAAAGTATAAAGTAGAAACACTGTGACATATAACTGTTTTCAGTACATATTTTAGCCTCTACGATAAACAAAACATATGAGTTTAGTCATTTAATCATGACTGTGTCTGTCTGTGTTAATCATAGTTTTGGAAATGGTGTCAGTAGATGATAGAATCAGCCTACACCGAGCTGACTGTGATCACAGTGTCATCGTTCACTCTGCTGCTGATTTCACCGTGGTCTATACTGCAACAACACACACAGGCCAAAAGCTTGTCTGCAGCCCCTTTCCTCAGGAAAAATACACACTCATGTTGGTGAGTGGAATGAGCCGAATGATAGTGATGAGCACAAAAGAAACAGTGTTAAGTCCTATACCTCTTACCAGGGACCAAATGATGGTAGGGAGGAATAACAGTGTGTAAATAAGCAGCACCAGGACCAGAACTGCAACAGTTCGTTTACATTTCAACACACTTACAGTTTTATAAATGAAACTAACCATGAAATCAGAAATAGTAATGTATTATAAATCTTACCTTTGAAACCTGGAGAACCACAACCTGGAAGTGCTTTCTGCACACGAGTTTATGGCTTTCACATCTGCAAAGACACATTCTGTGGTCATGTGGTAAGGAACGGGGGAGTGCAGTGGTTCCATGAATATAAAGTGAGATTGACTAAAGAGAAATGAGAAGTCAGTGTGGGTAATGACAGAAACCAATGGGAATAGTTTGACTAAACATAATTCAGCAATTCTAAATATTGCATACAGGGAAGAGCCAATACCACTTTGTCTCAGACTGAATAAAAATACATACATTTGAGTACATGGCTTTACAGTACAAGTTTAGTACTTGCATTGGTACTAAACTGTTTTATGAGTTAAACTGTAGACTGTAGACTGAAGAGTAAAATCCTCATTCATCCATTGCAGTTAATCAAACCCTCCAAGGATAAAAATTCCTGTGCCTTGTCCTGCCAGAACTAATATGGCAGCAATTAATTAAAAAAGAGAACTTCAGGTAACATTCTATACACTGCATTTAACCTGTGGTCATGTCGATGTTTGTCGCAAATATTAAAGGTTTTTAAAATATTCTTGAGACTGTTAGTAGCTAGATCAGAAGACTTTAGCACAGTTGACTTTACTGTTGTCCTCATTAATTATCTTAAAAACTCAGACATTTTTAATGTGGTTTCAGGAGCATGATGTTTGATGCTTGATGAGTAAGAGTACAAGTAAATAAAAGCGGGATCAGCATGGATGCCCAATATAGTTTGCTTTAGCTCTCACATAGTGTTAAGAGAAATGAAATGTCCCTTACAAACATTCAAGAAGAAAAACCCTCATGAAGTTTCGGAATATATTTCTTTTATTACTTTAGTTAGTTTTGTTATTTCAGAGGAAATTGTGGGTTCTGTTTTTTTGTGAACGGGTACGGGCACACTCACACACACACACACACACACACACACCTGCTTATCAGATTCAGTTCTATGGTGTAAAGCACTTTTATTCATGCTCTGTTTTTAATGATACAACAGTATTTCAATACATATATATATTAGTTTAATATTTTCTACAATCAATTAGCATAATATTCTCTACAGTCAAATAGCATAATATTTTCCACACAGTACATTTTACAACACTTGTTAAACACTGAGTTAAAAAAATACAAAGCACAACAACCAAAATAAAGTCTAAAAACAACTGATTAAAAGTTCAAAATTTGATACAGTTGATTTTGATACAAAAACCTTGCTACAATTTAACACAGACTAAAACATAACATGTTTTTTGTACATTTACTGAGGAACTAATGAAGGTTTACACAAACATTTCACAACCACCAGTATAATAAGGCTCACACCAGCACTTCCTTACTCTGTATGACATGAACTTAGTGTCTTCTCTCTCCCATAGTTGTATTTCCCCTTTTCCGTCTCCATCTCTCTGTCCCTGTCTCTGTCTCTGCAGGTGTCTTGTTGTTTTGTTGTTGCTTTTGTTGCTCTTTTCCTTTCTCTCTTCACTTTCCACTCACGACAACCGGTCAAGGCAGATGGCTGCCCACCCTGAGCCTGGTTCTGCTGGAGGTTTCTTTTGTTAAAGGGGGTTTTTCCTCTCCACTGTTCCCTGGGGTTTGCTCAAGGGCAATTTGTTGGGTTTGCGCTATACATCTTTATAGTCTTCACTTTATTCTGTAAAGTGCCTATGTGACTTTATTTGTGAATTGGCGCTATATAAATAAAGTTGAATTGAATTGAATTTAAGTGTTCCTATTAACATTTCTTCTCCTTTTTTTCCCTTTTCTTTCTTTTTCAGCCTACACTGAGCTGACTGTGATCCCAGTGTCATCATTCACTCTGCTGCTGATTTCACTGTGGTCCATTCTGCAACAACACACAGAGGCCAAAAGCTTGTCTACAGCCCCTTTCCTCAGGAAAAAGTACACACCAATACTAGCGAGTGGAATGAGATGAATGATAGTGCTGAGCGTAAAAGTTACAGCATTAGGTGTTGGGCCTGTTGCCAGGGACCAAATGATGTATGGCAGGATCATTAGTGTGTAAATAAGCAGCACCAGGACAAGAACTGCTACAGTTCTGTGTTTTTCGTCAGGGGGGATGCTGCTGGCTGCAGACAGAAATTTAAGGGTCCCAACCAGGAAGAACATAAGCAGGGGAAAGGGTAGTAAAAGAGGGATGTTAACAATGATTATGTTTATTTCTGTGTTCATAACCTCAACAAAGGAAGTGACACGGAAAACCAGAAAAGAGAAGGAGCCCAGAACACAAAACAGACCACTACAGATGTTTCCATTGCTTGTCTGAAGCATGAACACCTTGCTGAAATGATGAGTGAATACCTGTAACACAAAGTGGGCTCATATTAGAATTATCCAATAAAATGGTCGGACACAGAAGTAGCTTATACTCCACAGACAGATAACCACCTTTCCAAGGCGATGCACACCATGAAGTCAATACTGGCCATTGCACCAAAACCGCAGATTTTATTGAAGACCTCATAGATCCTAAAGTCAGTGACTGTCAATAAGACGATCAAGGAGCAGAGCTGAATGAGGTTAGAAACGAGAAGGTTGATGAAGTAGACTGGAGCAACTTGGTCCTTTCGTACCTGCAGAAAACAATTGGTAAAGGAGAACAAAGTTGATGTAAACAGTCAGAGCCAATTACAGTTTCAGTTCTTCATCAGTCTCATTGGTGCAAATACAACATTATAACAACTCAGAGGGCAAATGCCTGAGAATATAAATCAGATCTGATCCAACTCACAGTGTTGGAGGCAACAAAACCTTTAAAGTAACAAAATAATGCATAGTTCAAATCATAAATACTACAATTAAACTTACCAGATGCTCTGCAACTGCAAAATAGATGTTTCTTCAGATTCTAACACATTATTGTGTTTAAAAGAAAGAGGAACGATGTTGTTGTTGCTACTTATGCCCCCAGCTGGAATCGGAAGAAAGGCAACAACACACACCCCTGTTTTTATTGTACATGTAAGAGATAAATATGTAAAAACTAGAAAAAGCATTAAGAAAATGAGAATGGTTCAGCACTGTAAGGATTTTCTAAGCAAAGCTGAAAAAAGCAGAACTCCTTTTGCTAAAGTAGCTGAAATGTTTAATATAAAAATGTAATGAAATTTGAAAAAAGTAGAAAATAACCAGAATTAAAGGTTAACTTGTTTTGTCTCGAGTAGTTATAACATGATATAGTTGCAAAAAATCCTGGAATCTGTAGACATGTAATAGCTGAGTGCAAAGTTAAAGCTGAAGAAAAGTAGAATTGATAAAGTACTTAGTTGAAATCTCTGTGGGTCAAAGTATGAGGAATAATTTACATCTCAATGTGAAAAAAATTGAGTACCTGCAGTATTACCTACACCACTGTGAGCAGCAGAACGATTCACCAAACATGAGGATATACTTTATTTGAAGATACTTAATAAAATGGAGGCAGGGAAGTGATTTAAAACAGCCTGTTTGTGATTTGAGGATTTGTGGACCTCTGTTTTCATGGGCTCCAATGGGAGCTTCAGACTGAAATAAAATACTGAAAGAACCGTAAGTCCTGTCACTATGACAGCTACATTTCCTGAAAGAACACAAAATACCTACCCTTTAATATATAATTTGTTAAGAAAAGCTGAATGTTGAATAAAGAACAGAAGAAATAGAAGATAAAAAGTTGATAAAAGTTGGTGGGAAACTGAGAGGTTACATTTAGACATTTACATTTAGTCGTTTAGCAACTGCTTTTGTCCAAAGCGACTTACAAGTGAGCTACAAGGCAGCAAAAATCTGTCAAAGAGAAAACATCAAAGCAGAGTCGTATCAGAAAAGTGTTAACATTTCACGAGATGAAAGTGCAAGAAAAAGCAGTAAACCTGGCGGACCATCGACTGAAAGTGTTTGGCTTCGGCGTCTACAAAGACACATTCTGTGGCAAAGTGACAAGGGAACGTGTTTTATTCTGATGTGAGTGACTTTCATGTAATTATGCAAGTGTGTTGTTTCCTCAGGTGTGAATGTTTCATTGCATTGTTTTCCCTGAATACAATGTGTAAGTGAGATTATGAAAGTCTGTATCCCCTTACATTGAAATTGCATGTAGGAATTAAACCATAACCCAAAACCTAATATAATAAAAATACACATTCAGCTCATACAAAGCTTTTATCATTAAACTAAATAAAAACATCAAAGAGTGTATGTAAAAGTTACTGTAAAATAATATAAATTAACCTAGTGCAAAAGTTTGCCTCCCTTGATAAATTAAATTAAATTTGTACTAACTGAATATGCATTAAATATAATTTTGATAGTTTTTCTCTTTTTGCTCTTTTAAAATAAGGGAGTACAAACTTTTGCACATGACTGTAGGAAAGGGCAATGATCAGAAAGGTCAGAAAGGTCAGAAAGGCTTGAAGGCAGGGGTTTAGTGACACCTTTAGTTTCTGCATTACAGTTGTGAAAGGCAAAAACACTGTTATCTATCTCGCTAACCTCATATATTGTGAATATTTGTTTTAAAAACAACAAGTGTTATATTTTGGAGAAAACTTAAAGTCGGGAACAGCCCCGTGGATTTAAGTTTCGAAAGAAGGAGGAAAACAGCGAGAGGTCGCAGAGCTACTAAAGAGCAGAGGGGTGGGAAAGAAAACAGGGGAGCGAGGTAGAGAAGATTCAAGCCGCATCTCCCATTTCTGATTATGGGCAACATGAGGCCTCTGGAGAACAAGGTGGACGAGTGGACGGCACTGGTGAGGAAGGAAATTATCTTTCGAGATTGTGGACTAATTTGTTTCACAGAGACCTGGCTGCAGGACAGTATGTCCGGGACATGCATCAGTATTGACTGCTTCAGCACAGTGTAGGCTGATCGGAGGAGAGAAGAAACAGGAAAGGAGGGGGCCTGGTTATGTACATCCACCACATGTGATGTCATGCTGGTCATGTTATTGTGAAAAAGAGTCTGTTACCCGGAAATTGTTGGGCCTCCGTCCTATATATCGAGAGAGTGTTCACACAGCATACTGGTCGCCGTCTATATTCCTCCCTCCGCCTCCTCAGACAGCGCATGTGATGTCATACACTCATGATCTCTGGTGACTTGCAAACCTCTCCAAGACTCTATTCACCTTCACACAGTATGTAGATTGTCACACCGGGGGGAGAAGATACTGGACCTGATGTACTCAAATGTTAAAGAGGCCTACAGGTCTTCTGCCCTTCTGCCCCTGGGAAGGTCTTACCACAACCTGGTCCACCTCCTACCTGTGTACAAGCCAATGGTTCAACAAACAACAAAACAACAAAACAAAAGTTGCCCACGTCTCGCCCCTGCATGACTCAAACACCACTCCTGTCTCTGCAGCAATGACCATCTCAGCAGAGCAGATGAGTAGAGAGCTAAGCAGGCTTCGCCCCACAAAGACTGCAGGTCCTGATAGTTTCAACCCCAGGAAACTGAAAGCCTGTGCCCCACAGCTATGTGGCATCCTTCAGCACATCTTCAAGGGCCCACTCAAGGAGGATTTGTTGGTTTTCTGCATAAATCTATTAGGTCTTGATCTTACAGAGTAAGATCAAATGCTTACACGCCAGAAGTAATTACTGAGGGCAGATTAGCCTGGTAGGAAGGTAAAAAAAACAGTTTCAGTTACACATTTTGTCAGGGATCGGGTAGTTTGGTTTTAAGGACCCAAGTAAGGAGATGGCAAGAGGAGGTACAAAGAAAAAGGGTATTTATTATAAAGAATTAAGGAAGGGCGAACACAACCAAAAATCACCCCACAAGGAGGACAATGAACTTATAGATGAGTTAAGAGAACAAATAGTAACTAAACAACATAAATCCAAATGTAAACTTAAATACTCAAAAAGGAGGTCAACTTAGATTTAGTTTGATTAATAATCAAACTAAATGTGAGACAGAGGGAAATGAACATGAGTAACCAATTCAGGGTGCAAGATATAAACTGACAGGTGAGGATAAACTAAGGCAACAATGTAAGAAAAGAGGAACAAAACCAGAGAGAGTCCAAAAACAGGGATCAGACAGAGCAGAGAACAAGAGCCCAAACAGGGAGATCCAGGAGCAGGCAGCACAATAAGACATTTGGCAAAGTAACAGGGAGCAAAGAACAGAGGATACAGTGGATAAATGGGATAAAGGATGAACTGGCAAGGGACTGAGTGGAAAGCCGGGTTTAAAAGGACAGAGAAGCAAGTGAGACAAATCAGAATAAACGAGGTACGTAAAGACACCAAACAGAGTAAAAGGAAGTGGCACAGGAGGAGCAACCAAATAAAAGCCAAGGGCAGGAAATAAAGCTGGGAAAAATATGGAACAACTAAACACAGGAACAGGATTGTGCACATGTACCTTATCTGAGAGTGTCAGTTTCTCTCACTACGTTTTTACAAGTCCTCCTCACGAGAAACAGATCGTGAGAAACAAACTGCTAAACATCTCCCTTCATGTCTTGATGTGAGATAACAGAGTTACAGTGTTCAACTACAAACGAGTACTAACACGCTACAGTATGCACAGTTACAGGTAATTCACATAAACAAAGGGACTAGACAGGAGAAAACCTTAACTGTTTCTGGGAAATAAGCCATATTTTCTTTCTTATTTTCTTACAAATCATTTCAAGCATGGTTTGCATTAGAAAAACATCTAATGTAATTTTTGGAAAATATATCTAACTTTTCCCTAAGAAAATATTTCAGATAATATTAAACCAGCTCTAACCAGTAACAAGCTACAACAATGATCTATATAATGTCCCAGCAGAAGAACAAGAATTTCCCATATTTTAGGAATGAATGAGGAGGAGAACTGGAGACAGGCAGGTAAAATAACATTGGAGTAGGCAGATATCACCAGTGCCACGCACTTCATAGTTATATTTTATATATATATTTTGTCACATTAGATTTTTGTAGCAGTTGCAACCAGGCAGATTATTATGTATTTTTACTTCCCCCTATAGTTTGTTTATTACTATTTGTACCTAAAAATACTAGAATACATAAGTTACTTATTTTGCATTTCCTAAACAAACGCATAATTAATATGCAGTTTATTATATCTACAAACGTTTTTAATTTGTTGATCTTTTAAATTGTTTTCCAAATGTGCCACCCTATTTTGAGCATGTGCCACAGTCTGGCTATCCCAATTAAAATGTGTATATCTGCCACTGATTATAACACGTATCAAATTGCATCCTATAGCAAAGCCGGCAGTAAATTACCACACGGCTTGGAAATTGGACCAAGTCATCTCAGGTCTTATGCTATAAGGTGCTGAAATGACAGCTGGTTCCCATGTCGTCAAAAGCATCGGAACAAGGTTCCAAATAACACACAATTGTCCCGAGTTTAATTCAAAATCATATCAGTATACATGGTGCATTTTGTGGTGTTTAGAACTGACTGAGAAATGCTGATTTATGCTATCAATTGACTGTAACCTTAGAAATAACTATTCTGATACATTTAATTCAGACACTTTTAAAAATATTGTCATTACTTCCCATAAAGCTAATCAGCATTAAGACAGTAGCATTGGATGTTTAAGTTACATGCTCAGTTGTTGAGCTTAGATATTGACAAAGATGTACTTTTAATTAGATTACAGTGGAACGGTATCTCGAGCTGAATAATATGTAGGCTGTCACAAGTACATTTACATTTGTCATTTGTCAGATGCTTTCACCCAAAGGAAGGAAACCACGTCTCCCTTATCATCTATCCTGATTCATATATATATATATATATATATATATATATATATATGAATATATATATATGTGTGTGTGTGTGTGTGTGTGTGTGTGTGTGTGTGTGTGTGTGTGTGTGTAGAGATCTTGTTTTACATTTCTGAGAGAATATTTTCATTAATTTCAAAATTATTATTGTTATTTTTTAGCTCAGTTTTAGCTCAGTTGGTAGAGCAGTCGTCCACCAACAACAGGCTCGGTGGTTCGATTCCCGGTCCCTCTGGCTACAAGTCAAAGTGTCCTTGGGCAAGAAACTGAATCCCAAAGTTGTGAGTCTTTTTGTTTTGTGTTGCAAAATGCCAAAGGAAACTCTTTTTATTTTGTGGTGCTGTACTATATTACAAACCTTCTGCTAATATGTAACTGGGATGATATTAACTGAAAATCCAAATATCAAGACAAAGTCTCACATTTACGGCACTGTAAAAAAGCAGTGGTGCAGAGTGGGGAATTATTTTTCACCATTACTGTGGTGAAGCAGAAGTAACATTACTTGTGTAAAATGTTCACTTCTGTGGGAGGCTGCTTCACATTTACTGCCTGGTAAGAAATAGGCAACTGACAATCTTTTCTTTTTAACTCAGCAATAGAAACAATTTAAATTGTAGCCAAGTAAACCTTGTACAATCTAATACAGCAGCTCTGCCAATTTACAAAACAACTTGTTTATAATTAATTCAGCATATCAAGTGTTAATGGTGTATTTCATAAAGTACAGACGTTGTAGATGTACTGTACATCTGTCACCAGCAGGTGATGCCTGTGAGTGATTTGATCAAACGGTAACTGTGAAGCAGTAGATGTAGAAGAACACTCCTTGCCCCCTTATGGTTATGCTAGGGAGTAAAAAGCAGTAGTTTTAGCAGTAGTGGAAAGTGTGTTAATGCACTGTAAATGCACCTGTGCTTTTTGGTTTGGTTGTGAAGTGCAGCAATAAATGCTGCATATTAAACCAGTTCTGTCTGAATCTTTGTAAATTTTTATACTGTACAAATCAAGTCACAACAGCACTACTGCCGTGTCTAATTTATTAGGTTCATGGATTTGGTTGGATCCTAATTATGCTTTGTTGCATTAGCAGAAAACTCCATTTCAGTCTAAATTGCAACTCAACTCTTAAATATATGTGAACTGTTTTGTGCAAAGCTGAAACAACACACAAGAAACATTCATTGCTTGTGCAATTACTTTTGTAGCTTTACAGGGCACTAGTGTTAATGGTGTAAATGGACTCTGTATATCTGCCATGTGGTTCCTTCAATACTGATGTAAAATCATTATCCATTATTTTGTTTTGTATTGAATGGGCTCATGTACAGAGCCTCAAAGTTTAAAATGTGTCTACACATTTGTAGTTCGGATTGGGAATTTCTGTCACCTACCAGAGAATAAACGGCGTAGATGGCCACAAGAGTCAAAGGAAGACCAATAAAAATAATTACACATGTCACCACATGTCGAATTTTTGTTATAAACAGTGTTGCTGCCATTGCACTGTGTGGATGTGTTGTTAAAGGAGCTGAGAGCCATTCTTCAGAGTGAAGCCTGCAGATGGAGAAACTTTAGGTTATCATCAGTGTTCAGTGATTTTACTCTGCAGTTGTGTTTCACATACATCTACAGCACATCAAGAATAAACCAACATTAAATGAAAATCCATTAGAATCAAAACCCCACAAACCCCTAGTGTTTTGTATATATATTATCACCTTTCTGACAGTTTCAACCTAAAAAATTTGAAATTAAAACCTTGTAAAAGTAGAATTCATGGCAGAGCTGCTGTACTGGATTGTATTCAATTTCACAGGTGGTCATAATGTAGTGCCTAATTCCTGCATGAATAATAAGTGAAGATGCTCATTTTTCGAATGAAAAGTAAACTAAAAATAATAACAATTTAAAAACATGAGCTTTGTTCTCAAACAGGCTGAACATGAGCAGTAGAGACTTCGTTCATTCCATGAGTCTCTATGTTGTCAAGCTGTGGTCAAATCATTGTGGGAAAAGGAAGAACAGCGGTCAGTGCAATGTGGGTCAAAGGTCATTAACTTTGACCTCTGGCTGCAGCCAACAATACAGAGTGGTGCAGCACATGTGAAATCCATTTTTCTCTTCTAATGTGAACATGGATTAAGCTGCAAGCTCTGCCTCCTTCTAGCATCATTCACTGGATATGTATATGAGGTGTTTAGGGACTGTGGAAACTGTAGGTCAGTTATTTGAAATGCCCAAAACCGCTCCTGTAACTAAAACAGAAATGACTTTTTCTAGCATCTCATATCAGAGAACTTTATCAACCAGTGTAAAGCCTAAAGCCTAAAATAACCAGATAATTAGTTGGGTGTTGTTTGACTCATCTGCACAAAATTGCTGGTAACTGACTCTGGCATTGTCATTTTCTTCTACATATTGTCCTTTCTACTATAGTTATTGAATTGAAAACACTTCTTATAAGTTTAACTATATTATAATCTAAATTAATGTATTTTCAGTTACAGTTTTTTAAGGGAATTTGTGGGAGAAGCTGAAAGTGAAGGTAACTGCTAACTGGTTGAGATGTAACAGTTCACATATTTACATTCCCGTTTCTTGTGTTATGTGTCAATACATTTACGTTTCTTATTCATTAGAATATCCCTGGAATAAAAAAGTAATAAAACAAAAGTCTTACCTTTGACCGCTGTAAGACACAGCCTCAGTCCTATACCTATACAAGAATCTATTGCTATCTCCTTTGCTAAAACGCACTCTGTAGCAATGTGGCAAGTCGTGACATGCAGGAGCTTTCACAAAAAAGAAAAGAAAATAGCTTTAGTGACTCTTAGGAATTCCAAAAGTTATTTTGCCAACAAGCAGTTCTGATTAAGGTCCGTGGTGTCTCTAACACACCCAAAAAGGTTTCGGACAGAGACATGTTTCCCACTATGTTACATCACCATTTTCTTTAATGAAGCTTTATGATGGTTTAGGAACTGAATGCACTCAAAAACAACAAATCACAGATTTAAGTTTTTACTGCATTTTAGAAAATGGGGCAAATGGAAATGGGCTTTGTACATATGAGCACACATGCAAACGATAGAATAGTTAAAGTGTTAAAACGATACAAATAAATACAAGTTTGAGAACTTCTTCAGTCGCATTAGAAATAATGAGATAATGTAAAGAAATATTTCAATACACTACACAATTGCACAGTGTTTAATACTATTACCACTAACACTACTAATACTGTGTCTATATAATGTTCCACTATTATAAAATTTCACTGTTGCTACTAAACATTTTTATGGATACATGGTTACATTTTATTAGATGTATTTGAAACGTTAGCTTGAAATATCTTCCCTGCAACAACTTGTACCTCAACAGCACAAAACCATTGCATCCTTTTCTCTACTGTTAGTTGTACTATTACAGACTGGATCGGTAGAAGACAGTATTTATTTGATTACATTTATTATTTTATTTTTCATTCAGAAATTTTTCATTCTCTGTCTACAGGGAGCTGACTGTGTTTTTATCATTCATTGTTGATCTGCTGATATCACTGTGGTCTGTTCTGCAACAACACACAGAGGCCAAAAGCTTGTTTACAGCCCCTTTCCTGAGAAAAACATACATGAACAAATCAGCCAGGGGACTGAGCTTGACTAAAAGAAAAGACACATTGATAAAGACAAAGTTATTTTGGAAGTTTCCTGCCAGGGCCAAAATGGCACTGGGCAAGAACAGCAATGTGTAAATAAGCAGCACCAGGATCAAAAGCCCCACAATTCGCTGTTTTTCTTCAGAGGGGACGCTGATGGCTGCAGACAGAGCTTTAATGGTTGCACCAAAGAAGAAGATGAGCAGGGGAAACGGAAGGAGGAGGAAGATGCCAAACAAAAAATGTTCATCATTCCAGAAAACGCCAAAGAAGGTGTAAGCAACAGGAATGGCCCAGACCACAACACAGACTACCACAGAGATCTTGATTGTTCTTTTGTGACGGTACCACAGTGGCCAGGCAATGGCCAAGTACCTGTAACACAACAGAGACACATAAATGATCTTCAAGAAGCATCAGAATTAACAAGTAATAAAATGAAGTAGATATACATATTAAAAACAGGCATAGTTACCTTTCCAGGGCGATGCAGACCATAAAGCAAACACTGGCCATCAGACCAATGTGGTATATATAAAAAACGATTTTGCAGGCGAGCAAACATTCTACCACGTTGGCGATCATGCAGCAGAGCTGCATGAGGTCAGAAATCAGAAGGTTGATGACGTAGATCGGAGCAACATGATCCTTTCGGAGCTGCAAAAACATTGGTAAAAGTGTACAAAGCAGATGTAGTACTTGGAGAAAGCAAAAACAGTTCTCTTCTTGAGTGAAAGCAATGAACACAGCACATTTAGGTTAAAGAAAGCCAAGGCAAGAAATGTATTTTCTCCTAGGCAACGGTTAACAAGAAACATCGAAAACAACAGAGAAACAGGGAAGTAACTTCGTTGATAGGATTAACTTAGGCACTGGTAAATATTGTTACTCTGCCATTTTACATGAACACAGATACTGGAATTCCCTGTCCGTCTTGTTAACAGAATGATCAACTAAAGCAGTAGGAAAGGTGTGGACAAATAAGCAGTGTACAGCAGGTAAATCAACCTACAGTACCAGCTTCTTCAGAGTTTAATCTGATAGGTCTTTGACTGTGAGAGCAGGCAGGAGCAACACCACAATGTGGACGGAGAAGCTGCAGAGTTCATGCACAGGTGCAAAGAGCAGAGACAAAGTCTGATGGTAAAGGTTGTTAAAGCCAAGTACATCTACTATCAAATATATCTGTATTAACTATATTTGGCACACAGTTTTTTTATTTTAATGTAAACAAATTAAAGCTAACACTTAATTGTTAACTTAAATGTGCTGACGCACTAAGATGGAAAAACAAACATCTAACAGTCCAAATACTTTTGGACATTAAGGCTCCGTCATGATGTACACACCAGAGAAAAAACAGCATAGATGGCCATCAGGGTCACAGGAAAGCCGACAGAAATGATAATGCACGTCAAAACATAAAAGAAGTCCACTGATGATCCATTTTCATAGTCATCAGTGCTGTTGTAGTCATATAAGTTATTGTAGTAATCATAGCTATCGTTCAAGGTGATGTTACTGTGTGAAGGGTCCATTCTTCAGAGTGAAACCTGAAAATAGAAAAAGAGTGAACCAATATTTTACCAGGACAGTGTTGGTTTAGCATGAAAATCCATTAGAAAGATAAAAAAATAGGATGGCAGAATTTACTGACCCCAGATTGATTCCAGCTAAGGACCTTTGTTAGCCGTTGTCCCCTTCAAAAAACATTATTGGCTAAAAGGCCTTAATTTAAAATTAGCCAAAAATGAAAAAAAAAAAACTACAGTAAAGTACAAGTGCTCTAAAATTGCTTAGTACGTTCTCCATCTGTATATGTAGTAATCTGTATTTCTTATATTTTAAGTAATATCTTTATTTAGCTCTATTCAGTCAAATAGGCAGATTTTTGTATACACTGATATTTTACTTACTAAAATTTGTAGACAAAATAAACTAACATTTACAGGTTTGACTGTAGTGTAGTAGCACAATCGCAAGTTATTCATATTCCTGTTTCTCATTTGGCAATACATTTAGAATTTTTTACTTATAAGATGATTCATATAATAGTATAGTATAAAAGTAATGCAAAACAAACCTTATCTTCAAAGGATGGAGGACCAGAGACTGCTTCATTTGCTAAAGTCTACTACTTTTCTTTACACAGTCTGCTGTAATGTGGAAACTACTTCCATGTATAGCATTTTTCTTAAGAAAGAGGAAAGTACATTTCAAATTTACTTCCACTGAAGCCTAAGTAATGGAGAGTTCAAATGAAATTCATAGCAAAAAAAGGCAACTGCAATCACCAGCCATTTATTTATGAAAGCCAGCGATAAAATATACCAGTTTCCCAGAGAAGGTCGGTTGCAAGTTTGTTTTGAAAAAGTGAACGGTTTTAAAAAGTTTTAGTGACTCCTCAGGAAATGAGAGAGCTTATTAAGTTAGGAGTTAGAAGAACAGTGTTTTAAAAAGGCAGAATAGCTTTTTAGAAATGAGTCACTCTGATCTTTGTGGAGTTTATACTATTAAAAATAACACTTTATGATTTATTCTTTCAACAAATCAGCTTTCAGCTTGTCTCTTCAAGAGTCACCACAGTAGAACATGTTACGTACATTGATTTGGCATGAGGTTTTACACTGGATGTCCTTCCTGCCGCATTCCACCCAATTTTTATCCGGGCTCAGGACCAGCACCAAAGTGGCCCGTAGGTGGCTGGGTGTGGCTACACCTGGTGGGATTCAAACCCGCTGCCTTCTGCATCCCAACCCAGTGCTCTACCACTGATCCATCAGGCCTCCCTATGTTTTAGCCCTTTATCTTTTGTCATAATTGTTGTCATAGGAAATTCATAAAAGAAGTTTGCATTCACTTTTATAAATATTTATAATTATTTATTAAATTTTATAATTATTCTAAACAGTAGGTGGCTCTTATTGTGAAGCCATGGGAAATGTAATCTGTTCTCACTAATATTTATGCTGCTTTTTATTTAGAAAAACTTTGGTACAGGACCTGACCTGTGAGGAGAAGAAATAGACACATTCGAGCTGTGGTCAAGCTGTGGTATAACTACTCATGGTCTGTTGTGCAAGCAGGTTGGAACGGTTGGAGAAAAGTGTCAGGTGGGTTGTGTGATAAAGGAGTATCAGCGAGAATGAAAGGAAAGGTGTTCAAGATAGTGGTGAGACCAGAGATGTTGTTCGACTTAGAGACAGTGACACTGTAAAAAAATGACAGGAGGCAGAGCTGGAGCTAGTAGCGTTTAAGATGTTGAAGTTCTCTTTGGGAGTGATGAGGATGGACAGGGTCAGGAATGAGGACATCAGAGGGACAGCTCATGTTAGATATTTTGGAGATAAAGGCCAGATTGAGGTGGTTTGGACATGTTCAGAGGAGAGACTGTGAATATATCAACCAAATAATCAACTTTATAAAAATCCTGTAGTTCTAAAGACAAACCCAAAATAAATCCAGTTATTAAACATTTATTGTCAATAAAATGTCTTTTGCTGTTTTTACAGCTGAAAGTGACTTAGATTTTACCCCACAGAAGCAGATCTCAGCTACATGGTGTTTTGTAGACTACACCAGAGTGGGTGTGGGAAGGACACTAAAACCAGTAAAATCCCCCTTTTAAAAATGTCTCCAGTAAAACTGTGGGCAGGCAGTGCAGAAAAACCCAAAATACTCAGCTGTGTGGGGTGTTAATGGCCGCCCTGGCCTTCCACCACTGCTGTGTGTGGCATAGCTAGATTGACTAGATGAATGCTCTAATCTTATTAATTTAGACCCTGAAATTTATATCTTCTAAGCAGTAAAAATATACGTACAGTTTAAATAATTTTCCAGCAACCATAACATTTGTCACTATATGAGGGAAGCTGCCCTTAACCAGTGTGACTGAAGTATCTGCAGTTTCAGGCATTAAATTAAATGTATAATTTACGGTTCCATCAGTTACATGTCTCCTGCTTCACTACCTGCTCTCCAGGATTTTTACTCTGTTCTGTAAGTGAAGGTGCATAATTTTTAATCTCATTCTGTTGTAACAACTATTTGAGCTTCTACTGTGTGTTTGTGTTTGTATCATTTTACAGTGGAGTCATACAGTCAGCACAAACAGAAGATGGTTAACAGTGACTGGGTGAAGTTGAGTAATCCAAATGTCACAACATCAGTCAGCATGACTAATGTTTCTATCTTATTCATCTGGAGAACTTTGGCTGCAAACAGAATCAGGCAATATTACCCAAGTATTTTTCATTTTACTCACACTGTGTTCTGCATTTAGTCAGCATTACAGTGACACTTTAGTTGCAAAGAAAACTAAAAAGAGTCTAAAACTACTCGTCTTAAGTTATGTTATTGGGAATTTAAAAACTTCAGGTGAAGTCCATATAAATAAGGGAAAATAATTACAATAAATAATGTTTAACCTAATTGCAAATGCAAATGTTTGGAGACTGGACTGGAACAAGACCTGAGCTGCCGTTAAAAATATCGGAGTTTCTGTCTCTATATTAACAGGAATGGCTTCGAACACATTTTGCAATGGCCGATTTAGTGAGGACAATCACTGTAGATCAAATATTGATGCTAATGTTGTCTCGAAAGTCTGTCTGTGAGGACAAGAACTTCGTGGAGTCATCCGGTGGAGAGGACAGGAAGAGCTGTGTGTCATCAGCATAGCAGTGATAGTAGAAGCCATGTAAGGGGATAATAAATGATAGATTGTAATATAGTAGTTTTAGAGTTGGACCCAATAATGTGCTTGGCACAGCTTTTCAGTTTTAAAAAAGTTTATTATAGAGTGTTATTGTTGGCAAGGCAGGATGATGATGTGGTTAGACCTCCGAGTCGCTACCAGTGATTAGTAAAGCGGTAACAAAGTGATAGGACCAGGAAACAGGAAGTGGCTGCAAAATAAAAGTCCTAAGGGAGGAAGTGAAATTATGGATCCTGACATCTACTTCAGGTGGAGAGCACCCGGTTGAAAGCCAGACCTTTTGGCCGGGGGCATACTGTGGGGCCGGAGAGCGCCACTTGTTGGCCCACTTCTTGTAACCAGACACTAACTTGAGAAGTGTCTGGCGTGCTCTTCGCCAGGCAAGGTGACAACGTCGTACTGCAGCAGCGGCTGATGGAACCATGGCATCAGAGTCTTAGATAGAGATCAAAGGTGGTTGGTAGCCATAGACCACTTGGTAAATGGTCTGCACTTATATAGCGCTTTTCTACCTATTGGCACTCAAAGCACTTTACACTGCTTCTTATTCACCCATTCACACTAACAATCACACACACATTCATACACCGATGGGGGAGCTGCTATGCAGCTAGCCAACACTCACCGGGAGCAACTAAGTTGGGGTTCAGTGTCTTGCTCAAGGACACTTCGACATGTGACTGGAGGAGCCGGGGATTGAACCAACAACTGTGAGATTGGTGGACAACCGCTCTACCTTCCTGCGCCACAGTCGCCCTTGGAAGGGAGTTGTGAGCATACTCCATCCAGACCACATTTCTTGACCATGTGGAGGGATCCCGTGCCCACACTAAGCACCAGTCTCCAGTTCCTGGTTGAGTCCCCCGGATTGACCGTTTGACTGTGGGTGAAAACTGGAGGACAGGCTGACTGAGATCCCCAGCAGCAGCACAAAATTGGCTGTGAACTGGGGCCTTCGGTCAGAAACAATGTTATGGGACAGGCCATGAAGGCGGAAGACATGGGTGTGTCAGCAGTTCCCTTAGAGGTGGGCAGCTTGGGAAGGGGTATGAAGTGAGCCATTTTTGAGAAGCGGTCAACAACTGTGAGAATGGTCATCATGCCGTATGAGAGGGGAAGTCAAGTGACAAAGTCCATGGATATGTGGGAAAATCGTGTCTTTGTGATAGGTAAAGGGCGGAGGAGAGCTCTGGGGGAATGTCTGGGAGTCTTGGCCTGGGCACACTCAGGATAAGCGGCCACATACTCCTTAACATCATTGGGCATGGAGTACCACCAAAAGCTTTGCCGGATGACAAAAAGGGTTCTAGCGACACCAGGGTGACAGGTTAATTTAGAGGCGTGGCACCAGTGAATTACCTTGGAATGTAGGTCCTCGGGAACATAGAGGAGATGAGGAGGACAGGCAGAGGGTGCTGGTGCTTGGGTGAGGGCCTGAATGACCTCTTCTTCGAGGTAAACCTTGGCTGCGGTGAGATTAACGGAAGAGGGTAAATTGTAGTCAGGGTCCTGGGGCTGGTCATCCGGGTCGTGCATGCGGGATAAGCCATCTGCCTTTCAGTTCTTTGAGCCTTGTCAGTAGGAGAGGGTGAAGGCGAATCTACCAAAAAATGCCCACCTGGCCTGACGAAGGTTCAACCATTTGGCAGAGCGGAGGTATCCTAGATTTTGTGGTGTGTAAGAACCAGAAAATACTGTTTGGCTCCCTTCAACCAGTGTCGCCACTCCTCAAGGGCTAGCTTAACGGCCAAGAGCTCTCTTTTGCGAACTTCATAATTCTTCTCTGCTATTGAGAGGTGGCGATAGAATAAAGCACATGGATGAACTTTATTGTCTTCCTTGGAATGTTGTGAGAGAATAGCACCGACTCCTGTGTTGGAGGCGTCAACCTCCACAATGAATGGGAGGTCAGGGTTGGGAAAGGTGAATATGGGGGCTGTGGTAAAACGTGACTTGAGTTTATTAAAGGCAGAAGAGGCTTGAGTGGACCATGTGAACTTGACCTTAGACGAGTTGAGCTGATGAAGAGGTGCTGCTATTGAGCTGTAGCCTTAATGAAGCGATGGTAAAAGTTGGAAAATCCTAAAAATATTTGGAGCTGTCGTCGGGAGTCAGGTGTTGACCAATCCTTTACTGCCTGCACCTTAACAGGATCCACGTGATGTTGCCTGGTGAGATGATTTACTGGAGGAATGTGACAGTGGGAGTGGAACTCAAATTTTTCTGCTTTGACACATAATTGATTTTGGAGGAGACGTTGGAGGACTGCTCTTCCTTCCTGCACCACAGTTGCCCCATGATAGAACCCAGGGATGTAGTATAGACGGATGTGACCAGAGTAGCAGGGGATCGAACCAACAACTGTGGGATTGGTGGACGACCGCTCTTCCATCCTGCACCACAGTCACCCCAAGAACTGAACTCAGCAATACACCGGTAGAGGGGCTATGAGAGTTAGATATGTTAAACATGGCCCTGCCACGACACCTTGAATGTTCGTCTCGATAAGTAAGACCGAAGCCAGGCTAGAGCTGATCCAGAGATGCCCTAGTCAGAGAACGTGGGCAAGAGGATCTGATGGTTTACAGTGTCAAAGGCTGCACATAGGTCCAGTAGGATTAAGACAGAAGACTGATCCACTGCTTTTGCAGCTCAAAGCGATTTCACGAACATCAGGATTCTGTTTCTATGGAGTGACCCCACTTGAAGCCAGATTGGTTGAAATGGAGGAGGTTGTTCTTGGAAAGAAAGTCTGACAGTTTATTGAAGATTGTTCATTCTATGGTCTTGGCCAGAAATGGAAGAATAGAAACAGGTAGGTAATTTTCCACAAGGGAGGGATCAAGAGAAGGCTACTTAAGCAGTAGGGTAATCTGGGCCTGCTTGCATGAGGTTGGAAAAGTGCCTGTTGTGAGAGATACGTTGATGATTTGTGTAATAGGTGGCATTACTGCAGTTACAACTGCTTAAAGGAGAGTGGAAAGGATCAGATCCAGAGAGCAGGTGGTCAGATGGTTAGGGAGGAGGAGGGTGATACATTGTCCTCAGTCAGAGTTGACAATAAGGAGAGCGATGCAGTGTTGGAAGAAGTTAGCAGGATGTCATCATCTGGAGGAGACAACTATTAGCTGATGGCAGATCCTCATTATTAAAGAAGCCGGCAAAGTCGTCGGCAGTGAGAGAGGTGGATGGAGGAGGTGGAGGTAGGTAGGAAAAGGACTTGGACGTTGGACTCGTGCGGTAAGCGGTATTGTGTCACTTTCTATTCCTGCAAACTCCTGGGTTTCCACCGAAGGACTGTCTCCACACCATGTAAAATAATCCAGCTATTCAGGCCCCGGTTCAAACCTCTGTCTCTTGCTAAACAGGACAGTGTGTCTGAAGTACTTCTGTGTGCATTTTGAGAGAGGAGACAGGGACTTTGGGACAGAGTTCTCATTAAGAGAATATTGCTTATTTACAACATTTACAATTTGTTAAAACTTGTAGTGCTCCAGGAAGGTCATGCAACAGAACCTAGGACTTTTCCCTCTTCCAACTCTTCCTCCTCTGCTCTGTCTACAAAATTTTAAGATCTGATCCAATAATAACACACATATGTGACCTAAACAGTTACAATCAGATATCATATCTAACTTGGATACCAAAGATTCAGGACACGACAATTACATAAATGTACATAAAGTGTGTGTTTATTGGCAGTGTACAGAATAGTATATTTAGTTCTTTTAAATTCAACTATATTTATAGCGCTAAAACACAATAAAATCTTCTGAATGCATTTTACATAATAAGGTCAAGAGTTTACAGATTGTTAGGGAAAACCCAACAAATGCCCTTTAATTAAAAAAAAACTCGCTGTAGGTATCACAATATATGACCATATGAACTTCCTATCAGTGTTGATGCAGATCCACATTACAACAAACCATTAACCACTGTCCTGTACAGTTTGCAGCTCCATGTCTCCATCTAGTGATCAAACATGAAGTCTTCCATGGAGCCTCCTTTTAATAAGTTAAATTATTGATGGGTTATTGATGACCTTAATCCACAAATATGAATCTGAGTCATTAACAAATTAGGCAAATATGGATTTGAGTCATTAACAAATTAGGCAATCTAATAGTATCATAAACTGCTATTTGCAAATGTTTGTGTATTTATATTCGTTGTTATGCTTGTAATTTGTAGTATGAATTACAATCATACACTAACTGAATAAAATAGGTAAATACAACAGGCATTTGGATAAATTATATGTACAGCAGTCACAGGGAGAAAGTCCCTTAGACCATATTCTTTTATGTTTTTTGTTTTTTCCCCCACTGTATTTAGAGGAGACTCTTATGTCAGTATCTCTACTGAAAACACAAGTTTGATCTTCTTAACAATAATCAGGTCACATTATCAAATGCAGATAAAAGAATGCAAATTAAAAAATGAATTTGAATTAAGAATATGAGCATCAGTGAAAACAACAGTGGGGAAGAGACTTTGTTCCAGGGTGATAATGATGATGAGAGATGTAGTTTTTTCTGTTTGAAAACTCACAATTGCTTTTACAATTTAAGGTTGTTTAAGGTTGTAATGTTTTTTTTTAAGAAAATCACGTCATATGTGTTATATGCAGAAAATTCAAAATTAAAATCAATGAAATCCTTCTAAAATGTCAAGGTGGCTAAATAAAATATTATATTCTTCATTTCCTCAAACCCAACATTCTTCTTTTCCTTTCAGTTGTTACCTTTCAGGAGTTGCTACAGCGAATCATGTGCCTCCATCTAACTCTGTCCTCTGCATCCTCTTCTCTCACACCAACTAACTTCATGTCCTCTCTCACTGCATCCATAAATCTCCACTTTGGTCTTCCTCTAGACCTCCTGCCTTGCAGCTCCAACCTCAGCATCCTTCTACCGATATATTAAAAGTCTCTCTTCTGAACATGTCCAAACCACCTGAATCTGTCCTCTGACTTTATCTCCAACACATCTAACATGAGCTGTCCCTCTGATGTCCTCATTTCTGATTCTGTCCATCCTCGTCACTCCTAAAGAGAACCTGAACATGTTAAGCTCTCCTACCTCCAGCTCTGCCTCCTGTCTTTTCTTCAGTTCTACTGTCTCTAAGCCGAACAACATCGCTGGTCTCACCATCGTCTTTAACCCCTTTTTTTCATTCTCGCTGATACTCTTTTATCACACAACACACCTGACACTTTTCTCCATTCGTTCCAACCTGCTTGCACTCGCCTCTTCACCTCTTTTTTCACACTCTCCGTTGCTCTGAACCGTTGACCCTAAGTACTAAAAGTCCTGCACCTTCTTCACCTCTGCTCCCTGTAACCGTTCCACTTGGGTCCCTCTCAATCACACACATGTATTCTGTCTCAATACGGCTAAGCGTCATTCCTCTGTTTTCCAGAGCAGACCTCCACCTCTCTAGATTTTCCTCCACCTGCTCCCTGCTATCACTACAAATCACGATGTCATCTGAAAACATCATAATCCATGGAGATTCCAGTTTAACCTCATCTGTCATTCTGTCCATCACCAGAGCAAACAAGATCTCCTTGATGCAGACCCACCTCCACCTTGAACTCCTCTGTCACGCCTACAGCAGACCTCACCACAGTCTTACAGCTGTCATACATGTGCTGCACCACTCTAACATACTTCTCTGCCACTCCAGGCTTCCTCATACAATACACAGTTCCTCTCTCGGCACCCTGTCATACGCTTTCTCTAAATCTACAAAGACACAATGCAACTCCCCATGACCTTTGTTAGGGTTTGTTAATTGTTTCCAACATTAAATGTAATGTTTGCCTGGGTTTGTAATGTAATGTGTGTTTGTGATGTGTCTATGTACTGAGGATGTCATTAGTGACACCATATAGCTTTGATAGTTTGCCTTTGATAGTTGACTTTGTAGTTTACCTTTAAAGTCTGTTGACCAGTGGTCAAGGAAACAATGCAACGCTATATTATCATTATGTGATGAATTGCATTTTTCATTGGCCTATACTTATAAGGAGTTGTTTTTCAATAAATAGTGTGAACAAGGAAGAGCCCGGTGGAGTTGGCTGAGTTCGGGTGAAGTGTTAAGTCACTAAGACCCCGAAGACAAAAGTCGGCTCGTTTTGTTATTTCACTGTTATTGAACTGTATTTCCAGGTGTAATCTGTGCTGTTGAGGTTGTTAGAACCCAACAACCTTCACTGTACTTCTCCATCAGCATCCTCAAAGCTGCATCTGTTTTATTTTTTCTAAGCATTAAACCATATTCCTGCTCACAAATGCTCACCTGTCCTTAGCTTAGCTTTCACTACTCTTTCCCACAGCCTCATTGTTTGGCTCATCAGCTATATTCCTGTGTAGTTGCCACAGCTCTGCACATCTCCCTTGTTCTTAAAAATGGGCACCAGTACACTTCTCCCCTAGTCCTCAGGCATCCTCTCCCCTTTCCAAGATCTTGTTAAACAAACTAGTCAGAAATTCTACTGCGACCTCTCCTAGACACTTCCATACCTCCACAGGTTTGTCATCAGGACCAACTGCCTTTCCACTCTTTATCCTCTTCAACGTCCTCCTCACTTCACTTTTACTAATCTTTGTTACTTCTTGCTCCACACCAGTCACCTTTTCTACTCTTTGTTCCCTTTCATTTTCCTCATTCATCAACTCTTCAAAGTTGTTCCATCTTCCCATCACACTCCTGGCACCTGTCAATACATATCCATCCTTATCTTTAATCACCCTAACCTGCTGCACATCCTTCCCATCTCTATCTCTTTGTCTGGCCGACCTGTACAAATGCACCTCTCTGTCTCAGCTCCTCCCTGAAAACTCTACAACACTCTTCCTTTTTTATCTTCCACCACTTTGTCCTCTACTTTGCCTTTGTCCTTCCTCACCACCAGAGTCATTCTACATACAACCATCCTGTGTTTCCTGGCTATACTTTCCTCTACCAATACTTTACAGTCATTGATCTTTAAGATAAAAACCTTAGCATAAGATGTAGTCCACCTCAGTGCTTCTACCTCTGGTCTTATATGTCACTGTATGTTACTGCCTCTTCTGGAAGAAAGTGTTCACTACAGCCATTTCCATCCTCTTTGCAAAGTCTACCACCATCTGTCCTTCTGCGTTCCTGTCCTGAAGACCAAACCTCCCCATCACATTCTCATCACCTCTGTTCCCTTCACCTACATGTCCAGTGGAATCTGCACCAATCACCACTCTCTCACCTCTGGGGAGGCTCTGAATCACTTCATCTAACTCACTCCAGAATTTCTCCTTCCCTTCTAACTCACATCCTACCTACGGGGCATAACCACTAACAACACTGAACGATCACGCCTTCAATTTCCAGCTTCAGACTCATCGCTTAATACTCTTTTCACCTCTAGCACGTTCCTCAAAAACTCCTCTTCCTCAACTCTGACATTTTTTATTTATTTGTCCATTCAGCTTATCCCGTGATTTCAGGGTCGCCACAGCGGATCATTGTCCCAATGAGGATTTGGCATAGTTTTTTTATGCCGGATACCCTTCCTGACACAACCATCCCCAATTTTTACCGGTCTTGGACCAGCACTGCACAGCTGGGAAGGGGGATGGGCTGTTGCGGGTTAAGTGTCTTGCCCAGAGACACTTCGACATATAGCCGGGACCGGCCATTAAACCACTAACCCAGTGGTCTGTGAAATTAATACATTTTTAGTTTACAGCAATATACTGTATGATATATGTATGTTCAGCAGTTCTGCGTATTGTTGACGAACTTCTGTCACTCACAAAATAGGATGGGTCGGGTCACATTTCTAGTACTTGTTTCTCACCTTTTCATTCTCTGTCTTAATGGAACTTACTGTGTTTCCATCATTCATTGCTGATCTGCTGATCAAGTCACGTTGAGATTGTTGTTTTAGCAACATATCAACCATCTCTAATCTTCTCTGGAGCAGGTCTGCTCAGGTTGAGTTGGGATAAACAAGATAACATGTTAGATTTAAAAATTGTTGGAACAAGACATTCATATATATCTTATATCGATCTATCTATAGAGACAGAGAGAGGGGCAACGATATAGACCTAAAGAACCCATTCCTCTACTAATCAAATGATTTAAAATAAAAAAACATATGTAACTGTAATCCTAGGATGTATAATTTTAATTTAATTTAGATGTGCTCAAGCACTAAAATTGAAAAACAAATGTATAACAGTAACAGGTCATCAGGGTCAAAGGAAGGCTGACAGAAATGATAATGCACGTCAAGACGTATATGATGTCGGTTCGACATTACTATCAACATGGCTGGTTTTGTTGCTGTAACCAAAACTGTTGCCCTGTTGGGTGTTGATGTATAAATGTTCCATTCTTCAGAGGGAAACCTGAAAAGAGAGAAGGTTTGTAACATCTGTAGCTTTTTACACAAATACAGTACAACTACAGTACAGTATTTATCATGAAGTAAACCAGTATTTTAGCCTGACAGTGATAGAATTAGTAAAAAATAAAAAGAAACTGTACACTAGAACATTTTTTGCCGCTCTCAGCACTTACACACAGTACTAGGTGTACAACCAGACACATGTACCAGTAGTGGTATATGTTTCTGGTTAAGACACATACAATGTAACTGCAGTGTCAGCAGTTTCTTTTCAGCCAAGGAACCTTACTGCATGTTGTCATCTGTACTTCAAGAAACCTTATGAGATTAAGTTCTGTATATTAGCAAACCTTGAGGCTCTGATTATCCTTTTTATCACAGTTATATCACACCTGCAAGCTGTCAGCATACTCAAAATAACAAGTTAGATAGTTTGATGTTTTTGACCCTGTTTATTTATACATACTTACTCATGAGGAATCAAACTGATTCTGATCTGATGCAGATCTTTGTCCCTCTAAGATATGTATTTTTATCTTTTTGCAGTCTAAAACAGGAGCCCCACAGGAAACAGTTTCGTCACCTTTTATTTATTTTTTTTACACTTTAAACAGCAGATTGCAGATGTGTAGGTGTCATGTCATCTCCAAAAATTTTCAGATAATTCTTGGTAGGGTTAAAATGAAATAGTAATGGCCAGGCGCACACACAGTAGGTGAGATAAATAAATTTGGCAGTTGGTGCGATGACAACTACCTTAAACTAAAAAGGAGGTTTTTACTGACTTTTGTAAAAAGATAGACAGAGCAGAATGAAATTCTCTTGTCTATTTTTGAGGTCAAATCGACATGAAAGTGCATTTTAAATCTTGCATCAGTTCGAGGATCATCTTCTGTTAAATATTTTAACAATTTGAGAAGCATGTGGGAAATTTAGGATGGTTAGATGCTCTACTGAACAAAACTGCTGTCAAACATCTGAAAGAAAGGACCTTTTTTTAAACTACCTTCCCCTCTGTGTCTGAAAACATTTTCTATTCTTATTTAATGAATGATCATATTGTCTCACAGACATTTTTCACTTTTAAATTGTAATTTTTAAGAATTACATTAAATCCTTCAATAACTTGCATTTTATTTTTGAAAAATTATGAATTATTATTATTTTTTTGCTACTATCTTAGTTATACATTTTGTCACAGAGCCACACACCCCTGTCTGTGTCTGTTCGGATTGAGCTGGTGAATGTGGATAAAATGAAACTAAACTGTTTAACAGCTTTTCACCGTTTGCATAAATATTTGCATTCCTGATTCTTGTGTTATCACGAGTTCTCGTGTTACATTTGCAGTTATTATTTGTCCATATGGTAAAATAAGTAAGCAACATAAATCCTACCTTTGAGAGTCTACTGGTTTTGCCTCTGCAAACACACAGTCTGAGGTAATTTGGCGAGTAATCAGGGGAGGGAAGTGAATTAGACAAACTTGTGGAGGAAGTGGGTTTGCAAATGTGTTCCACTGTCTGACAAGTAGTTCTGACTTTAATCAGAGGCTTTACACTGTGATACACTTTGACAATTAGGGTGAATAATTACCAAAGGGCTGCTTATGTTTATGGTACCTTGCCTTTTGAAACGAGCAGACAAATCAATACGTGATTTTCTACACGTAATTTTCTTGGTCTTGTGGTCTTAAAATATACCCATAGGTGTAAATTAGTGAAAGTAAAGTTAGCTACCTAAAGGCTGGGAACAACATCAGAACCTGAAAGCAATGGACATGTGACTTATTTAAAAGCCAAAGATAGGGATAGAGTAATTTTGAAGGTCGACCTTGGAGTCCTAAACAGTTACACTCCATTTCTCCACTTAATGCTTTAGCCTGTCTGGAGAGAGTCTGACATAAGGTAAGGAAGGAACAGAGGGAAGTGGCTTTTGTGTCATGACTGGCATTTACACTATTAGTTATGCGATTGCATGTTTTCAATGTCTACTGGTATTTTAATGACAGTGGATGCCAGTAGAACAGGTTATATAGATAGTGGAGCAGGTGAATTCACTTGAGCTGATGACAAGGAACAGAGGTGGCCAAGAAAGGGAAGGCAAGATAGTCAGCTGTCTACAAAACAGGAAGTGGTCATTTTTTTCAATTGACCTTTTTTTTCAGTTGAGCGCTGTAAAAATTTAAAAACAAAAATTTACTTATATAAAGTACATAGATTATGTTGCTTATATGGAACTGGGGTCACAGGATTCACGATATTTTGGAGAAATTTTTATCATCTGGTTTGATCAAAGACATTTAAACTCTAGGATAAAAAATTATTTGGAGAAGTGAGAGTGATGTGTTAATGTTATTTAATCAGACACAAGATCAGACACAAGAGATGTGTTTCACTATCATATTTAAAATAAATTAAACCATCAAACATTGAGCGTTTACTTAATGACCCCCCAGCAAATACAGAAGCATGATGCTGAGCTCAGTTACTCAAAAAAAAAAACATCTAATTTTCTACTGTGATTGAACTATAAACACTGAGAAACATCCAACTTGGGCGACTGTGGTGCAGGAGGTAGAGCAATTGTCCACCAAACACGCAAACCAATTGGTTTGATCCCCGGCTCCTCTGGTCACATGTCAAAGTGTCCTTGAGTAAGACACTGAACCCCAAGTTAGTTCCTCCTGGTGAGTGTTGGCCAGCTGCATAGCAGCTCCCCCATCGGTGTGTGAATGTGTGTGTGATTGTGTGTGTGAATAAGAAGCAGTGTAAAGCGCTTTGAGTGCCAATAGGTAGAAAATTGCTATATAACTGCAGAACATTGACTATTAACCAACTCTGTTGATTTGCTGATGTCATTACTTTCCATTCTACAACAACACACAGAGGCCAAAACCTTGTCTACAGCTCCTTTCCTAAGCAAAACATACAGAAAAGAGTCTGCAATGGGGCTGCACAGAACCATAATGAATCTCAGGTAATTAAAGGAATAGTTTTCTGTAGTGTTTTCAGCCAGGAACCAAATGATGCTGGGCATGAACAGCAGTGTGTAAATAATCAGCACCAGACCCAACGTGGCCACAATTCGTCGTTTTTCATCAGGGGGGACACGGATGGCTGCAGACAGAGCTTTAAGGGTCCCACCCAGTGAGAAAATGAGCAGTGGATATGGAAGAAGGAGGAAGACAGCAAACATGGTTGGTGCAACATAGATATCACAGAAATGGATAAGGAGGAGAAGGACAAGAGGAAGGGCCCAGACCACAACACAGACCATCAAAGAGATCTTGATTGTTCGTCTGAAGCGGTACCACAGTGGCCAGCTGATGACCAAATACCTGTAATACAAGAGAGACACATGGAGGAGCATCAGAGTTACTGGGAATAAAGACAGATTCAGCTACTCGCACACTGGATAGATGCATAACTACCTTTCCAGGGAGATGCACACCATGAAGCCAACACTAGCCAGCAGACCAAAGAAGTATAAATAGGAGAAGGTATCCGAGATTATATCTGCAGTGTCTGTCATCAGAACACTCATGGAGCAGAGCTGAATAAGGTCAGTGAGGAGAAGGTTGATGACGTAGATTGGAGCAGCTTTGTCTTTTCGCACCTGCAGAAAAATGTTAGTAAAAATGTAAAAACGCTCAGCAGCCAGCTATTTAACCACTTCCTCGACTCTGCTTTGCCCAGTTGCAGTTACAACCATTTATGCATTTTTTAAAAATCACATTTTCATATAGAAAATCAGCTCTGACGCTGGTTGATCTAGATATGACCCATTCTGTCCTGAAGACATTTGGTGCATTTATCAATCAGACTCATCAGCATGTCGTGTTTTGAAATGCAAGGTGCACCTCTCACCTCTGCCTATGCAAATTTAGGAAAAGCATGAGATAAGTTTACATTATGTTTGCAATGCAATTTGTGGGAAATTCAGCCTCTGAAAGACCAGGCAAACTTAATACAGGTGTTTAAGAGCCATTTTTTGTGGTGTAGAAATGAAACAAGTTTAGAAAAATGGCTGATTGGTGAAGCATCAACAATAATGCAGACGTTGTGGGAATTGGGCCACTGCTCTTTTGTGTCGAAAGAATGTGGCAGGGTCGAGGGTCATCAGGATTATCTTAATGAATAATCTGGCTCTGGATAAGAACATGGATGCAGGGCTCAAAATTAACTTTTTTTTTGTCAGTTTCTCACAACAGCCAAATCCTTCTATTAGACGTAACAGACATGGTCCCAAATTAAGTACATTTGACATTACAAATAGTCCAATATCTTGTTTCAGTACTTTCCATAATAAGTTACATAAAAGTTGAACATTAAAATGCTGCCAGCTATTCTCTGTCTGAATGAGAAAATGTTCATGCTTCCTTTTATCACTAATTGATCCATCAATGCATCAAAGGCATTGGATTACACAGTAAACATTGTTTGACTTCTTTTAAAATTCTTGTTCATATTATAAGAAAATTTTTAGAGGACTTCACAATTATATTTTAATCTTTAGTCTATTTGGCTCTGTTGTAGGGTACAGCGGTTAAATGCTGACATTGTGGTTTGCCTGCCTAATGACAAATATCGCACTTTCAACTTTAACCTGTTTCTTTTCCTTTGTCTGCAGAGCAGGAAGGTGAGGAATCAAGAGCATAACAAACGGTTAAACCAGCTAAAGTATAATCTGATATTAGGGTTGATTAATTGACTGCAACTGCATGTTATAAATCAGTGTTTTTCAGCGAGGACTGGCTGCATAACACAATCTCCTGTGTGCACTACAGTTCAACAGCAGCACAAACCTCCACAACGGAATCAATTCCTCTTAGTGTGAACACAAACTGAACATTAGGAGAGTTAACTGCAGGAGTGTTGGATTAGACTGACTTAGTTTGAGCCCAATAAACTTACAACCGAGTGGGAATTTAGTCATCACATCATAACAGCAAAGTCACCACATAGTTTCCATGATGTCTTCTTAAGCAAATGGAAACTGGGTGAAGTTGGGTGGAGAAGAATTAACATGAAATCAGTCTCTATCACAGATCCTTGTCCTCAGTGTCCATGAGAACCTGTGGCACTTTAGGTAGAACAGTTAGTGCATTAAGTGCAGCACATCCAGCTTTTTATAACTTTTGGTGAATGTAAGCTAATGTGTTCGTAGCAGTTAGTGATTAAGCAACAAGCTTGTTGTGGAGAACACATAACGGTGGATGGGGAACTTCTGGCTCAGCTGAAATTATCGTTTCTGCACGTTTCCGATCGTTAAATGAGTGTTGTGATAATTTCCATAATTTCCGTCATTTCATATCTCGTTAATTTGTGAAATTAAGATTTTAGGCCAGTACTCGAACCAGTACTGATCAAGTTAAATTAACGCTCACTCATAATTAGAGAGAAGAAGCTGCTCAAGATTTATCTTTTCTTATTCACTAATCTCAGTGGTGTCTTGATGAGCTGATATCGCGTGATATCCTGACACAAATATTTCTTCAGTTAACCTTTAAAAACCAAATGTGCTCATAGGTAAGATAATTTTCTTTACTGTCCCGAAATTTCAAATATTAAATTTGAAATGAAACAATATGTTCAACCTAGAAGTATGAGCTTGACTTTTAGAAGCTTCACATCAATGTAGAAATGACTGTGTAGGAAGAATAGCCAGTTTTTACACATACTAAAACTTAACCATGTAACACAGTCTAAATACCAATAGTTTGAAGTCTAAACATAATGATAATATACACACCAGAGAAAATACAGCATAGATGGCCACTAGAACTGAAAGAAATCCAGCTGCAATGATAACGTATGTCACCACATATAGAATGAAGCCTGTTGATGACCATCCATCTTCATAGTCAGTGGTGTTGCCGTAAGCGTAACTAATGTTCTGTGAGGTGCTGTTCAAGTCGTTATCTCCCATTCTCTACAGTGACTCCTATAACAGAGATAAAGGTTTTAAATATATCTCACATATTTCAATGAGGTGCATCTTCACCTGCACTAAATATAAATGTAGGTGAAAACAAATAACAACTGTAGGCTGTCACATTTACTATCTGTAACAATCATCTATCAGTCATCATTTCCTTGTGATTCTTACAATGAAAAAACAGATACAATGAATCAACTTTTGTTTATCTATAATATTCTGCACAGGTACAGTCTGAAACTGTACATACACACGCCTTTAAATAATCACTGAACATAAAGTGATCAACAAATTTTACCTTTGAAAGTTGCAAACTGCACGCGTTCATACACTGGCTTTATTATTTTCTCATCTTCATCCAAACAGTGTAATTATGATAAATGACAACCTGCAGCAGGCTCCAGATGATCTTCACTTGCTGTTCTTAGGGAACGAAACAAAACATGATCAGACGTGAATATGTAAAACCACTCTGTCAGCAATGATGACACACTGTGCATTGTACTGAAGGAATAGTTTGGGATATTCAACCTGGTCTTAATAGAAACTTGAGTCTTTATGCATATGTATCAGGATGTCGGTCGGTTAAAACTTTTCCTCCTGCCCACAGTGTCTATGTATGTTTCAAATGAGAACACAACCACAGAACCACATCAATTTTTGTCACACAGTTTATTTCACAAGTTTATTTCTCATGAGCTCAACTTGGATGTAAGAAAAGGAAAAAAGTCTTTGGCCTGGGAAAAACTGTACGCCCACAGTCCTGATCTGTCAACTTATTAATGTTTATATAATCATTTGCATTCCTGTTTCCACAATGCAACTCAAACCTTACATCTTAAACCTTAAAAACGGCAGCTTGACTGCGTTTGATTTACCTGACCATCAAGCTTGTAAATGATATTACATTTGCTGGTTTTCTGTCACAAAGAAGCCATTTCAAGTAGATTTTATGAACGTATTTTACTCGTTGTGATTCATCATGGTTTCTAGTCCATTGTTTTCATAGTTTAATTCAAAGATAGGCCCCACAAATAGAATCATAAATGAGCAGATGATTTTAAAAGACAGCCACTTCTGCTGTGAAAGGATTTCAGATTTAATATCAAGATGAAGGTTTATTGGACATTTATTACACATTTATATGTCAGCAACTGTTACACGAAGTGAGGTGCTGTAGTGACTCAGTCCCAGCTTCGAGAGAAACGAGTATTTCAATTTTAATGCTCACAGTTTTTTATCATTGAAATAGGGCTGCCAAGAGGCAGCCAAAAAGGCGGCCTGGTGGCTGAGCGGTAGAGCATTGGGTTGGGATGCAGAAGGCCGTGGGTTGAAACAACTAGGTTGACCAAAGTGCTGTACAGGTTAAAAACATAACATAAGAAGTATACAACAGCATAAAACGTGTGCAATAAACAGATAACAATAAATAAAAAATAAATAAGAGACAGAATAAAATAACAGATAACAGAGAAAATAATAAAATAATGTTTAGTCAGACTGTGTCCAAAGCCAAAGAAAACAATTGGGTTTTAAGAAGGGATTTAAAAACAGGCAAGAATGAGGCCTATCTGATGTCCAAGGGCAACTCGTTTTATAGTTTTGGATCAACCACTGTAAAAGCTTGGTCTCTTCAGCTTACGTTTAGTTTTTGGTACAAAAAGTAGCAGCCGGTCAACTCATCTAAGCAACCGTGGTGGAACGTATAGATATAGAAGCTCCAAGAGGTACAGTGGGGCAGCCCCCTTCAAACATTTAAAAACAAATATAACAAGTTTAAGATGGATCCTTAATTCCACAGGCAGCCAGTGAAGTGAAGATAAAATGGGAGAAATGTGCTCATATTTTCGCGTGCCAGTTAAAAGACGTGCTGCAGCCTTTTGGACAAGCTGCAGTCGAGAGACTGACGACTGACTTCCCTCAAGATAAAGTGCATTGCAGTAATCCAGCCAGGTGGTAACAAAGACGTGGATTACGGTTTCAAAGTGCTGCTTTGTCAGAATGGGCTTGACTCTGGCCAGCTGCCTCAGGTGAAAGAAACAAGACTTGACAACAGACCAGATCTAGCTTTCCAGCTTCAGGTCAGGTCCATTTTAAAGGTTAATAATTTCCGATTTGGTATATTCAGCCAAATGTCCCAAGTCTACAGGGGCAGTACAACTAAATGAGTTAGTTCCCAACGCAATAACCTCAGTCTTTGAGTCGTTAAAATGTAAAAAGTAAATAGCCATCCAGGCCTTAATGTCCTCTAAAAATTCCAGTATTGAAGTTAAAGAGAAGCCATTCTTCTTATTGAGCAGAACATAGATCTGACATTCATCAGCATAGCAGTGAAACGGAATGTCATGTCTTCTAAGGATGGAGCCCAGGGACAGCAAATTCAAAGAAAAGAGGATAGGGGCTGTCCACAGGACAGAGGAGCAGAAGTCCCCCAATTGTACACAAAAAGATGTATCTGTTAAGTAGGACCTGAACCAATTTAGAGCTAAGCCCTTTATACCGACCTAGTGTTCTAAGCAGGACAAATGCAGCAGTTAAATCAAGTAATAAAAGGACAACATAGTCACCAGAAACAGAGGCTAGAAAAACATCATCAAGCACATGCAAAAGAACAGACTCAGTAATGTGTTTCGTTCTAAAACTCGATTGGAAGCCTCAAGTAAGTTGTGCTCATTTAAAAGTGCTATTATCACACTATAAAGAATTTTCTCCAAAATCTTTAATAAAAAAGGCAATCTGCAGATAGAACTAAAATTAACAAGAACATGTGGATCTAGCCCAGGTTTCTTGATAAGAGGCTGAACTATGGCATTTTAAAATTTTTGGGGACCACCCCAGAGGTTAGACTTCAATTTATAATGGTGAGAACAGGTGGCCCTAAAGTATGAAAAACCTCTTTAAAACATTAGGAAAGAATCAGCATCACAAGGTTGATACAAGGTTACTGGCTCAAACTGATGAAAGACAGCAGAGCATAAAGCAGCTCTCTTATCAAGATAAGATAAAACTTTACAAAATCATCTAACAGAACAAAACCCCAAAACTAATAAATGTGCATTATTAAATATCAGACCTCTCTTCTACATTTACCTGTTGGTAAATGACTTAATAAGTGATCATCTATTTGATTTATTCTGTCTTAATGAAACTTGGTTGCAGTAGGAAGAATATGTCAGACTAAATTAGTCAACGCCCCCAAGTCATATTTATTATCAATGTTCTAGAAGCACAGGCTGAGGTGGAGTAGCAGCAATCTTCCACTCTAGCTTACCAATAAACCCTAGACCTAAACATAGTTATAAATCATTTGAAAGCCTTACTCTTAGTCTATCACAACCAAACTGGAAAAGTCAAACACCACTTCTATTTGTTATCATGTACCATCCTCCAGTCCCCTATTCAGAGTTTTTGATTGAATTTTCAGATTTTTATACGATTTTGTGCTTAGTACAAATAGGTAAATGTTCATCTAAAAATGCTGTGAACACATTTAAAGGACACCTTCACTTGTTTTGAACTCTTCTTTTGGTTCTAGTTTAGGTACCATTAATGGGTGCTATGAAACCTTCTATTGACTTCTCTATATCGAAATATCTCTACATCTATCTGAAAAATCCCTCCAGATGACATTACTTGGAGGAATCTTCTATTCAGATTATATCATGTTGTTGCTCAAAATATGAAGTTTGTAATCATGGTCAACCGTCTTCTTCAAAGCTCCCCCAGATGACATCATCTGAAATACTAATAATGAAAAATTTCTCTAAGGGATGTCATCAAGAAGCAGAGAAATATTTTAATATAGTGAAGTCAGAGGTAAGTTTAAAAGCATTAATCTACAATTTCCCCCTAAACTAAAGCCCTAGAGAGCAAGTTGAAAATTGGTGAAGTCATCCTTTAAAGAAATGATTCTTTCACCATTTACTATGCCAAGTCTCAATACAATGGTGAGTAGCCATCTTAACTTTACTCCTGTACAGCCTCACTACACACAATACTCAATACTGTTTCCCCTCTGAAAAAGAAGGCAGTAAACCAGAAGAGACGATCTCCATTGTATAGTTCACAAACTCAAAATTAAAGACAGGCAACACGAAAGCTAAAAAGGAAGTGGTGTTCCAATAATTTTAGGAGATTTACATTTAGCATGGAAAAACATGAAGACACGAACAACCCCTGGTTCAAAAGCCATAGTTCTGTTGAGCCTAGTTTTCCCTTAACTCTGAGCATCAATGACTTCACAACTTTATTTATGAATAAAATTGTAGCTATTAGAGAAAGAATTCACCAGATCCTTCCCCAAATATTACAGATAGATCTTCATATACAACAGTGCTAGAATCATCAATAAGGCCCCAATCCCTCTCAGACTGCTTTTTACCCATAGATCTCGCTTAGCTAACTTCAATTATTACCTCATCTAAACTAACAACCTGTCTGCTAGACCCTATTCCAACTAAACTGCTCAAGAAAGCTTTACCCTTATTAGATATGTTTGGATTAGACATCAATCTATCTTTAGAAACAGGTTATGTACCACAGGCTTATAAGGTAGCTGTAATAAAACCACTACTTAAAAAACCCTGTCTTTAGTTCTAAAATCTTTAAAAAAGTAGTTGCATTTACAGATCATCGTAGTTCAGAAACAGCACTTGTAAGAATCCCCAACGATCTTCTCATGGCATCAGATAATGTGCTCGTCTCTATACTTGTTCTGTTAGTGCTGCATTTGATACCATTGATCACAACATTTTATTACAAAGACTGGAACATGAAATTGGGATTAAAGGAACTGCACTAGGTTGGTTTAAATCTTTTTTGGCTATTATCTCAAGTTATTTTTCCATATTGGTCCTCTTGTATTTAGAGAAGAGAAACTAACAGACTGTCTTTCAAAGTTCTAAACTGTTCACTTGTGAAACCTTATAGATTTATGTGAATTCACATTTTCCTTTGTTTCATTACAATATGAGTCTTTAGGAAATACATAAACCATAAAATTTAGATCAGTAAAGTAGCATTAATCTTACCAGTGAAAGCCAGAAGACTAAATATGTTTCCTCTATCAGAGTTGAAGTCAGATGACTTTTTACATCTGCAAAGATACAGCTTGTGGTAAATTTGTTTTTGTATCTCTTCATCTCTCTATCTATGTAAGTGGAGTAAAATGTTTAGATATTTGCTCTTAGATTTTGTGGAGCAAAGGGTAAAGTAGCCATAATTAAATCAGCTTAAGAAAGTACATATATGTGAAAAAGTACTAAACTTTTCACCACTGGTACCTTCATTAGTCTGGGTTGGATTCAGTAAACCAAAGGTACAAATCCCGACTTTGTTTATAGAAATAAATATGTTAAAATAAAAATGTTTTTAAAAAAGCAGTTTGATACAGATTTAGTCTTAGTATAATCAGAAAGACTTAATTTTACTTACTTAGTTAATACATCTTGTAAAAGGCTTTCAAGATATATTGTGCAAAAAGTGGGAAAACACATGTTGACAGAGGTGAAGGTTTTGTTTGTGGTGTTTTAATAGTGTTATCGTAATGATTTATTAAACTACATTTATTATATTCATAATTTAGTAATTCAACTTTCTAATCTAATTGCAGAGTATAAAATTACACACTACAGAGTGCAAGTGAAGTTTGCATCAACATGAGAGAGTCAGTTCTTAGTTACACTCTACCACAATCTGCAAAAAAAAACCTGAGAAATTATATCATTGTAAAAGTAGAGCAGCTGAATTGGGTTGGTCATAATGTTTAACCTGATCAATGTATATAATAACATTTGTTTTATACGAGCACAGGTACAAATACACAAAGGCAGGATCAGGCCTGATCATTGCTTTGTATTGAATTAAGCTGTCAACAAAATAACGGGACGAGAACAACAGATACATATTTACTAAGTCGTCAAAGTAACTAAATTACTGAACAATTAATCAGAAGCTTTTTCCTTCTATGTTTTATTGTTTTATTTTTTCCTGGAGTCTAAAAGAGTCGAGAGTCGACAAGCCATAATTCCACCTTCAGAGCGTAGGAGGATGGATTGTTCCTCTTCGACATCACTCCTGAAATTACAAGAACAATCTAGGTCAGCTAAACTTGAGAACTCATTTAATTAGGTGTCAACGATAAACACAGACACACACATAGACACACAGACGTGCACACACACACACACAAGTCCAACCTTTTTTCCAAAGAAGGTCTCAAACTGGGCTATTGGACCGGGAACTTCAAAGCAAAAGAAAATAACAGGCTGCTATTGTTGGGAAATCTATGTTAATCCTCTTTGTAATAAATTATTGATCCTTTTGTTGAAACTACATTGACTGTATGTCAGTTGCCCTTGTTTCAAAACCTAGTGACCCAAACACTTAAATATCTTGTAGAGGTTTATTGGTGAGGTGTTACACAAGTTACAAAACCAACTATTGTCCCCCATGAATTAAATAAACGCTGTCTAATTATTAAATTGAGCCCATAAAGAGGAAGAATGCATTTAAAAGATTCAGCATTATAAAAAGACTAAAACCTAAATTGTCTGAGCTGTCATCAATGTGAATATTAAAATCACCTTTTAAGATTAAATCTGAACCACTTAAGAACAGAAGACCAGAAATCATTAAACATGTTTTAAAAATTAGCTATTTTAGCCAGGTGGGCGACTGGCTGTGATTCAGTTCTGTTCACACCACAGCAGCATCTTTTCTGCTCTACCTGAACTTCTCATTGCACAGCTCAGTAATGGAGGGAACATTTCAAGTTTGTCTCAGTGATAAATAAAAAGTCTCTGTATTTGATTTGGTTTGTTTCCAATGAACCGTGCATCCTTATTGTTAACATGTTCATTATGCACTTCTGTAGATCATGCAAAAGTAAAACAGCTGTGCAAAATTAAAGTTAAACAGTAATGATTGATACTGTTTAATTATTATTGATGATCCAGCCGTAGCCTTTAGTAAAGAACCAGCTTTTATTGTTTGTGACCACATATATGTTTACACATACATTTTGCAATGCAGTTTGACCTCTGCATTTAACCCTGCACCCTGGAAGGAGCAGTGGTCAGGTGCAGGTAGCTTATCTTGCACAAGAGCATATCTGGTACATGAGCTGGGATCTGAATTAAGGGACTTTTGTATCTCAGCCTGATGCTCATTGATCTTTCTTTTGTGCTGACAAGACAAAGCAGACAAATGAGACTATTTGCATGTGTTGCTCTCTAGTGACCGTTTGAAGTGAGCAGTCAGTGAGCTGATGTTAGAAGGTATTTTACATCACATGTTAAATGTGTTCATTTCACCAAGGAATTTAATTAACCATAACATATTTTGTCTTGTTAACAGTCTGAATAAGGATTCTGCAGAAATCTAATGTATTCAGGCCATAAGTTTAGGTCATGTACAGATTTATAACAACACATAATTATTAATTGATTATTTGTTATATTAAGAGTCAAAATCTGCAAATATATATTTTAGTAGCGTAAATGCTCAGTTTTCTCTGAATTGTTCTGAATTAAAAGTACATAAAAAATAAAAAATACTCAAGTCCACTAGTGACTATATACTTTTAAAAAAACATTTAAAAATACAATAGAATAAAAAAAAAAAAAAAAAACAGTACACTAAAAGTAGCTACTACAAAAAGTAAACTAATAAAAGTATTACTACTTAATTTTAAGTCCTGGGTTGTGCACAATAATACCATGTGCTTATAGCCAACATTTAATGTTGTCTTGTTACTTACAGTACTTTTATTTGATCTTTGAAGCAGCTACTGTACCAGCCCTAAGTCCAAATTTCCCCTGAGTGGACAATTCTTTGCTTTTCTATTCTACTCTACAACCACAATTACAAAAAAGTTGGAACAAAGTGTAAAATGTAAATAAAAACAGAATGCAATGACTTCCAAACCACATCAACCCATATTTTATTCAAAATAGAAGATAAACAACAAAATCAGATGTTGAATCTCAGAAGTTTTAACATTTCATGGAAAATATTAGCGCAATTGGAATTTGATTGCAGTAACACATCTCAAAAAAGTTGGAACAGTGCGATGTTTACCATTGTGTAGCATCCCCTCCTCTATGTCTGTAAACTGACTGTAAACTTTAACTTTAATTTGAATAACACTTGATTGGTCCCCAGGGGGCAATTTAAGGCACAGAGGGTAGTACAGTAGGAACAAGAGAGTGCTCGCATCTGTGAAATAACACAATTAAATTGACTGAGATGGGCCAACATCAGTGCATTAAAACTGGTAGTGATAATGGGATCATATAGGCCAGTTATTGCAAAACAACTGCAAATACATGTGTAAAAAATATAAATATAACCTATATAAGATATAGTGTAACAAAAGCAAGAAGGTAAAATAAGTGGTATAAAACTTTAAATAGAAAATTAACTGTTATACCTAGCTTGCAAATATTATTGCACAGTATGTAAACACAGGTATATAGTCCAGATCTGTATATGAGTCTGCATCACAGAGCTTATCAGTTTATGAATCAGTCTATTGGTTGGTAGTTTGGAGGATGGCGGTTACTGGGTTGGGGGAAGGGGAGGGAGGGGAAGGGTTAGCTGTAAGTTGAGGAGTTGGACAGCCTTGTGAACAAAGGTTGTCCTCCTGCAGCTGGCACAATGCAGCTGTCCTCCTGGCCTTGGCATTGCCAACTCCCCTGCCTGTGCGATATGCGCCAATAGGTAGAAAAGTGAAGAAGTGAAGGCCATTTATCCCTCTTTTTGGACCTCGGACCTATCTCATTGGCCTCTGCCCCCATCTTGTATTATAACACTAAATGGTAAATGGTCTGCATAATATATTTTTTATATTTAAACCGCCGTATGTATGTAAATATTTGTGTGTGGCTGTGTGTATGTATGTACGTGTCACTGGCCACTTTATTAGGTACACTTATTTAAAGTGAATGAAGTGGCCAAAAGTTTATAACCACCTCTTCTTATAATGCACTCCAGTACGACTCCACCACCCACTATGACCTCAATAATAAACAGAGTAGAATTATCATCTTTCTGACAGTTTAGAACTGAGAACATCTCTCTCTCTTGCACAATGTTACAAATTCTCTAATGAATTATTTATTTATAAAATATGCACGTGTGTGTGTGTGTGTGTGTGTGTGTGTGTGTGTGTGTGTGTGTGTGTGTGTGTATACATACAACACACAATTTTGGCTTACCATATGTTAAAATTTCTAAATTTCTACTGTGGTTGAAAGATTGATATCATTGCTTTCCATTCTACAACAACACGCAGATGCCAAAACTTTGTCTACTGCTCCTTTCCTAAGCAAAACATACAGAAAGGAGTCTGCAATAGGACTGAACTGAAGAATAATGAATGTCAAGTATTCAAAGGAATTGTTTTCTGTAGTGTTATTTCTCAGGAAGAAAATGATGCTGGGCAGGAACAGAAGTGTGTAAATAAGCAGCACCAGAACCAACGTGGCCACAATTCGTCTTTTTTCATTGGGGGGACATGGATGGCTGCAGATAGAGCTTTAAGCGTCCCATCCAGTGAGAAAATGAGCAGAGGAAATGAAAGAAGGAGGAAGACAGCAAATGTGGTTATTGCAACATTGATATTACCCCTGAAATAGACAGGGAGGAAAAAGACAAGAGGAAGTACCCAGACCACGACACAGACCATCAGAGAGATCTTGATTGTTCGTCTGAAGCGGTACCACAGTGGCCAGCTGATGACCAAATACCTGTTATAGAAGAGAGACACATGGAGGAGCATCAGATTTACTGGGAATAGACACAGATTTATCTACTCGCACACTGGATAGATGCATAACTACCTTTCCAGGGAGACGCACACCATGAAGCCAACACTAGCCAGCAGACCAAAGAAGTATAAATAGGAGAAGGTATCCGAGATTATATCTGCAGTGTCTGTCATCAGAACACTCATGGAGCAGAGCTGAATAAGGTCAGTGAGGAGAAGGTTGATGACGTAGATTGGAGCAGCTTTGTCTTTTCGCACCTGCAGAAAAATGTTAGTAAAAATGTAAAAACGCTCATGCAGCCAGCTATGAAGCCACGTCCTCGTCTGCTTTGCCCAGTTGCAGTTACAACCATTTGTGCATTTTTTTTAAAATTTCATTGGTGCATATAGAAATATGAACTCTGAGGCTGGCTGATCACTGCCACAAGAAGCATTTACGCCTGTTTTTCAGATATGACCCATTCTGTCACGAAGACATTTGGTGCATTTATCAAACAGACTTATCAGCATGTCGTGTTTTGGAATGCAAGGTGCACCTCTCACCTCTGCCTATGCAAATTTAGGAAAAGCATGAGACAAGTTTACATTATGTTTGCAATGCAATTTGTGGGAAATTCAGCCTCTGAAAGACCAGGCAAACTTAATACAGGTGTTTAAGAGCCATTGTTTGTGGTGTAGAAATGAAACAAGTTTAGAAAAATGGCTGATTGGTGAAGCATCAACAATAATGCAGACATTGTGCTAAATCACTCTGATAAAGAGAAAACTGAGTTACAGGGCAAATCAACCCTCATCTATGGTCACAACACCTGAAGGGGACCTGGGAGTTGGGCCACTGCTGCTTTGTGTCGAAAGGAATAAGTTGAGTTATCAGGAGGCCTCATGGGCACCTCCCATTGGACTGTCTCTGGGCAACTCTAACGGGGAGGAGGTCACAGGGCAAACCCAGAACAGGCTGGAGAGATTATTCCTCTCAGTTGCTCTGGGAACAACTCAGGATCCCCCAGAAGGAGCTGGAGAATGTGGCAGGGTCGAGGGTCATCAGGACTATCTTAATGAACAATCTGACTCAGTAGCTTCCATAGTAAGTTACATAAAAGTTGAACATTAAAATGCTGCAAGCTATGTTCCGTCTGAATGAGAAATTTTTCATGGTTCCTTTTATCACTGTTTGATCCAAATATGCATCAAAGGCATTGGATCACACAGTAAACAGTGTAGCTTAGTTTGACTTCTTTTAAAATTCATGTTTATATATAGGCAGATTTTTAGAGGACTTTATAGTCACAATTATATTTTAATCTTTAGTCTATTTGGCTCTGTTGTAGGGTACAGCGGTTAAATGCTGACATTGTGGTTTGCCTGCCTAATGACAAATATTGCACTTCCAACTTTAACCTGTTTCTTTGCCTTTGTCTGCAGAGCAGGAAGGTGAGGAATCAAGACCATAACAAACGGTTAAAGCAGCTAAAGTATAATCTGATATTAGGGTTGATTAATTGACTGCAACTGCATGTTATGAATCCGTTTTTTTCAGTGAGGACTGGCTGCATAACACAATCTCCTGTGTGCACTACAGTTCAACAGCAGCACAAAAACTCCACAACGGAATCAATTTCTTTTAATGTGAACACAAACTGAACATTAGGAGAGTTAACTGCAGAACTGTTGGATTAGACTGACTTAGTTTGAGCCCAATAAACTTACAACTTAGTGGGCATTTAGTCATCACATCATAACAGCAAAGTCACCGCATAGTTTCCACGATGTCTTCTTAATAAAATGGAAACTGCGTGAAAGAAGAATGAACATGAAATCAGTCTCTATCACGGATGCTTGTCCTCGGTGTCCATGAGAAGCTGTGGCACTTTAGGTTGTACAGTTAGTGCATTAAGTGCAGCACATCGAGCTTTTTATAATTTTTGGTGAATATAAGCTATTGTTCGTAGCAGTTAGTGATTAAGCAACAAGCTTGTTGTGGAGAACACATAACGGTGGATGGGGAACTTCTAATTATCGCTTTCTGCATGTTTCTGATCGTTTAATGAGTGTTTTGATCATTTCCATCATTTCATATTTCGTTAATTTGGGAAATTGAGATTTTAGGCCAACACCCGAACCAGTACTGATCCAGTTAAATTAACCTTGAATTTACCTGAGCTGTCTGCTCCCTCTCTGCTGCAGACAGGGACACTTGTCTGAGGTCCACACTCACTCATAATTAGAGAGAAGAAGCTGCTCAAGAATTATCTTTTCTTATTCACTAATCTCAGTGGTGTTTTGACGATCTGATATCATGTGATATCCTGATACAAATATTTCTTTGCTTGCTCTAGTTAACCTTTAAAAACTAAATGTGCGCATTGGTAAAATAATTTTCTTTACTGTCCCAAAATTGTCACAGACTCCTTACACCATGTCCCAAACCCATGTCAGTGTCCTTTCCAGACACGGTGGACAACAGACACAAGACATCAAGTAAATAAATAGCATTTAGACTGTGAATATATAAACAGTTACATACAGTATTTCGCTCTTCAGAATTTGTCATTAAATTTAAAATAAAATAATATGTTATAAATAGAAGTATCAGCTTGACTTTTAGCAGCTTCATATTAATGTAGAAATGACTGTGTAGGAAGAATAGCCAGTTTTTACACATACTAAAACATAACCATGTAACACATTCTAAATACCAATGGTTTAAAGTCTAAACATGATAATATACACACCAGAGAAAATACAGCATAGATGGACACTAGGACTGAAAGAAATCCAGCTGCAATGATAATGTATATCACCACATGTAGAATGAAGCGTGTTGATGACAATCCAGCGTAACTAATGTTCTGTGAGGTGCTGTTCAAGTCGTTATCTCCCATTCTCTACAGTGAATCCTATAACAGAGATAAAGGTTTTAAATATATCTCACATATTTCAATGAGGTGCATCTTCACCTGCACTAAATATAAATGTAGGTGAAAACAAATAACAACTGTAGGCTGTCACATTTACTATCTGTAACAATCATCTATCAGTCATCATTTCCTTGTGATTCTTACAATGAAAAAACAGATACAATGAATCAACTTTTGTTTATCTATAATATTCTGCACAGGTACAGTCTGAAACTGTACATAAACACGCCTTTAAATAATCACTGAACATAAAGTGATCAACAAATTTTACCTTTGAAAGTTGCAAACTGCACGCATTCATACACTGGCTTTATAATTTTCTCATCTTCATCCAAACAGTGTAATTATGATAAATGACAACCTGCAGCAGGCTCCAGATGATCTTCACTTGCTGTTCTTAGGGAACAAAACAAAACATGATCAGACGTGAATATGTAAAACAGGTGCGCGTCATGAGACTAATTGCAGATCGGCAGGGAGAGGAGAGGAGAGGAAAACAGAGTGAGGAAGTACCAATCACCAAGGCAACAAGACTAAGACTCACGGCCGTGACATCTATATCCATACGTTCCACCACGGTTGCTTAGATCAGTTGACCGGTTGCTGATTTTGTACCAACAACTAAACGTAAGCTGAGGAGACCAAGCTTTTACAGTGGTTGCTCCAAAACTATGGAACGAGTTGCCCTTGGACATCAGATAGGCCTCATCCTTGCCTGTTTTTAAATCCCTTCTTAAAACCCACTTTTTTTCATTGGCCTTTGACACAGTCTGACTTGACATTATTTTATTATTTTCTCTGTTATCTGTTATTTTATTCTGTTTCTTATTTTTTGTTATCTGTTTATGGCACATGTTTTATTCTAACCCTAACCCTAACCCTATTGACTTCTCTATATCGAAATATCTCTACATCTATCTGAAAAATCCCTCCAGATGACATCACTTGGAGGAATCTTCTATTCAGATTATATCATGTTGTTGCTCAAAATATGAAGTTTGTAATCATGGTCAACCGTCTTCTTCAAAGCTCCCCCAGATGACATCATCTGAAATACTAATAATGAAAAATTTCTCTAAGGGATGTCATCAAGAAGCAGAGAAATATTTTAATATAGTGAAGTCAGAGGTAAGTTTAAAAGCATTAATCTACAATTTCCCCCTAAACTAAAGCCCTAGAGAGCAAGTTGAAAATTGGTGAAGTCATCCTTTAAAGAAATGATTCTTTCACCATTTACTATGCCAAGTCTCAATACAATGGTGAGTAGCCACCTTAACTTTACTCCTGTACAGCCTCACTACACACAATACTCAATACTGTTTCCCCTCTGAAAAAGAAGGCAGTAAACCAGAAGAGACGATCTCCATAGTATAGTTCACAAACTCAAAATTAAAGACAGGCAACACGAAAGCTAAAAAGGAAGTGGTGTTCCAATAATTTTAGGAGATTTACATTTAGCATGGAAAAACATGAAGACACGAACAACCCCTGGTTCAAAAGCCATAGTTCTGTTGAGCCTAGTTTTCCCTTAACTCTGAGCATCAATGACTTCACAACTTTCTTTATGAATAAAATTGTAGCTATTAGAGAAAGAATTCACCAGATCCTTCCCCAAATATTACAGATAGATCTTCATATACAACAGTGCTAGAATCATCAATAAGGCCCCAATCCCTCTCAGACTGCTTTTTACCCATAGATCTCGCTTAGCTAACTTCAATTATTACCTCATCTAAACTAACAACCTGTCTGCTAAACCCTATTCCAACTAAACTGCTCAAGGAAGCTTTACCCTTAATAGATATGTTCGTATTAAATATCAATAATCTATCTTGAGAAACAGACTATGTAGCACAGGTCCATAATGTAGCTGTAATAAAACCACTACTTAAAAAATCCTGTCTTTGTTTCTAAAATCTTTGAAAAAGTAGTTGCACTTACAGATCATCGTAGTACAGAAACAGCACTTGTAAGAATCACCATCATGGCATCAGATAATGTGCTCGTCTCTATACTTGTTCTATTAGATCTTAGTGCTGCATTTAATACCATTGAACATTTTATTACAGAGACTAGAATATGACATTGGGATTAAAGGAACTTCACTAGGCTGGTTTAAATCTTTTTTGGCTATTATATCAACTTATTTGTCCAGAATGTTTCTCTTGTATTTAGAGAAGAGAAACAAACAGACTGTCTTTCAAAGTTCTAAACTGTTCACTTGCAACAGCTTTTAGATTTATGTGAATTCACATTTTCCTCATTTTCCTTTGTTTCAATACATTATAAGTCTTTAGGAAATACATAAACCATAAAATTTAGATCAGTTAAGTAGCATTAATCTTACCAGTGAAAGCCAGAAGACTAAATGTGTTTCCTCTTTCAGAATTTCGGTCAGATGACTTTTTACATTTGCAAAGATACAGCTTGTGGTAAATTTGTTTTTCTATCTCTTCATCTCTCTATCTATGTAAGTGGAGAAAAATGTTTAGATATTTGCTCTTAGATTTTGTGGAGCAAAGGGTAAAGTAGCCATAATTAAATTACTTAAGAAAATACATATACGTGAAAAAGTACTGAACTTTTCACCACTGGTAGCTTCATTAGTCTGGGTTGAATTCAGTGAGTCAAAGGTACAAATCCCGACTTTGTTTAAAGAAATAAATATCTAACTGTTTTTTAAAAAACTGTTTAATACAGATTTAGTCTTTGTATAATCACAAGGACTTAATTTTATTTACTTAAGTTAATAAATCTTGTAAAAGGATTTAAAAATATATTGTGCAAAAAGTAGGAAAACACATGTTGACAGAGGTGAAGGTTTTGTTTGTGGTGCAATAAATGTATTATCGTAATGATTTATTTGAGTATATTATGTTCATATTGTGACCACAAGCTCGTTGTAAACCACAGTGTATAATTATGGTGTAGAATTTTATCAGTAAGTCTTGTACTTTGCCCTTGTGCTAGATGTTGTATGTTACATAGTAAAATAATCTAGGAATGAATTTAAATGGTACATTTACTCACTGTTATGCATTTGTGTTGTACAGCTGTTCATGTACATGTGGTGGGAAACTGTATAAATCTCAAACTACATTTAATAATTTAGTAATTCAACTTTCTAAGCTAAATGCAGAGTATAAAATTACACACTACAGAGTGCAAGTGAAGTTTGCATCAACATGAGACAGAGTCAGTTCTTAGTTACACTCTACCAAAATCTGCAAAAAAAAACTGAGAAATTATATCATTGTAAAAGTAAAGCAGCTTAATTGGGTTGGTCATAATGTTTAGCCTGATCGATGTATATAATAACGCTCGTTCTATACGAGCACAGGTACAAGTACACAAAGGCAGGATCAGGCCTGATCATTGCTTTGCATTGAATTAAGCTGTCAATAAAATAACGGGACGAGAACAACAGATACATATTTACTAAGTCGTCAAAGTAACTAAATTACTGAAAAAATAATCAAGAGCTATTTTTCTTCTATGAATGTGTTTTATTGTTTTATTTTTTCCTCGAGTCCAAGTCAAAAGTTAACAAGCCAGGATTCCACCTTCAGAGCGTGGGAGGATGGATTGTTCCTCTTCGACATCACACCTGAAATGACAAGAACAATCTGGGTCAGATAAACTTGAGATCTCATTTAAACAGTAGGTGTCAATGCACATACAGACACAGAGTCTATATGTCCAACCTTTCTTCCAAAGAAGGACTCAAACTGGGCTATTGGACTGGGAACTTCACAGCTAAAGAAAATAACAGGCTGCTATTGTTGGGAAATCTATGTTAATCCTCTTTGTAATAAATTATTGATCATTTTGTTGAAACTACATTGACTGTATGTCAGTTGCCCTTGTTTCAAAACCTAGTGACCCAAACACTTATTCTTATAGAGGTTTATTGTTGAGGTATTACACAGGTTACAAAAGCAACCATTGTCACCCATGAATTAAATAAACATTGTTTAAATATTAACTTGAGCCCATAAAGACGAAGAATGCATTTAAAAGATTCAGTAATATAAATATTATATAAATATTGAGCTGAGGTTACCTTCAACAAAAGATTGCCCAACTTTGTCTTTGTACACCATCACCATCAAAGCTTGACAGTTTGAATGGTGTGCTTGACCTCCCTGTTGACCTTCTTCTTTTTCTTCTCAAAGCCAGTGAAGAACATTGTTGGGGAAGACTGTGACAGTTTTGTTTGGAATGATGATGAGTCCACACAGAAGGAGATGTATGATGAAACTGTGTCTAATTGCTCATTGAGGTACAGGATGTGGATATGAGGCCAATTCAATCAGTGGCTTTGAAGCATCCCTGTAGTCTGATGATGCTGTGCCCGGGCCACTGTTCACTGTTCTGTACAGAATGTTCTGCTGCCATAGCACACATAAGTTTAAACTATCACACAAAAAGCAAAATATGTACAAAGAACTACTCAGCAAGCTGAGAATGACAGGTCCGTCATTCTCTCCAGTTTCACTTCCACCTCTGGACCTTTGTTTTGAAATGATCACTTCCCGATCTACCCTTCTGCAGTGCTCCCAACTTTACTGTCATTATCAGTATCATTATCAGCTTCAGCTGGCTCCCATTTTGTTTTGAACTGACTTTGTGCATTGAGGCAACTGTGGCGCAGGAAGGTAGAGCGGTTGTCCACCAACCTTGCAGTTGTTGGTTCAGTCATCATTTGTGAGGCAGGTTAATCTTTTTTGATACATAATTTATTAGCTTTGTATTAAAACTTTAAATCCATAAAGTCAATATAGAAATTACTTTGTACATCAAAATAATAAAAAACACAAAATAATAAAAGCTAAGTTAGCGTTCCAGTTAGACTTTAAAATTGTTTGGTCCTAAACACGTTTCTGGGGAAACACAATGAATATTTATATTATTTACATACCTTTGAACCGTGCTTTGTTGTGTAACATACAATGCTGATTTTGTGCTGATAAGATGTAGCTTATATTTGTTTTCATTGTTTTCTTATCTTCATCTAGAATTTGCATGGTGTGTGTGATTGTTTACACACATTGATGACATTGGTTTCATTATTTTTCCTCTGGTTTCCAACCTGCAGCAAAACAGCCTGGCCAACACCGCTTCTAAATGTCTTTCCTCAGTAAGACAAAACCAAATGTGCCAAAAGTAAAATACAGAAGATTTATAAGCCGTGTAGTCACTGTGCAGTTATTAATAACCTGCACTTCACATTCAGCTTGTGGCCTTTTAGTTGTTTCTTTATGTAGCAGGCCTCCTGTTAGCAATCCGTGTTGGTGTTTAAATTGGTTTTTGATCACCGGGTCAGTCAAACCTTTTTTCAGTGATGTGTACAGAATTTAAACTTAATCATAACAGTGTAGGAGAGGCACAATAAAGCATAAGATGTTAGTTTGAAAGGAATCAACACACAATCCCAGCAGGAATCTCTGGCTGGGGAGAAGGTGCATCAAGTGTTTTAACACTAAATTAAGATTTTGCATATTTTTATAATGTATTACACAAATACATATCCCTTACATCGATCAGCCGTAACATTGGCACTAATGTTCTTAATAAGGTGAAGGAGGACAAGGATCAGCATGTCCACACTGAGCAGTCTGCAGCTACACAGCCCCATACACAGCGAAATGTGATAGACTGCGCGCAGGGATGGTAAAAATAAACTCAGTACTCAAGCCAAAAGAAAACGGCCCAACAAAATTCTCCACTACAAGAACCACTTTAAATCTGTTACTCAAGTAATGGTACCCAGAGTATTATCTGCATTTTATTTAAAGTACAAACGTAAAATTACTCTACTAAGAAAAAATAAGAATATTGATGATGGTAATTATGCTAAAATACAGTAATTAATACAAAATAAGGGTCAAAATCTACTGTTGGTTAAGGTGGAGCTGATTGTAACCACTTTATGCACTGAAAGCTGGTTAACTCATAATGACACTTCAGAATGTATTAGTTCATCACATTTAATAAACACATATTTTTTTAAATATATTTTTTATATTTATTTAAGCCATATATATGTAAATATTTGTGTGTGGCTGTGTGTATGTAATTACATGTCAGTGGTCACTTTATTAGATACTCTTATTTAAAATGAATGAAGTGGCCAAAAGTTCATAACCACCTCTTCTTATAATGCACTCCAGTACGACTCTACCACCCACCATGACCTCAATAATAAAAAAAGTAGAATTATCATCTTTCTTAAGAACTGAGAATTTGTAAGATTGTGTGTGCGGAAAACGCAATGTTACGAATTCTCTAATTAATTATTTATTTATATAAATAATAATAATAAGCACATGTGTGTGTGTGGGTGTGTATATGTATATGTCACAGAATATTGGCTTAGAATACATTTTAGAAGTTACTATGAAATTTACTAATAACAGTGGATTTAACTGTGGTACTGATCTCAGCTCTAATTTTCTGCTGTGGTTGAAGGATTGATATCAATATTTTCCATTTTACAACAAGACACACAGGCCAAAACCTTGTCCACAGCTTCTTTCCTAAGCAAAACATACAGAATAGAAACTGCAATAGGGCTGAACTGAACTATAATTAATGACAGTTCAGTGAGTAATGAGTTTTCTCTAGTGGTTTCTGCCAGGGACAAAATGGCACTGTAGGGAAAAATTTATCTGCCACAGATGGAGCTACACACTTATCAGACAGATGGTACCACCACACCATGAAGCCGACACCAGTCATTACAACAAAGTGGTAAATGTAAATGATTTCAAAGCTCGGGAAGCACTGCACCACCTCAACAATCATGCAGCAGAGGTGGATGAGGTCCGAGATGAAAACGTTGATTAACGTTCCTTTCTCACTTGCAGGAAAACATTGGGAACAGGGAATAAAGCACATGGAAATAGTTGCCATGTAAAATTTGCATTTGTCTTTCAGATATGACACATTTTGGACCAATCATGGTGTCTTGTGTTTGCGAGGCGTGGACATGCATTTCAGGGAGGATTGCACAAATAATGTAAGGACACATGTTAACAGAGATAAGTTATGCCTCATTCACTTTGGTCATGCACTTTAATTTTACGAGGAAAATTTTGCCCTGGGAAAGACGATGAAAACAAAGCAAATGATATATAACCAGAATCTAGAATTTTTTATTTTAGATACAATATTGCAAACTACTTTACACTGTCAACTCCCAGCATTCATTCGAATAGGTTTACAAAAGACATGTGGGACATAAAACTTTTAACTGATGTGCAAAGGAAGTTGGGGAGAACGAGAAAGGAAGTTCAATTTTGTTATTTTCCCTTAAAAGCTCATTGGTTGCTTTAGTTTTCTGTTCAGGATTCTTCTGAATGATGAAAGGAAGACAATGATGCATTTGGCTGAAAGTGAACTAACAGAAAACCTGCACTCCTCAGCTTTTTATCTGCAGGGTTATACACCTGTTGTCTTCGGATGTATTTGAACTTACTTCCCCAGTGCTAAACATTTTGTGTTTCTGCCTAAAACTAACCATTATTTCTTTCAACAACACTCAGGTACATAATGTTGCATAGTAATGACCTACAAGCCTGTGTGGCTACCTCCCCATTTGTATTGTTCTGATCACAACAGATTATGGCCACTGAATGGCGTGATAACATTCAAAGTGAGTTCCTCAATATTATCTTCTCAACCCTTTACTCATCATATTGATAAACAGAGTAACTCTGCTTCCATCTAGTTTTATTTTGGAAGGACAACTTTTAGTTTAGAATGTTAACGTACATTAATGCTTTTAAACTACCCTCTGACTTCACTATGTTAAAATATTTACAATTTGTTCAAACTTGTAGTGATCCAGGAAGGTCATGCAACAGAATTTAGGATTTCTCCCTCTTCCAACTCTTCCTCCTCTGCTCTGTCTACAGAATTTTAAGATCAGCTTCAATAATAACACATATATGCAACCAAAACAGTTACAATCAGATATCAGATCTAAATTAAATACCAAAGATTCAGGACACGACTATTACATTAATGTACATAAAGAGTGTGTTTATTGGCAGCATACAGAATAGTATATTCAGTTCTTTTTAATTCAACTTTATTTATAGCACTAAATCACAATAAAATCGTCTGAATGCATTTTACATAATAAGGTAAAGACTTTACAGATTGTTAGGGAAAACCCAACAAATGCTTTTTAAGTAAGTGAGAAAAAAAACTCTCTGTAGGTATCACAATATATGACCATATGAACTTCATATCAGTGTTGATGCAGATCCACATTACAACAAACCATTAACCACTGTCCTGTACAGTATGCAGCTCCATGTCTCCATCTAGTGATCAAACATGAAGTCTTCCATGAAGCCTCCTTTTAATAAGTTAAATTATTGATGCCCTTAATCCACAAATATGGATGTGTCATTAACAAATTAGGCAATCTAATAGTACCATAACCTGCTATTTGCAAAAGTTTGTGTATTTATATTCTTTTTATGCTCAAATTTGTAGTATGAATTACAATCATACAGTAACTGAATAAAATAGAACAGGCATTTGGATAAATTATATGTACAGCAGTCACAGGGAGAAAGTCCCTTAGCCCATCTTCTTTTATGATTTTTGTTTGTTTCCCCACTGTATTTAGGGGAGAATCTTATGTCAGTATCTCTACAGAAAACACAAGTTTGATCTTCTTAACAATAATCAGGTCACATTATCAAATGCAGATAAAAGAATGCAAATTAAAAAAATAAATTTAAATTAAGAATATGATCATCAATGACAACAACAGTGGGGAAGAGACTTTATTCCAGGGTGATAATGATGATGAAAACTCACAATTGCTTTTAAAATTTAAGGCATGCTTTTTTTAAACAGAAAATCAAGTCGTATGTGTTATATGCAGAACATTCAAAATTATAATCAATGAAATCCTTCTAAAATGTCAGGGTGGTTAAATTAAATATTATATTTTTCACTTCCTGTTTACCGGGCTTAGACCAGCACTGCACAGCTGGGGATGGGCTCTTGGGCATTGAGTGTCTCGCCCAGAGACACTTCGACATATAACTGAGACCAGCGATTGAACCACTGACCCTGTGGTCTGTAAAAGTTTACATCAATATATGGTATGATATATGTATGTTCAGCAGTTCTGTGTATTGTTGACCAACTTCTGTCCCTCACGCAATAGGATGGGTCGGGCCACATTTCTAGTACTTGTTTCTCACCTCTTCATTCTCTGCCTTAATGGAAATGACTGTGTTTCATTCATTGTTGATCTGCTGATATTGCTGTGGTTTGTTCTGCAACAACACACAGTAGCCAAAAGCTTGTTTACTGCCCCTTTCCTGAGAAAATCATACATAAACAAATCAGCCAGAGGACTGAGCTTGAGTAAAAAGAAAGACATGCTGGTAATAAGAGAGGGCATGAGGTCAGAAATGAGAAGGCTGATGACGTGGATCGGAGCAACATGATTGCACCTGCAAAAAAAAAAAAAAAAAAACATTGGTAAAAGTGGACAAAGCAGATGTAGACATGTTCTGAGTGCGGACCTGAATATACTGATGATCAAGTCATGTTGACAACATGTTAGATTTAAATAGTGTTGGAACAAGTCATTCATATCTATCTATCTATCTATCTATAGAGAGAGAAAAATGAGCAACAATATAGTTAGACTTAAAGACCTAAAGAACCCAATCCTCTACTAATCAAATGATTTAAAATAAAATAAAATAAAAATAAAATATGTAACCGTGATCATAGGATGTATAATTTTACTTTAATTTAGATGTGCTGAAGCACTAAAATTGAAAAACAAATGTATAACAGTAACAGGTCATCAGGGTCAAAGGAAGACAGAAATGATAATGCACGTCAAGACGTAAATGATGTCGGTTCAACATTACTATCAACATGGCTGGTTTTGTTGCTGTAACCAAAACTGTTGCCCTGTTGGGTGTTGATGTAAAAATGTTCCATTCTTTAGAGGGAAATCTGAAAGAGAGAAGGTTTGTAACATCTGTAGCTTTTTACACAAATACAGTACAACTACAGTACAGTATAAATCATGAAGTAAACCAGTATTTTAGCCTGACAGTGATGGAATTAGTAAAAAATAAAAAGAAACTGTACACTGGAACATTCTTTGCACCTCTCAACACTTACACACAGTACTAGGTACTACATTTAAGAGTAAATTGTTTATTTTATTTTTATTTAAAGATTTCCACTGCAGCTTCATCTGTACTTCCTCTTTTATGTTAATGCACCCAAATTACTGTTACTGAGATCTGGATAAAGTTCAAGATGATCCCACAGTCTAGAACAACACAATTATATCACACCTGCAAGCTGTCAGCACACTCAAAATAACAAGTTACATAGTGTGATGTTTTTGACCCTGTTTATTTATACACACTGATTCTGATCTGATGCAGATCTTTGTCCCTCAAGATATGTATTTTTATCTTTTTGCAGTCTAAAACAGGAGCCCACAGGAGACAGTTCCGTCACATCGAGAGTCAGGTTTAAATAGCCAGGAGAACAAGTGAAAACAATTAGGAGTGGTTATTAGTGTAAAGTGGCAGAACAGACATGGCAGGATGTGGAAACAGGGAAATACAAAATAAAAGTCAGGGAGGCAGGAAATGGAACAGAGGACAGTCACACTGCAGTCTGAGAACGTTTTCTATTCCAATTTAATGAATGATCATACTGTCCCACAGACAGTTTTCACGTTTAAATTGTCATTTTTAGGAATTACATTAAATCTTCATATTACTTGGATTTTATTGTTGAAACATGTTTTTTTTTGCTATTATCATAATTATACATTTTGTCACAGAGCCACACACCAATGTGTCTGTGTCTGTTCGCATTGAGCTGATGAATGTGGATAAAATGAAACTAAACTGTTTAACAGCTTTTCACCGTTTGCATAAATATTTGCATTCCTGATTCTTGTGTTATCACAAGTTCACGTGTTACATTTACAGCTATTATTTGTCCATATGGTAAAATAAGTAAGCAACATAAATCCTACCTTTGAGAGTCTACTGGTTTTGCCTCTGCAAACACACAGTCTGAGGTAATTTGGCAAGTAATCAGGGGAGGGAAGTGAATTAGACAAACTTGTCGGGGAAGTGGGTTTGCAAAGGTGTTCCACTGTCTGACAAGTAGTTCTGACTTTAATCAGAGGCTTTACACCGTGATACACTTTGATAATTAGGGTGAATAAAACGAGCAGACAAACAAATAGATGTGATTTTCTACACGTAATTTTCTTGGCCCTGTGGTCTTAAAATATACCCATAACTGTAAATTATTAAAAGTAAAGTTAGCCAACAAAATGCTGGGAACAACATCAGAACCTGAAAGCAATGAACATGTGACTTATTTAAAAGCCAAAGATAGGCATAGAGTAATTTTGAGGCTCGAGCTTGGAGTCCTAAACAGTTACACTCCATTTCTCCACTTAATGCTTTAGCCTGTCTGGAGAGAGTCTGACATAAGGTAAGGAAGGAACAGAGGGAAGTGGCTTTTGTGTCATGACTGGCATTTACACTATTAGTTATGCAAGTGCATGTTTTCTATGTCTGCTACTATTTTTTAAATGTATTCCAACCTCTGTGTGTGCAAGTCCTGAGTAACAAGGAGTTGACAGCAAGGCAGACAAATTATTTGAATCATCTATCAGCCTAAAAAAGCTGTTACATTCACCTGTATGTGGAACATAATAAAAAAAAAAAATCTTTGTTAATATAATGCACATTTGTAAAACAAGGGGTTCTAAAGTTCCTTACAGAGTATAGATTGAAAGTGAGGGAAAAAACATTTAGTAAATAATATAGAAGGCTAGTCAGCAATATGTATTTTAAAAGACTAAGCCACTCTGATTTCCTCAGGGTGTCTTTAGGTTGTGTCACACGGTCTGGAAGCTCGGACTGTGCAAGTTCTTTTATTTTTGTTGTTCAGTCTGGACTGAGAAACAGCCAGGGTCAGTACAGAAACGGTCAAAGGCTGTAGCCATCTCTGTAAGATAAGTACAATTTTGATATCAGTCATAAAGCAGAGATAAGAGGTAAGGGAAGCTACTGGAGATCAGCTGACAACACTTAATTGTGACCCGTTTTGACCCTACTAGACACAGTGGGAGAGAATACAGCCAGTGAAGTCTCTTTCTTCGTATTAATATGATTATTAGTTTATCTATTTCTCCTCATATGGCAGCACATACACTTCATACCCTACTGGTTCTGCTTTATCATATGACACTATGTTCTGCTTATGGGAACAAGAAACATGTTGCATGGTCGTGGCTCAGTATGTGGGTTAACAAGCACTAAGGAAACATTTATTTAGATACAAGTCATCATCATCATCATCAATATTTTGATGATCAAATCGACCACGACATAAAAACACCACCAGTCAGAACCACCAACAAAACTCGGTCCAGAACCAAGTTATAGTTATACAGAGTAAAAGAGGCTGTGGTTAAACATTGGAAGGCTGACACAGTGGCAGCCAATACTCCGACAATAATTTGGAAGTGAACAGAGGGTATGTGGTGTGTTGGCAGTAGGGTCCAGAGCCTGGCAGAGAGCCTGGTGTGCACACCTCCCAAAACTCAACAATGTAAATGAACTGACCAGCAACACTGAAAACTTTCTGCCCCCTCAACTATGTCAGATGAACTGTCCAATATTAGTATAATTTAATTATTTGTGTGTTTCCCATATTGAGAATAGAATCTTCATAAAAAGACAAAAGAGAAAAACATTCCACAAGATTTATAAAAATCCAGGGCAGGTGATGGCAGAAGCGTCTGGAGAGGTGGGGTGGTGAACAAGCAGGATTTCTATTGGCAGAGGAGAGAGACAATGGGTAAATCTTTGTGGTTTTGAAGAGTATTTGAGCCAAGATGGAGGTAAAAATGCGGTGGGAGGTTGGCGTCGGTTGCGCACTTGGTGTTTAAACTGCCAAGAGGGAAACTCAGAGAAAACTGGCCACAGTTCAGTAACACAATCTCCTTCCACAAGTTTTCAGTAAACGGAACAGAAAATGGAAAATTCAAGCCTCCAACATTCAGCTAGTGAGAGGGACAGTAGAACAGGTTATATAGATAGTGGAGCAGGTGAATTCACTTGAGCTGATGAAAAGGAACAGAGGTGGCCAAGACAGGGAAGACAAGATAGTCAGCTGTCTACAAAACAGGAAGTGGTCATGGCAGGTTTTTCAATTGAGCTTTTTTTTTTTTCAATTGAGCGCCGGTAAAAATTTGAAAACTAAAATTTACTTATATAAAGTACATTGATTATGTTGCTTATATGGAACTGGGGTCATAGGATTCACGGTATTTTGGGAAAAATTTTATCATCCGGTTTGATCAAAGACATTTAAAATGTAGGATAAGAAATTATTTGGAGAAGTGACAGTGACGTGTTAATGTCATTTAATCAGACACAAGATTAGACCCGAGATGTGTTTCATTATAATATTTACCATAAATTAAACCATCAAACATTGAGCATTTACTTAATTACAATGAATCTAAAAGGCTTCTCCAGATTATATATGAGTTTTCTTGAGGGGGCTGTTGGCAAACACAGATCTTATTAAACACACTTCAGTATGTTATTGTCACTTTTAGTGATCATAAGTTGTCATTTTTCTGTTTTTACAATAAAATGCATAAACATTTTCAATTCAGACTGACTATATTACATGCTAGAAATTTGTAAGTAATAGATTATAGTAAACAGCAGAAAAAGTTTAAATTAAATAAATGAGGCTTCTTTTGTCTTTTTGGGAAGATTCTTTTTATTTGTGGTCCTGTAGTTTGTTACAAACCTTCTGCAAATATGTACTGAACTGTAATAAACTGAGTTGGAAAGAGTGCAGAAGTATCATTACTGTGGTGAAATTGTACTTAGGTCAAAATAAAATTACAGATGTAAAAATGTAATCTTTTAAAAATTATTTAAATAAACATTAACTTGTAGCCGGGAAAGGGGATTGAACCATTGACTCTGCCCTACCAACTGAGCTACAGGCTGCCTTTTACTAGGTATTTTCTTTATAGGACCCCTCCCAGTAAATACAGGAGCATGATGTTGAGCTCAGTTACTCAAAAAAATAACTAATTTTCTACTGTGGTTGAACTATAAACACCAAGAAACATCCAACTGTGGTGCAGGAGGTAGAGCAATTGTCCACCAAACCCACAAACCAAGCGCTTTGAGTGCCAATAGGTAGAAAAGTGCTATATAACTGCAGAACATTTACTATTAACCAACTCTGTTGATCTGCTGATATCATTACTTTCCATTCTACAACAACACACAGAGGCCAAAACCTTGTCTACAGCTCCTTTCCTAAGCAAAACATACAGAAAAGAGTCTGCAATAGGATTCAACTGAACCATAGTGAATGACAGGTCATCAAGGAAACCTGCACTAGTGTTTTTTGCCAGGAAGTAAATGATGCTGGGCAGGAACAGCAGTGTGTAAATAATCAGCACCAGAACCAACGTGGCCACAATTCGTCGTTTTTCATCAGGGGGGACACGGCTGGCTGCAGACAGAGCTTTAAGGGTCCCAACCAGTGAGAAAATGAGCAGGGGAAACGGAAGAAGGAGACAGTGACCAAATGTGGTTAGGGCAACATAGGTATCACCCCAGAAATAGACTGGGAGGAGAAGGACAAGAGGAAGGGACCAGACCACGACACAGACCATCAGAGAGATCTTGATTGTTCGTCTGAAGCGGTACCACAGTGGCCATCTGATGACCAAATACCTGTAATACAAGAGAGACACATGGAGGAGCATCAGAGTTACTGGGAATAAAGACAGATTTATCTACTCGCACACTGGATAGATGCATAACTACCTTTCCAGGGAGATGCACACCATGAAGCCAACACCAGCCAGCAGACCAAAGAAGTATAAATAGAAGAAGGTCTGCCGGATTATATGTGCAGTGCTTTGCCGAACAGTAATGGAGCAGAGCTGAATGAGGTCAGCGAGGAGAAGGTTGATGACGTAGATTGGAGCAGTATTGTCTTTTCGCACCTGCAGAAAAATGTTAGTAAAAATTTAAAAACGCTCATGAAGCCACCTCCTCGACTCTGCTTTGCCCAGTTGCAGTTACAACCATTAATGCAGTTTTTAAAAATCACATTTTCATTGGTGCATATAGAAATAGTGGCTCTGACGCTGGCTGATTTATGCCTGTTTTTCAGATATGACCAATTCTGTCATGAAAACATTTGGTAAATTTTTCAAACAGACTCATCAAGTTTACATTATGTTTGCTATGCAATTTGTGGGAAATTTAGCCTCTGAAAGACCAGGCAAACTTAATACAGGTGTTTAAGAGAGGATTGTCTCTGGGCAACTCCAACAGGGAGGAGGTCACAGGGAAGAACCAAAACACGCTGGAGAGATTATTCCTCTCAGTTGCTCTGGGAACAACTCAGGATCCCCCAGGAGGAGCTGGAGAATGTGGCAGGGTCAAAGGTCATCAGGACTATCTTAATGAACCATCTGACTCAGTAGCTTCCATAGTAAGCCATATAAAAGTTGAACATTAAAATGCTGCCAGCTATTCTCTGTCTGAATGAGAAATGTTTCATGCTTCCTTTTATCACTGTTTGATCCATCTATGCATCAAAGGCATTGGATTACACAGTAAACAGTGTAGTTTAGTTTGACTTCTTTTAAAATTCAAGTTCATATTATAACAGATTTTTAGAGGACTTCATAGTCACAAATATATTTTAATCTTTAGTCCATTTGGCTCTGTTGTAGGGTACAGCGGTTAAATGCTAACATTGTGGTTTGCCTGCCTAATGACAAATATTGCACTTCCAACTTTAACCTGTTTCTTTGCCTTTGTCTGCAGAGTAGGGAGGTGAGGAATCAAGAGCATAACAAACAGTTAAAGCAGCTAAAGTATAATCTGATATTAGGGTTGAATAATTGACTGCAACTGCATGTTATGAATCAGTGTTTTTCAGTGAGGACTGGCTGCATAACACAATCTCCTGTGTGCACTACAGTTAAACAGCAACACAAAAACTCCACAACGGAATCAATTCCTCTTAGTGTGAACACAAACTGAACATTAGGATAGTTAACTACAGGACTGTTGGATTAAACTGATTTAGTCTGAGCCCAATAAACTTACAACTGAGTGTGCATTTAGTCATCACATCATAACAGCAAAGTCACTGCATAGTTTCCATGATGTCTTTTTAATCAAATGGAAACTGGGTGAAAGAAGAATGAACATGAAATCCGTCTCTATCACTGATCCTTGTCCTCAGTGTCCATAAGAACCTGTGGCACTTTAAGTTGTACAGTTAGTGCATTAAGTGCAGCACATCCAGCTTTTTATAACTTTTGGTGAATGTAAGCTAATGTGTTCGTAGCAATTAGTGATTAAGTAACAAGCTTGTTGTGGCGAACACATAAAGGTGGATGGGGAACTTCTGGCACAGCTAAAATTATCGCTTTTCTGCACGTTTCTGATCAATTAGTGTTTTGATCATTTCCATCATTTCATATTTCGTTAATTTGCGAAACTGAGAACTGATTTTGTTTGTCAAGTTAAAATAACCCAAAGTCAGATCAGTGTCCTTTCCAGACAGCGTAGACAACAGACACAAGACATCCAGTAAATATATGGCATTTAGACTGTTACATACAGTATTTTTCTCTTCAGACTTTGTCATTAAATTTGAAATGAAACAATATGTTCTACCTAGAAGTATCAGCTTGACTTTTAGCAGCTTCATATTAATGTAGAAATGACTGTGTAGGAAGAATAGCCAGTTTTTACACATACTAAAACATAACCATGTAACACATTCTAAATACCAATGGTTTAAAGTCTAAACATGATAATATACACACCAGAGAAAATACAGCATAGATGGACACTAGGACTGAAAGAAATCCAGCTGCAATGATAATGTATATCACCACATGTAGAATGAAGCGTGTTGATGACAATCCAGCGTAACTAATGTTCTGTGAGGTGCTGTTGAAGTCGTAATCTCCCATTCTCTACAGTGAATCCTATAACAGAAATAAAGGCTTTAAATATATTCCACATATTTCAATGACACCTGCACTAAATATAAATGTGAAAACAAATATTATAACAAATAATATATCATAGAAATTAAGGAACAACTGTAGGCTGTGACATTTACTATCTGTAACAACATCAACATTGACACTATGGAAAGTCAAAGATTCATCTTCTCATTCAACAAAATATTCTGAAGTGAATCATTAATTGGCTTCAAATTGCAGTGGGTGACATAACTCTTTAGTGCTCAACGCCTCTCGGTAATCGAAATGTAGCAACAGAACAAAGTTCCTTTTATGTCATAATTTCTTTGTGAACCTTACAATGAAAAAACATAAAATGAATCTTGTTTATCTATAATATTCTGCACAGGTACAGTCTGAAACTGTACATACACACGCCTTTAAATAATCACTGAACATAAAGTGATCGACAAATTTTACCTTTGAAAGTTGCAAACCGCATGCGTTCATACACCGGCTTTATTATTTTCTCATCTTCATCCAAACAGTGTAATTATGATAAATGACAACCTGCAGCAGGCTCCTGATGATCTTCACTTGGGAATGATGCAAAACATGATCAGACAAATATGTAAAACCACTGTCAGCAGTGATGACACACTGTGCATTGTACTGAAGGAATAGTTTGGGATTTTTCAACCTGGTCTTAATAAAAACATGAGTCTTTATACATATGTATCAGGATCTCGGTCATTAAAACCTTTCCTCCTGTCCATAGTGTCCATGTATGTTTCCAATGAGAACACAACCACAGTTGTCGAGCTTTAAGATACTATATCAAAGGAATTTCATGTATGAATTTTTGTATTAGATCATCCATATAATATAAATAATGCAAAACAAACCTTAACTTCAAAGGATGGAGGACCAGAGACTTGTCTTCATTTGCTAGAGTCTACTACTTTTCTTTACACAGTCTGCTTTAATGTGGAAACTACTAGAGGGAAGTACATTTCATATTTACTTCCACTGAATATTGAGCAATGGAGAGTTCAAATGAAACTCAGTAAAAAAAAAAAGGCAACGGGAATCACCAGCCATTTATTTATGAAAGCTAGTGATAAAATGAGTTTCCCAGAGAAGGTCGGTTGCAAGTCTGTTTTGAAAAAGTGAACAGTTTTAAAACGTTTTAGTGACTCCTCAGGAAATGAGAGAGCTTATTAAGTTAGGATGTAAAAATGAACAGTTTTTTCAAAAAAGCAGAAGTGCTTTTTGGAAATGAGTCAGTCACTGATCATTTTGGAATTTATACTATTAAAAATAACACTTTATGCTTTATTCTTTTAACAAATCAGCCTTCAGCTTGTCTCTTCAGGAGTCACCACAGTAGAACATGTTATATACATTGATTTGGCATGAGGTTTTACACTGAATGTCCTTCCTGGCGCATTCCACCCAATTTTTATCTGGGCTCAGGACCAGCACCAAAGTGGCCTGTAGGTGGCTGGGTGGGGCTACACTTGGTGGGGTGGGATTCAAACCCGCTGCCTTCTGCATCCCAACCCAATGCTCTAAAACTGATCGACCAGGCCTCCCTATGTTTTATCCCTTTAACTTTTGTCGTAATTGTTGTCATAGGAAATTCATAAGAGAAGTTTGCCTACGCAACAGGCCTCAAAAATGGAAAAACCTAAGGAAAAAATTGGTAACTAATAACTAGCAGGTAACTGTTTTTGTAGAAACACAAATCTTTTACATCACAATTTTTCAATTTCTGCTGTTAAAATGGCTTCAACGTTTTATTTGAAAAGCTTGTTGTATAAAATGTGGAATAAAACTGTGTGCAATGATTTCAAGACCAAAAACTAAAGACAGGATCAGGAACAGACAGTGGAGAAGTGAGTGGCAACAACAGGCCCCTCAACCCCTTCAGCCAGAAAAAAAAAGATCAAGTAGGAGTAGCAGCAGTGGCACAATGAAATCAGGGACAAAAAATGTGCATTTTCTAGGTGTCTCTTCCTTTTCCAGTACTTTTAGTTCTTTGGTGTGTTGTGCTGAGTTTGACCTGTCTAAAGCTAAAACCATTGGACTCATTGTCTCTTTTTACACAAAGCTACTGAATTCATAGTAAAATGTCCCTTCACATCATTGAATGGTGTCAAATTTAGATCTAGAAGAACCCAGAGGATTTGCTCCACTATGAAAATATTGTTTACAAAAGCCTTTTACTTGATATTAAAATGAAGACCGATCATATGATACTGCCAAATGTTAAAAAGTTTTTTTCGGCTTATCCCGTGAGTTCAGGGTCGCCACAGGGGATTATTATCTGGATGTTGATTTGGCAGTTTTTACGTCGGATGCCCTTCCTGACACAACCCGCCCAAATTTCTACCGGGCTTGGACCGGCACTACACAGCTGGGGATGGGAAAGGGCCGTTGGGGGTTCAGTGTCTTGCCCAGAGACACCACAGTAAACCAGCCAATTACAAACACAGTCAAACTGGGCTCTCTTACCTGAATCCAGTTGATGTTTAGTCATTTTCCATGTCGTTAAATTCACGGCAGCTTACACCTGTGTAAAGTTTCTATTGTGCAGTAAATACAATTCTGTTCAAGTCCATGTGCACTTTTATAATTATTTAGAATTACTAAAATTTTATAATTATTCAAAACATTAGGTTTACATTTGTGAAGCAGTGGGTAATCTGTTCTCACTAATATTTACGCTGCTTTGGTACAGGACCTAATTTGTTTGATCAAATGGACACATTCGAGCTGTCGTCAAGCTGTGGTATAACTACTCATGGTCTGTTGTGCAAGCAGGTTGGAACAGGTGGGGAAAAGTGTCAGGTGGGTTGTGTGATAAAAGAGTATCAGCAAAAATGAAAGGAAAGGTGTTCAAGATGGTGGTGACACCAGAGATGTTGTTCGGCTTAGAGACAGTGGCACTGAAGACAAGACAGGAGGCAGAGCTGGTGGTAGCAGAGCTTAAGATGTTGAAGTTCTCTTTGGGAGTGACGAGGATGGACAGGATCAGGAATGAGGACATCATAGGGACAGCTCATGTTAGGTTGGAGCTGCCAGGCAGGAGGTCTAGAGGAAAACCAAAGAGGAGTGTAGAGATGATCTTACTCGAATCTGACGCTCCTGACACTTCAGCACTTACTTCACTCCGGAGATTGTTGTTAGACAAACATTGAACATTTATTGTACTTGTTTCTCAACTTAGCCGATAACAGATCAATTGTACATACAACTTTAAGAACAGTAACCTTACACACATGTTCACTAGCAGTTTTCTCAAACAAGTTTCTCAAATTATGTGTGAACTCACAGAACTCGCAGAACTTGGTATGAAACCGTGTGCCTCTACAGCTACAAACAGAACCTTTTTCTTTTATCTTGTTGCGGTCCACACCTTTCTTGTAGTCAGTTCCTCTGCTCCAACTACCTTGTCACGTCTGCACCCTTCAGTAGCTGAGCTGAACTCTCCTGCTTTCTTGTACAAACCCTTAGCACTGCATTGTTTCCTTTCCCACTGGTCAACAAACTTAAAGGTAAACTACAAAGGGAACCATCAAAGGCAACCTATCAAAGCCATGTGATGTCACTAATGACATCATCAGTACACGGAACCATCAGACCACCCACAGAATCAGATCTCAGCTACATGGTGTTTTGTAGACTACACCAGAGTGGGTGTGGGAAGGGCACTACAACCAGTTGAGTCCCCCTTTTAAAAGCGTCTCCAGTAAAAGTGTGGGCAGGCAGTGCAGAAATTTCTGCTCGAAACTTTAATGATTGACCCAAAATACTGAGCTGAGTGGGGTGTTAATGGCCACCCTGGCCATTGGCCACTGCTGTGTGTGGCTTAGCTAGATTGACTAGATGAAGGCTCTAATCTCATTAATAAAACCCTTTTATCTTCTAAGCAGTAAACATAAATTGTTACTATATGAGCGAAGCTGCCCTTAACCAGTGTGACTCCATAAGTAATTGCAGTTTCAGGCATTAAATTAAATGTATAATTGACAGTTCTAACAGTTACATGTCTCGTGTGAAGCAGGATTTTCACTCTGTTCTGTAAGTGAAACTGCATAACGTTTAAACTCATTCTATTTAACAACTGTGTGAGCTTCTACTGTGTGTTTGTGTTTGTATCATTTTACAGTGCAGTCATACATTCAGCACAAACAGAAGATGGTTAACAGCGACTGGTTGAAGTTGAGTAACAGGTATCCAAATGTCACAACATCAGTCAGCATGACTAATGTTTCTGTTTATCTTATTCATCTGGAGAACTTTGGCTGCAAACAGAATCAGGCACTATTACCCAAGTATTTTTCATTTTTCTCACACTGTGTTCTGCATTTAGTCAGCATTACAATTCAATTTAATTCAACTTTATTTATATAGCGCCAATTCACAACAAAGTCATCTCAGGGCACTTTACAGAATAAAGTCAAGATTATAAAGATGTATAGACAGAACCCAACAATTCCCCCTGGAGCAAGCCATAGGCAACAGTGGAGAGGAAAAACTCCCTTTAACGTAAGAGACCTCCAGCAGAACCAGGCTCAGGGTGGGCGGCCATCTGCCTTGACCGGTTGGAGTGAGTGGAAAGAGAGAAAAGAACAGAGCAACAAAAAGCAACAACAAAACATTGCGCAGGTTGGTAGGACCAGTAGCTGCACACTGGAAGACACACAACTTCAAAGCCGAGGACACCTGCAGAAAGGGACAGAGAAGGACAAAGACAACTACGGGAGAAAACACAGAGTTATGGACATACAGTGGTGACAATTGCGGGGTGAGAGGAGAGGAGACACGAGGAGGGACAAGAGGAGGCAAGGAGCTCAGTGCATCGGGTGGTGGGTCCCCCAGCAGTTTAAGCCTATAGCAGCATAACTATAACTAACTATATGCTTTATTAAAGAGGAAGGTTTTAAGCCTAGACTTAAAAGTAGAGAGGGTGTCTGCTTCCTGAACCTGAACTGGGAGCTGGTTCCACAAGAGAGGAGCTTGCTAGCTAAAGGCTCTGCCTCCCATTCTACCTTTGGAAATTCTGGGAACCACAAGTAGGCCTGCATTTTGAGATCTAAGTGGTCTACTGGGAAGATATGGTGCTATGAGATCCTCTATATATGATGGAGCCTGACCATTCAGAGCTTTACATGTAAGAAGCAGGGTTTTAAATTCTATTCTAAATTAAATAGGAAGCCAACGGAGAGAAGCTAGTGAAGGTGAAATATGATCACACTTGCTAGTTCCAGTCAGCACTCTTGCTGCAGCATTTTGGATTAATTGCAGGCTCTTTAGGGAGTTACTGGGGCATCCTGAAAGTAGGGAATTACAGTAGTCCAACCTAGAGGTAACAAATGCATGGACCAGTTTTTCGGCATCACTTAGAGACAGGATGCTCCTAATTTTGGCAATGTTCCGTAGGTGGAAGAAGGCTGTTCTAGAGATTTGTTTTATATGTGAGGTAAAGGACAAATCCTGGTCAAAAATAACTCCAAAGTTCCTTGCAGTACTGGAGGCCAGACTTATGCCATCTAGAGTAATGATATGGTTGGACATTATATTTTTGAGATTTTTGGGCCCAAATACTATGACTTCAGTTTTGTCTGAGTTTAGAAGTAAAAAGTTGTGGGACATCCAAGCCTTTATGTCTTGTGGGCAGGCTTGAAGCTTGATTAACTGATTATTTTCATCTGGTTCCATAGCTGGGTATCATCAGCATAGCAGTGGAAATTTATGGAGTGTTTTCTAATGTTGCCTAAAGGAGACATGTATAAAGTAAAAAGTATTGGTCCTAACACAGAGCATTGTGGAAATCCAAAGCTAACCTTTGTGTGCATGGAGGATTCATCATTAACATGACCAAATTAAAATATATCAGATAGATAAGACTTAAAGCAGGGGTTCCCAAACTTTTTGGCTCGGGCCATCTTGACGTAAAAATTGTCATACGGGCCAGCATGAATTATATATGCCACCGATGGGGGAGGTGGGGTTGTTTTTTTGTATTTCCTTTTATTTTGCTTTGTTTTACTATGCTTTCTGCTGCTAGGTAGATCTGATAACTGCCTGACCTAGATAAATGTAGGTTAAAAATGCAAATTGAATGCAAGTATTTTATAAAATTTGACTCAAACTCAAACCTTTATTCAACAGAATCAACAAATAACATGTTTGCATTAATGAGAAGGGTGATACTGAGATCTCGACTGCAGTAAACTGGGCAGGTCTGGTTCAACAACTGTGGTTCTAATGCACAAAATGTCACGCAGGTGGGAGTCGCTGAGTCTTGTTCTCACACAAACGGTTCCTATTCATGTTCATAACTGAGAATGTCTTCTCGAACAAGTATGTCGAGCCAAATAAGCTCAACATTTTCTTAACAAATGTTCGAATCTCTTGGAACATGTCTTTATCCAGCTGCTGGTAAAAGTTGACAAGAGGGAGTTGTTGGTGGCGGCTGCGACACTGCAGGTGGGCTGGAACGTCACTGGGATCCACGGAAAAAGGAGAGGAAAAAAGCGTGATATCCTCTTAAATAGTTGCAAAATCCCTGAAACACTATTGAAACTCCTCAGCCAGAGTTGAGATGTTTGCGGCATACCTCCTCATTTGCGCATTGATATTGTGCGCTGGAAAATGGGCAATTTTTTCTGGCAGAAATTGGAAATGTGTGGTATTGGGCTGCGTTTGTGACAGGTGGCTTGGCTTTGATATGTGACTACAGTTTTCTTATCACCGCATCTTGCCCCTGAAGCCTCGTGTTCAGAACGTTCAGATGTCGGGTTATGTCGACTAAAAATCCAAAATCAGCCAGGCAAACAGGATCGGTTAGTTCCGGCATCGGTTGTCCCTTTTTTGCTAAAAATTGTCCAATTTCCTCTCTGCAGTGCAGACCCCCGACTGAGCCAACTTAGTGTGATACACAACATCTCCATATTCAGCGTGAATGTCCAGTAGAAATTGTTGAAACGTGGTGGCACAGGGCTTTGGAGCGAATATAATTAATAGCCTTTATCACACAGTTTCATAGCGTGATCATATTTCAGATGTTTGGCACATAGAACTTGTTGGTGCAGAACAGAATCAAACAGAATCAAATAAATCTATCCCTTTTGTTTGGTCCTTAAGGCTCTGTAGGTGAAGTAGCTCTTCACTCACGTTTATTTCACTGTCCATTCCTCTCAAAAAAATCCGTAATTGAGCGGTGTCGGATGCATCCGTGCTTTCGTCGAAGGCTAACGAAAAAAATTCAAACTCCACTCCTTTTGCCTCCAATTGTCTCTTAATATCAGGTTAAACTTCTTCAATCCACAGTGTCACAGTGCTACAAGCCAGGCAAACATTGGCGAACTGTTGTTTTTTCTCAGGACAAATGCTCTCTACCATTTTCATCACACAGTCTTTAATAAATTTACTCTCAGTAAAAGGTTTGCAGTGCTTGGCAATCAGCGTTACCACCTCATAGCTTGCCTTTGTGGTATTTTCATTCGAATCAATGGATCCTGTGAAAAAGCGTTACTGTGCCGTTAAACCAGCTTCAAGTTGCTTCAATTTTTCACCACGTTCGTTCCCAGTTAGCTTGTCATAATTAGCATGTTTTGTCTGGTAGTGCCTCTTTATATTGAACTCCTTAAACACAGCCACAGTCTCTTGGCAAATTAGGCAGAAACAGTTGTTTTATAACTCAGTAATAAAATATTCCGATTTCCACTTGTCCTGGAAACGGCGGCACTCGCTGTCAACTTTCCTTTTCTTACTTCCAGTTGCCATTTTAGAAATGGGCAAAAAACGGATCAGGCGCAAAACGGGGTCGCAAGAGTTCGGCCTAGAGTTTACTGCCAACTTGTGGTGAAATATAAAATTGCTTTTTATACTGTGGACAACAGTACTGGTGGGCCATATATTATTGATTTTATGATAGACGCTTCGGGCCAGTTGAAATAAGAACGCGGGCTGCATTTGGCCCGGGGGCCAGACTTTGGGCCCTCTGATTTAAACCAACCTAGTGCAGTTCCTTTAATCCCAAATTCATGTTCCAGTCTCTGTAATGAAATGTTGTGATCAATGGTATCAAATGCAGCACTAAGATTTAACAGAACAAGTATAGAGACTAATCGATTATCTGATGCCACGAGAAGATCGTTGGGGACTTTTACCAGTGCTTTCTGTACTATGATGAACTCCAAATCCTGACTGAAAGTCTTCATACAAATTATTCCTATAAAAGGTGGTCACATAATTGTTTTTCAACTATTTTTACATTTATTTTAGAAATAAATGGGAGATTAGATATTGGTCTGTGGCCCCTTCTCCTGACTTCCTGTTCCTGGTTCTTTTTGCCCAGCTAGACCTCTGTTTATCAGTTTTCCTTAGTCCCCCTCAATGTACTTACCTTTTATTAGTTTTTATGTTTATCCGAGCCTTATTATTTCCTGAGCCTTTGTTGTCCTAAGTTATGTAAATAATGTTACCATCTTACTTTCTATTAAGCTAATCCCCCTCATGTTCTGGTCCCTTTGGTTAGTTTGTCTGAGTCTTTGTTCTGAATCCGGTTCCTAGTACCCTCCTGTTAGCAGTGACTTCTGTTCACTATTTACATCTGTCAATAAAGCCCCTCGTTATTTGCTATCCCTCTCACAGTCTCTTCACTTGGGTCCTCCCTTAACCAAAACCGTGACAAATATCTGGTGAATTCTTTCTCTAATAGCTACAATTTTATTCATAAAAAAAGTACTAGGCTACTAGAATACCAGGCTCAACAGAACTATGGCTCTTAGTCAGCCTGGCTACAGTGCTGAACAGAAACCGGGGGTTGTTCTTGTTTTCTTCTATTAATGATGATTAATATGCTGTTCTGGCATCGCGGAGAGCTTTTTTTTTTTTTTACATTTTTTAACTATTTTTCCAGGCTAAATGAGATTCTTCTAAATTTCTGTAACACCACTTCCTGTCTAACTTTCGTGCAGCCTGTTTTAATTTGCCTGTTTGCAAACTATACCATGGAGATTGCCTCTTCTGGTTTACTGCCTTCTTTTTCAGAGGGGCAACACTATCGAGTATTGTACGTAGTGAGGCTGCAGAATTGTCAACAAGATAATCTACTTGTGCAGGAGTAACAATAAGGTGGCTACTTTTCATTGTATTGGCATATGGCGAAGCAAATGATGAAACAATAATTGTTAAATTATCCGTTTCAATTCCATACGTAAGGACAAGGTCTACGTGTGACTAAAACAATGAGTGGGTTTATTTACATTTTGGGGAAAAAAACAATTAAATCTAATATGAATTAAATGCAATGCTCAGGCAGTAACTGTCAGCATCTACATGAATGTTAAAGTCACCCACTATAACGACTTTATCTGTACTAAGCACTAAATCAGAAAATTCAATCCAAAACTCTGAATAACGGACTGGAGGACGGTACACGATAACAAATAATAGTGGTTATTGAGTTTTCCAGTTTGGGTGTGAAAAGTTAAGAGTAAGGCTCTCAAATTAGTTATAACTATGTTTAGGTCTGGGGTTTATTGATAAGGGAGGGATCAAGAAAAGGCTGCTTAAGCAGTGGGGTAATCTGGACCTGCTTGCATGAGGTTGGAAAAGTGCCTGTTGTGAGAGATGTGTTGATGATTGTGTAATAGCTGGCATTAATGCAGTTACAAAAGATCAGATCCTGAGAGCAGGTAGTCAGATGGTTAGGGAGGAGGAGGGTGATACATTGTCCTCAGTCAGAGTTGACAATAAGGAGAGCAATGCAGTGTTGGAAGAAGTTAGCAGGATGTCATCATCTGGAGGAGACAACTATGAACTGATGGCAGAACCTCATTCTTAAAGAAGCCGGCAAAGTCATCGGCAGTGAGAGAGGTGGATGGAGGAGGTAGAGGTAGGTAGGAAAAGGACTTGGACGTTGGACTCGTGCAGTAAGCAGTATTGTGTCACTTTCTATTCCTGCAAACTCCTGCGTTTCCACCGAAGGACTGTCTCCACACCATGTAAAATAATCCAGCTATTCAGGCCCCGGTTCAAACCTCTGTCTCTTGCTAAACAGGACAGTGTGTCTGAAGTACTTCTGTGTGCAGTTTGAGAGAGGAGAAAGGGGCTGTGGGACCGAGTTCTCATTAAGAGAATATTGCTTATTTACAACATTTACAATTTGTTAAAACTTGTGGTGGTCCAGGAAGGTCATGCAACAGAATTTAGGACTTCTCCCTCTTCCGACTCTTCCTCCTCTGCTCTGTCTACAGAATTTTAAAATCAGATTCAATAATAACACATATATGTGACCTAAACAGTTACAATCAGATATCATATCTAACTTGGATACCAAAGATTCAGGACACGACTATTACATTAATGTACATAAAGTGTGTGTTTATTGGCAGCATACAGAATAGTATAATCAGTTCTTTTTAATTCAACTTTATTTATAGCTCTAAAGCACAATAAAATCTTCTGAATGCATTTTACATAATAAGGTAAAGACTACAGATTGTTAGGGAAAACCCAACAAATGCCCTTTAAGTAAGTGAGAAAAAAAACTCTCTGTAGGTATCACAATATATGACCATATGAACTTCATATCAGTGTTGATGCAGATCCACATTACAACAAACCATTAACCACTGTCCTGTACAGTATGCAGCTCCATGTCTCCATCTTGTGATCAAACATGAAGTCTTTCATGGAGCCTCCTTTTAATAAGTTAAATTATTGATGGGTTATTTATGACCTTAATCCACAAATATGGATGTGAGTCATTAACAAATTAGGCAATCTAATAGTATCATAAACTGCTATTTGCAAATGATTGTGTATTTATATTCGTTGTTATGCTTATAATTTGTATGAATTACAATCATACAATAACTGAATAAAATAGGTAAATACAACAGGCATTTGGAAAAATTATATGTACAGCAGTCACAGGGAGAAAGTTCCTTAGCCCATCTTCTTTTATGTTTTTTGTTTTTTTCCGCACAATATTTAGAGGAGACTCTTATGTCAGTATCAAAAACACAAGTTTGATCTTCTTAACAATAATCAGGTCACATTATCAAATGCAGATAAAAGAATGCAAATTAAAAAATAAATTTAAATTAATAATATTTAATTAAATAATTAAATTAAATTAAATTAAATACATTTTTTGTTTAAGAAATTCAAGTTGTATGTGTTATATGCAGAAAATTCTAAATTATAATCAATGAAATCCTTCTAAAATGTCAAGGTGGCTAAATAAAATATTGTATTCTTCACTTCCTCAAACCCAACATTCTTCTTTTCCTTTGGGCTGTTCCCTTTCAGGAGTCGCCACAGCGAATCATGTGTCCTGATCTCAAGTCGATAGAACACCTTTGGGATGAATTAGAGGGAAGACTGCGAGCCAGGCCTTCTTGTCCAACATCAGTGTCTGACCTTACAAATACACTTCTGGAAGAATGGTCAAAAATTCCCATAAACACAATCCTAAACCTCATGGAAAGCCTTCCCAGATGAGTTGAAGCTGTTATAGCTGCAAAGGGTGGGCCGATGACATATTAAACCCTATGGATTAAGAATGGGATGTCACTAAAGTTCATATGGGTCTAAAGCCAGGTGAGCGAATACTTTTGGCAATATAGTGTACTTCTCTGCCACTCCAGACTTCCTCATACAATACCACAGCTCCTGTCTCTGCACCCTGTCATATGCTTTCTTTAAATCTACGAGAAAACAATCCAACTCCCTCTGACCCCCTCTGTAGTTCATCAGCATCCTCAAAGCAAATACTGCATCTTTTGTACTCTTTCCTGCTCCACACCAGTCACTTTTCTATTCTTCGTTCCCTTTCATTTTCCTTATTGATAAAGTCTTCAAAGTCCTCCAACTCCTTCCATCTTCCCATCACACTCCTGGCACCTGTCAATACATTTCCATCCTTATCTTTAATCACCTGCTGCACATCCTTCCCATCTCTATCTCTTTGTCTGGCCAACCTGTACAAATCCACCTCTCCCTCTTTAGTGTCCAACCTAGCATACAAGTCCTCATATGCACTTTGTTTGGCCTTTGCCACTTCTACCTTCACCTTACGCTGTATCTCCCTGTGCTCCTGTCTACTCTCTTCAGTCCTCTCAGTGTCCCACTTCTTCCTAGCTAACCTCTTTCTCTGTATACACTTCTGAACTTCCTCGTTCCACCACCAAGTCTCCTTGTCCGCTTTCCTCTTTCCAGATGACACACCGAGTACCCTCCAACCTGTCTCCCTGATCAAATTAGCTGTAGTAGTCCAGTCATCTGGAAGCACCTCCAAACCACCCAGATTCTGTCTCAGCTCCTCCCTGAAAACTATACAACATTCTTCCTTTTTCAACTTCCACCACTTCGTCCTCTGCTCTGCCTTAGTCCTCTTCATCTTCCTTACTACCAGCATCATTTTACACACCACCATCCTGTGTTGTCTGGCTACACTCTCCCCTACCAATGCTTTACAATCACTGATCTCTTTCAGATTACAGCGTCTACACAAGATGTAGTCTACCTGAGTGCTTCTACCTCCGCCTGCGCCTTTCCTGAGGAAAACATACATAAACAAATCAGCCAGAGGACTGAACTTGAGTAAAAAGAAAGACATACTGGTAAAGAGAAGGCTTTGGTATTGTTTGGCAAGGACCATATAGCATTCAGCAGGAACAGTACTGTGTAATTAAGCAGGACCAGGACCAAAAGTCCCACAATTCGTTGTTTTTCTTCAGAGTGAACACTGATGGTTGCAGACAAAGCTTTAATGGTTCCACCCAGGAAGAAGATGAGCAGGGGAAACGGAAGGAGGCGGAAGATGCCAAAGAAAGTATTTGCAATCTCACTGTCATACCAGAAAAGGCCAGGGATGATATAAGCAACAGGAATTGCCCAAACCACAACACAGACCACCACAGAGATCTTGATTATTCTTCTGTGATGGTACCACCAGGGCCAGGCAATGACCAAGTACCTGTAACACAAGAGAGACACATGAAAGATCTTTAATCTGCATCAGAATTATCTAGTAACACAATGATCAGCTACACACATTCAGTACCTTTCCAAGGCGACGCAGACCATGAATCAAACACTGGCCATAAGACCAATGAGGTGCATATAAGGAAAGATTTCATAGGCCTGCAAATATTTGACCACTTCAGCGATCATCAGAAATGAGAAGGTTGATGACATAGATTGGAGCAACATGATCCTTTCGTACCTGCAAAAAACAAACAAAAATAACATTGGTAAAAGTGGACAAAGCAGATGTAGACATGTTCTGAGTGAGGACTGTGTTAACAAAAGGTTAACAACGGGGGAGAGATGCAGGCCTGGACCGTGTACTAAATGTGTGGATTAACAGATCATACTGTATATTGGAATATACTGATGATCAAGTCATTTTGAGATTGTGGTTTCAGCAACATATCAATCATCTCTAATCTTCTCTGGAGCAAGTTTTCTCAGGTTGAGTTGGGGTAAAGAAAAAAACATGTTAAATTTAAATAGTGTTGGAACAAGAAATTCATCTAACAATGGAGAGAGAGAGAGAAAATGACGTGATGCAACCATATAGTTAGATTTAGAGACCTAAAGAACCTATTCCTCTACTAGTCCAATGATTTCCGACCAACTAAAATATAAAAATGTGTAACTGTAATCATAGGATGTATAATTTTACTTTAACTCAAATGTGCTGAAGCACTAAGATTGAAAAACAAATGTGTAACAGTCCAAATACTTATGTTTTGGACATTAAGCCTCTGTCATGATGTACACACCAGAGAAAATACAGCATAGAAGGCCATCAGGGTCAAAGGAAGCCCGACAGAAATGATAATGCACGTCAAGACATAGATGATATCTACCGACGGTTCAACATTCCTATCAACATGGCTGGTTTTGTTGCTGTAACAAAACTGTTGCTCTGTTGGGTGTTGTTGATGTAAAAATGTTCCATTCTTCAGATGCAAACCTGAAAAAAGAGAAGGTTTGTAACATCTGTAGTTTTTTTTACACAAATACAGTACAACTACAGTACAGTACAAATCGTGAAGTAAACCAGTATTTTAGCCTGACAGTCATGGAATTAGTAAAAAGTCCTATGCAGTTCTAAACTTCATACATCACACATACCATACCACATGCCATAGTTTCTGGGCAGAACATTCTCCACCCTCAGTCTACTTCTCTCACTCCTTTTCTCCTTTTTGGAAACCTTTTCCCATTTTAGCACTTTGATAAGCACCTGTGAGCATGGAGTGACTCTGGGTCACTACAGTGTGGGATGGTCTGTTGTTAGACAATAACTGACCTTGGAGCAGTTCTGCAAAGACTTCAAGAGAAAACATGTATATGAGACAAAGTTTGAACAACATTTCAAAAGTACACTGAGTACAAGTTTCCATTATAACTAGGTAAAATACTAAGAGTAAAATGCAATTATTTAATCATACTTGATTTTCCATCACACGGTGTCAGCAGTTTCTTTTCAGCCAAGGAACCACGCTGCATGTTGTCCCCTGTACTTCAAGAAACCTTATGAGATTAAGTTCTGTATATTAGCAAACCTTGAGGCTCTGATTATCCTTTTTTATTTTTATGCCAGATGAATCTATACCTGGTTTGCTTTTTTGATAAAACGAAAAAGAGTGAGTGTTTTTGGTCGACTGTTGAGCTTATGGAGGATTGGCAGAGGTAGAAATATAAACACTTTCACTCAGTTACTGTACTTGGGAAATATTTTAGTACTTCTACTTAATTTTAGCGTTTCTCTTTTATACTACTCAGATGCTGCACTACATTCCAGAGGAAATTGTTTTTACTTCAAGATTTTATTTTTATTTAAAGATTTCCACTGCAGCCTGATCTGTACTTCCTCTTTTATTTTAATGCACCCAAATTACTGTTACTGAGATCTGGATAAAGTTCAAGATGATCCCACAGTCTACAACAACACAAATAAATCACACCTGCAAGCTGTCAGCATACTCAAAATGCCAAGTTAGATAGTGTGATGTTTTTGAACCTTTTTTTTAATACACACTTACTCATGATGAATCAGAAACGGATTCTGATCTAATGCAGATCTTTGTCCCTCTAAGATTCTCTTTTTGCAGTCTAAAACAGGAGCCCCATAGGAAACAGTTTCATCACCTTTTTTTAATTTTTACACTTCATACAGCAGATTGCAGACATGTGTAGGTGACTGGTCATCTCCAAAAGTTTTCAGATAATTCTTGGTAGGGTTACTTTAAAATGGTAATGGCTAGGCGTACACACAGTAGGTGAGATAAATAAATTTGGCAGTTGGTGCGATGACAACTACCTTAAACTAAAAAGGAGGTTTTTATTTACTTTTGTAAAAAGAAAGACAGAGCATCACCTGTCAGTGGAATTAAATTCTCTTGTCTATTTGTGAGCTCAAATCGACATGAAAGTAAATTTTAAATCATCAGTTTGAGGATCTCTTCTGTTAAATGTTTTAACAATTTGAGAAGCATGTGAGAAATTTAGGATGATGAGATGCTCTACTGAACAAAACTGCTGTCAAACATCTGAAAGACAGGACTTTGTTTTAAATTAGTTAATCCTCTGTGTCTGAAAACATTTTCTATTCTAATATAATGAATGATCATATTGTCTCACAGACATTTTTCACATTTAAATTGTCATTTTTAGGAATTACATTAAATCTTCAAATTACTTACATTTTATTGTTGAAACATGTTTTTTTGCTACTATCTTAGTTATACATTTTGTCACAGAGCCACACACCCCTGTGTCTGTGTCTGTTCGCATTGAGCTGATGAATGTGGATAAAATGAAACTAAACTGTTTAACAGCTTTTCACCGTTTGCATAAATAGTTGCATTCCTGATTCTCGTGTTATCACAAGTTCTCGTCTTACATTTACAGCTATTATTCAATTCAATTCAATTCAACTTTATTTATATAGCGCCAATTTACAACAAAGTCATCTCAAGGCACTTTACAGAATATAGTCCAGACTACATAAGTATGTAGAAGCAACCCAACAAATCCCCCTTGAGCAAGCCCTAGGCAACAGTGGAGACGAAAAACTCCCTTTAATGAGAGAAACCTCCAGCAGAACCAGGCTCAGGGTGGGCGGCCATCTGCCTTGACTGGTTGGGGTGAGTGGAAAGTGGAGAAAGAAAAGAAAAGAGCAACGAAAAGCAACAACAAAACAACAACAAAAAGCAACAACAAAACAACAACAAAAGCAACAACAAAACAACAAAAAAGCAACACCAAAGCATTGTACAGGTTGTAGGACACAGAATTAATGGCATACAGTGGTGACAAGTAAATGTATAGAGAAATGCTAGTTCAGGTTGAGTGAGTAGTTTTAACTATAAGCTTTATCAAAAAGGAAAGTTTTAAGCCTAGTCTTAAAAGTAGAGAGGGTGTCTGCTCCCTGAATTTGGATTGGAAGCTGGTTCCGCAGGAGAGGAGCTTGATAGCTAAAGGCTCTGCCACCCATTCTACTTTTGCAAACTCTGGGAACCACAAGTAGCCCTGTATTTTGGGATCGAAGTGGTCTAATCGGGCGATACAGAACTATGAGATCTTTTAAATATGATGGAGCTTGACCATTAAGAGCTTTGTATGTAAGGAGGAGGTTTTTGAACTCTATTCTAGATTTTATGGGAAGCCAATGAAGAGAAGCTAGTGAAGGTGAAATATGATCTCTCTTTCCTAATCCAGTCAGCACTCTTGCTGCAGCATTTTGGATTAATTGAAGGCTTTTTAGGGAGTTATTAGGACACCCCAGAAGTAGGGAATTACAGTAGTCTAACCTAGAAGTAACAAATGCATGGTCCAGTTTTTCGGCATCACTTTGAGACAGGATAATTTTAGCAATGTTCCGTAGGTGGAAGAAGGCTGTTGTAGAGATTTGTCTTATACGTGACGTAAACGCCAAATCCTGGTCAAAAATAACTCCAAGGTTCCTCACCGCAGTACTGGAGGCCAAAGTTATGTCATCTAAAGTAACTATATTGTTAGACAGCATATTTCTCATGTTTTTAGGCCCAAAGAGGATGATTTCAGTTTTGTCTGGATTTAGAAGTAGGAAATTGTAGGACATCCAGGTCTTTATGTCTTTTAGACATGCTTCAATTTTGACTAATTGGTTAGTATCTTCTGGTTTCACAGATAAATAGAGCTGGGTATCATCTGCATAGCAGTGGAAGTTTATGGAATGTTACCTTTAGGCGAAATTATTAGGAGACATATACAAATTAAAAAGTATTGGTCCTAACACAGAGCCCTGTGGAACTCCATAGCTAACTTTGGTGCATAAAGAAGAGTCATCATTAACATGAACAAGTTGGAATCTGTCTGACAGATAAGATTTAAACCAATGTAATGTGTTTCCTTTAATCCTAAATCCATGTTCTAGTCTCTGTAATAAAATGTTGTGGTCAATGGTGTCAAATGCGGCACTAAGGTCTAGTAAGACGAGTACGGACACAAGTCCATTATCTGAAACCAGGAAAAGATCATTGGAGACTTTTACCAGTGCTGTTTCTGTACTGTGATGAACTCTAAATCCTGACTGAAAGTCTTCATACAAATTATTCCTGTAAAGGTGATCACATAATTGTTTTGAAACTACTTTTTCAAGGATTTTAGAAATAAACGGGAGATTTGATATTGGTCTATAGTTGGCTAAATTACCTGGATCAAGACAAGGTTTTTTAAGTAGTGGTTTGATTACAGCAACTTTATAGGCCTTTGGTACATAGCCAGTTTCTAAAGATAGGTTAATCAAATCTAATATGAACGTGTCTATTAAAGGTAGAACATCTTTAAGCAATTTGGTTGGAACAGGGTCTAAAAGACATGTTGTTAGTTTTGAGGAGGCGATAGTTGAACTTAGCTCAGTGAGATCTATGGGTGAAAAACAGTCTAAGATGGATTGGGGCCTTATTGAGGATTCTAGAGCTGTTGTACATGAAGATCTATCTGTAATATTTGTAGGGAGGATCTGGTGAATCTTTTCCCTAATGGCTACAATTTTATCAGTAAAGAAAGTCATAAAGTCATTGCTGCTCAAAGTTAAGGGAATACTAGGCTCAAGAGAACTATGGCTCTTAGTCAGCCTGGCTACAGTGCTGAACAGAAACCGGGGGTTGTTCTTGTTTTCCTCTATTAGTGTGGACTAATATACTGTTCTGGCATCAAGGAGAGCTTTTTTGTACATTTTTAAACTGTTTTTCCAGGCTAACCGGGATTCTTCTAAATTAGTGGAACGCCACTTCCTCTCTAACTTTCGTGACGCCTGCTTTAAGCTGTGCATTTGTGAATTGTACGATGGAGGTCGGCTCCTCTGATTCACTGCCTTCTTTTTCAGAGGGGCAACTATATCTAGTACCATACGCATTGAGGCTGCAGAATCGTCAACTAAGTAATCAATTTGTACAGGAGTAAGATGGCTACTCACCATAGTATTGACACATGGTGGTGAAAAAGATGAAGAAATAATTTCTTTAAATTTATTCACAGCATTTTCAGATAAACATCTGCTGTAGTGGAATTTTTTCGTAACTGCTGTATAGTCCGTTATTGTAAATTCAAATGTTATTAGAAAATGGTCAGACAGAAGAGAATTATGAGGAAATACTATTAAATTATCAGTTTCAATGCCATATGTAAGTACAAGGTCCAAGGTGTGACTAAAACAGTGAGTGGGTTTATTTACATTTTGGGAAAAACCAATTGAATCTAATAATGAATTAAACGCAGTGCTCAGGCAGTTACTTTCAGCATCTACATGAATGTTAAAGTCACCCACTATAATGACTTTATCTGTACTAAGCACTAAATCCGATAGAAAATCAGAAAATTCTATCAAAAACTCTGAATAAGGGACTGGAGGACGGTACACAATAACAAATAATAGTGGTTTTTGAGTTTTCCAGTTTGCGTGTGAAAGGCTAAGAGTAAGGCTCTCAAATGAGTTATAACTGTTTGGGTCTAGGAATTATTGATAAGCTAGAGTGAAATATTGCTGCTACTCCTCCACCTCGGCCTGTGCATCTAGAAACATGATAATTAATATGACTTGGGGGGTTTGACTCATTTAAACTGACATATTCTTCCTGCTGCAACCAGGTTACAGTGAGACAAAATAAATCAATTTGATGATAATTTATAAAGTCATTTATTAAGAGAGAGATCTGATATTTAATAATCCACATTTGAAAGTTTTGGGTTTTGGTTCAGTATGAGCAGTAGTCTTAACTTGTATTAGATTTTTATGATCAACTCCCCTTGTGTTCATTTTTGGTTTAAAACGTTTAGGTGGTCGTGGAGCAGACATAGTCTCTATGGGGCAAAGAGCAGTGTGGTTAAGATCATAACATTCAGCAAAATAATAATATTCCCTGGGTGAAAAATTAGAATCCATAAGAGCTGCATTTTGTCTGCTGGTAACGTCAGATTCTATAAATATCTCGGACTGTTTATACCTGTGGATGTTGTCGGGTGTTGGAGCGGAGGATGCAGGAGAGGTGAGCACATCAGAGCCACAGGTGTTTTCAATGGTGAGTCAGTCTCCGGAGACTGAGATGCTGTGGACAATGTTCTCAGTCAACATCCGTGATCCCAGAAAGTTCGGGTGCAGTCCATCTTGCTTGAAGTACTGAGGACGATCCCAGAAAAGATTTAAATTGTCTACGTAAAAGAGTCCGTGTGCGGAGACTTGTAGTTGAAGCCATGTGTGCAGGCTGAGAAGTCTGGAGAACCAGCCAACACCGCGACCCAGCGTGGGAATTGGGCCGGAAATGAAGAACCGTTGAAAAAGTGAAAAAGTTGAAAAATGACACGAAGTCACGTTTAAGCAACTCAGACTGTTGGCGTTTGGTGTCATTTGTGCCAACGTGTATTACATTGTTGCTGTAGGATGTTTTTCAATCAGGTTTGGAATTTTCTCCGCTATGTCAGTGACTGTGGCTCCAGGAAAGCAAAACGTTTTAGCTGATTTTAAGCGGACTTCTCTAACGATGGAGTCGCCAATAATTAGCATGGTCGGACCGGGAGGACGGTGCGGTGGAGAAGTGGGCCGAGGAGGAGCATGTGGATTCCTCTCTGGAGGCATGGTGTTGGTGGCGGTGGCACGTCTGGTCTGGCGAGGCCCCGGCAGCAGGCCCCGACCACGCTGCCCGCGGGAGGTGGAACCGTGTGGTATCTCACGGGGCAGGGAGTCACAGGGAACCGCCGCCGGGGAAGTCGGACTTTCCAGCGCTTCAAGAACAGTGAAACGGTTCTCCATCTGGACCGGGGAAGGTGGTCCAATGTATTGGTTGGCAAGATTAGCTGCAGCAGGTGTCGTCCGATGTCTCCTTTTAGCCGGGATCCAGGCCTCCTGTGTCAGCGGCAAGGAGCAGGCCCGTGTCGGGACAGGCCATTGGTCATCCGACAGGGCCAGAAGGTTGGCATCACGTTTCCAGCTGAAGCAACAGGGCCAGACCACGGCAGCGTGTCATCGGTGTCTTGGGTCACTGAAGAAACAGCTGGGTGGATAGAAACTGTTTGTTCCATGTAGCTCGAGGTATTAAGAGCTGCGAGGTGTTTCGCTTGTGTGGTGGAAACGTTGGAAAACCCCAAGATAAGTTCATTTTTTTTGCTTAGTTCGTTTTCCAAAAGTTTGATGGTTTCTTGCAACTGCGTGAAAACGTGTACACAGTTTGAACAGACCGCCATTTCGAAACTATTTTATTTGTCCATATGGTAAAATAAGTAAGCAACATAAATCCTACCTTTGAGAGTCTACTGGTTTTGCCTCTGCAAAAACACAGTCTGAGGTAATTTGGCAAGTAATCAAGGGAGGGAAGTGAATTAGACAAACTTGTGGGGGAAGTGGGTTTGCAAATGTGTTCCACTGTCTGACAAGTAGTTCTGACTTTAATCAGAGGCTTTACACTGTGATACACTTTTATAATGTTCCCAGAGTGAATAATTACAAAAGTGCTGCTCATGTTTATGGCACCTTGCCTTTTGAAACGAGCAGACAAATCAATACATGTGATTTTCTACACGTAATTTTCTTGGTCTTGTGGTCTTAAAATATACCCCTAGGTGTAAATTATTAAAAGTAAAGTTAGCTACCTAAAGGCTGGGAACAACATCAGAACCTAAAAGCAATGGACATGTGACTTATTTAAAAGCCAAAGATAGGCATAGAGTAATTTTGAGGCTCGAGCTTGGAGTCCTAAACAGTTACACTCCATTTCTCCACTTAATGCTTTAGCCTGTCTGGAGAGAGTCTGGTAAGGAAGGAACAGAGGGAAGTGGCTTTTGTGTCATGACTGGTATTCACACTATTAGTTATGCAAGTGCATGTTTTCAATGTCTACTGGTATTTTAATGATAATGGATGCGAACCTCTGTGGGTGCAAGTCCTGTGTAACGAGGAGTTGACAGCAAGGCAGACAACAAATTTTAATCGTGGCAGAGAGCCTGGTCTGGACGTCTCAACAATGTAAACAAACTGACTAGCAGGATTTCTATTGGCAGAGGAGAGAGACAGTGGGTAAATCTTTGTGGTTCTGAAGACTATTTGAACCAAGATAGAGGTGGAAATGTGGTGGGAAGATGGCGTCAGTCACACACTGGGTGTTTAATCTGCCAAGAGGGAAATTCAGAGAAAACGGGGAGCAGAGAATACTGGCACAGTTCAGTAGCACAATCTCCTTTCACAAGTTTACAGTAAACAAGTTCATACAGAAAATGGAAAATTCAAGCCTCCAACATTCAGCTAGTGAGAGGGACAGTAGAACAGGTTATATAGATAGTGGAGCAGGTGAATTCACTTGAGCTGATGAGAAGGAACAGAGGTGGCCAAGACGGGGAAGACAAGATAGTCAGCTGTCTACAAAACAGGAAGTGGTCATGGCAATTTTTTCAATTGATCTTTTTTTTTCACTTGAGCGCTGTAAAAATTTAAAAACAAAGATTTACTTATATAAAGTACATAGATTATGTTGCTTATATGGAACTGGGGTCATAGGATTCACTGTATTTTGGAGAAGTTTTTATCATCTGGTTTGATCGAAGACATTTAAACTCTAGGATAAGAAATGATTTGGAGACGTGACAGTGATGTGTTAATGTCATTTAATCAGACACGAGATGTGTTTCATTATCATATTTACAAAAAATTAAACCATCAAACATTGAGCGTTTACTTAATTACAATGAATCTAAAGGCTTCTCCAGATTATATACGAGTTTTCTTGATGGGGCTGTTGGCAAACACAGATCTTATTAAACACACTTCAGTATGTTATTGTCACTTTTAGTGATCATAAGTTGTCATTTTTCTGTTTTTACAATAAAATTCATAAACATTTTCAATTCAGACCGACTATACGACATGCTAGAAAATTGTAAGTAATAGATTATAGTACACAGCAGAAAAAGTTTAAATTAAATGAATGAGAAGGCTTCTTTTGTCTTTTTGGTTTGTGTTGCAAAATGCAAAGGGAAGATTCTTTTTATTTGTGGTCCTGTAGTTTGTTACAAACCTTCTGCAAATATGTACTGAACTGTTATAAACTGAGGTGGAAAGAGTGCAGAAGTATCATTACTGTGGTGAAATTGTACTTAGGTCAAAATAAAATTACAGATGTAAAAATGTAATCTTTTAAAAATTATTTAAATAAACATTAACTTATATAGTGCTTTTACAATGTTGATTCCCATTCACACACACACACTCACATACTGATGGTGATGGCTGCCATCCAAGGGGCTGACCTGGCCCACCAGGATTACCTTGGGGATCAGTTTCTTGCCCAAGGACACTTGGACATGTAGCCGGGAAAAGGGATTGAACCACTGACCCTGTGGATGACTGCCTTACCATATGAGCTACAGCCGCCCTGGTACTAGGTATTTTCTTTATAGGACCCCTCCCAGGAAATACAGGAGCACGATGCTGAACTCAGTTACTCAAGGAAATAACATCTAATTTTCTTCTGTGGTTGAACTATTAACACCAAGAAACATCCAACTGGGGCGACTGGTGCAGGAGGTAGAGCAACTGTCCATCAATCCCGCAAACCAATTGGTTTGATCCCCGGCTCCTCCAGTCACATGTCAAAGTCCTTGAGTAAGACACTGAACCCCAACTTAGTTGCTCCCGGTGAGTGTTGGCCAGCTGCATAGCAGCTCCCCCATTGGTGTGTGAATGTGTGTGTGATTGTGCGTGTGAATAAGAAGCAGTGTAAAGCGCTTTGAGTGCCAATAGGTAGAAAAGTGCTATATAACGGCAGAACATTGACTATTAACCAACTCTGTTGATCTGCTGATATCATTACTTTCCATTCTACAACAACACACAGAGGCCAAAACCTTGTCTACAGCTCCTTTCCTAAGCAAAACATACAGAAAAGAGTCTGCAATAGGACTGAACTTAAGCATAATTGATGTCAGGTAATTAAAGGAATTGTTTTGTCTAGTGTTTTTTGCCAGGGACCAAATGATGCTGGGCAGGAACAGCAGTGTGTAAATAAGCAGCACCAGAACCAACGTGGCCACAATTCGTCGTTTTTCATCAGGGGGGACACGGATGGCTGCAGACAGAGATTTAAGTGTCCCACCCAGTGAGAAAATGAACAGGGGAAATGGAAGAAGGAGGAAAACAGCAAATGTGGTTAGTACAACATAGATATCACAGAAATAGACTGGGAGGAGAAGGACAAGAGGAAAGGCCCAGACAACGACACAGACCATCAGAGAGATCTTGATTGTTCGTCTGAAGCGGTACCACAGTGGCCATCTGATGACCAAATACCTGTAATAGAAGAGAGACACATGGAGGAGGATCAGATTTACTGGGAATAGACACAGATCCAGTTACTCGCACACTCGATAGATGCATAACTACCTTTCCAGGGAGATGCACATCATGAAGCCAACACTAGCCAGTAGACCAAAGAAGTATAAATAGAAGAAGGTCTGCCGTATTATTTTTGCAGTGTGTGTCATCAGAACACTCATGGAGCAGAGCTGAATGAGGTCAGTGAGGAGAAGGTTGATGACATAAATTGGAGCAGCTTTGTCTTTTTGCACCTGCAGAAAAATATTAGTAAAAATGTAAAAACGCTCATGCAGCCAGCTATGAAGCCACCTCCTCGACTCTGCATTGCCCATTTGCAGTTACAACCATTTGTGCCTTTTTTAAAAATCACATTTTCATTTGTGCATATAAAAAATCAGCTTTTTCAGCTACTTTTTTTTTGTTAGTTTCCCACAACAACCCAATTTTACTATTAGACTTAACAGCCATGGTCCCAAATTAAGTACATTTGACATTACAAATAGTCCAATATCTTGTTTCAGTAGCTTCTATAGTAAGTTACATAAAAGTTGAACATTAAAATACCGGCAGCTATTCTCTGTCTGAATGAAAAATTTTTCATGCTTTCTTTTATCACTGTTCGATCCATCTATGCATCAAAGGCATTGGATTACACAGTAAACAGTGTAGCTTAGTTTGACTTCTTTTAAAATTCATGCTTATATTATAAGCAGAGTTTTAGAGGACTTCATAGTCACAATTATAATTTAATCTTTAGTCTATTTGGCTCTTTTGTAGGGTACAGCGGTTAAATGCTGACATTGTGGTTTGCCTGCCTAATGACAAATATCGCACTTCTACCTTTAACCTGTTTCTTTTCCTTTGTCTGCAGAGCAGAAAGGTGAGGAATCAAGAGCATAACAAACGGTTAAACCAGCTAAAGTATATTCTGATAATAGGGTTGATTAATTGACTGCAACTGCATGTTATGAATCAGTTTTTTTTCAGTGAGGACTGGCTGCATAACACAATCTCCTGTGTGCACTACAGTTCAACAGCAGCACAAAAACTCCACAACAGAATCAATTTCTCTTAGTGTGAACACAAACTGAACATTAAGAGAGTTAACTGCAGGGCTGTTGGATTAGACTGACTTAGTTTGAGCCCAATAAACTTACAACTGAGTGGGAATTTAGTCATCACATCATAACAGCAAAGACACCACATAGTTTCCATGATGTCTATTAATCAAATGGAAACTGAGTGAAGTTGGGTGGAGAAGAAATAACATGAAATCGGTCTCTATCACTGATGCTTGTCCTCAGTGTCCACGAGAACCTGTGGCACTTTAGGTTGTACCGTTAGTGCATTAAGTGCAGCACATCCAGCTTTTTATAACTTTTGGTGAATGTAAGCTAATGTGTTCGTAGCAATTAGTGATTAAGCAACAAGCTTGTTGTGGAGAACACATAACGGAGGATGGGGAACTTCTTGCAAAGCTGAAATAATCGCTTTCTGCACGTTTCCTATTGTTAATGAGTGTTTTTTTTTTCATTTCATATTTCATTAATTTGTGATATTGAGATTTTAGGCCAGTATCCGAACCAGTACTGATCGAGTTAAATTAACCTTGAATTTACCTGAGCTGTCTGCTCCCTCTCTGCTGCAGACAGGGACACTTGCCTAAGGTCCACACTCACTCATAATTAGGGAGAAGCTGCTCAAGAATGATCTTTTCTTATTCACTAATCTCAGTGGTGTCTTGACGAGTTGATATCATGTGATATCCTGACCCAAATATTTCTTTGCTTGCTCTAGTTAACCTTTAAAAACTAAATGTGTGCACTGTAAGATAATTTTCTTTACTGTCCCGAAATTGTATTTGTCTTTAGTCTTTATTTTTCAGCACATTAAATTTGAAATGAAACAATATGTTCTACCTAAAAGTATCAGCCTGACTTTTTGTAGCTTCACGTTAATGTAGAAATGACTGTGTAGGAAGAATAGCCAGTTTTTACACATACTAAAACTTAACCATGTAACACAGTTTAAATACCAATGGTTTGAAGTCTAAACATAATGATAATATACACACCAGAGAAAATACAGCATAGATGGCCACTAGGACTGAAAGAAATCCAGCTGCAATGATAACGTATTTCACCACATCTAGAATGAAGCGTGTTGATGATGATCCATCTTCATAGTCAGTGGTGTTGCCGTAAGCGTAACTAATGTTCTGTGAGGTGCTGTTGAAGTCGTAATCTCCCATTCTTTGCAGTGACTCCTATAACAGAGATAAAGGTTTTAAATATATCTCACATATTTCAATGAGGTGCATCTTCACCTGCACTAAATATAAATGTAGGTTTTAACATAAGAACTGTAGGCTGTTTACTATCTGTAACAATCATCTATCCGTCATCATTTCTTTTTTATTCTTACAATGAAAAAACAGATACAATAAATCAACTTTTGTTTATCTATAATATTCTGCACAGGTACAGTCTGAAACTGTACATACACACGCCTTTAAATAATCACTGAACATAAAGTGATCGACAAATTTTACCTTTGAAAGTTGCAAACTGCATGCGTTCATACACTGGCTTTATTATTTTCTCATCTTCATCCAAACAGTGTAATTATGATAAATGACAACCTGCAGCAGGCTCCAGATGATATTCACTTGCTGTTCTTAGGGAACGATGCAAAACATGATCAGACGTGAATATGTAAAACTACTCTGTCAGCAATGGTGACACACTGTGCATTGTACTGAAGGAATAGTTTGGGATTTTTCAACCTGGTCTTAATAGAAACTTGAGTCTTTATGCATATGTATCAGGATGTCGGTTGTTAAAACTTTTTCTCCTGTCAACAGTGTCTATGTATGTTTCCAATGAGAACACAACCACAGTTTACAGTCCATGTTTAAGATATTTTCAATAAATTTCAATTTGTGACCCAGTAAGTTTTTTTTTTTTTTTTGTCATGAGCTCAATTTGGATGTAAGAAAAGGAAAAATTAAAGTAATAGGCCTGGGATAAACTGTACGCCCACAGTCCTGATCTGTCAGCTTATCCCTGATCATCTTCATTTGCAATACTGTTTCCACATTTCAACACAAATCTTAGATCTGACAGGTGAAACACTGCAACTTGACTGCGTTTGATTTACCTGACCATCAAGCTTGTAAATGATTTGACATGTTTTCAGGTTTTCAGTCACAGAGAAGGCATTTAAAGTAGATTTTATGTACGTATTTTACTCTTTGTGATGCATCTATTTTTGGTCCATTGCAATAGATTTTAAAATTAAAGGAGCCATAAAATTGCTTCCCAAAAGACAATTACTTCTGCTCTGAAAGCATTTCAGATTGAATAATAAATGAATCTTTTATCACAAACCTTTACAAGAACTGAGGTGCTGTAGTGATTCAGTCCCAGCTTCCAGCTGTCTTCCAGCTTTAACTCCCACAGAGTTAGTTTGTCAAACAGGGCCGTCTTATACAGAGGCAGACTTCTGTTAAAATTGCAGAGCTTTTGGCATCACAAAAACAAAATGGTGGATACAGTTACAGTGGAGCCAAAATGGTGCTCAGTTTCACACTTGTTATTTGCTTTAAACACTCTAAAAAGTGAGATTTTAAACTGTCCAAAGAAGGTAAGGTTAGTAAATAAGTCGTGGTCAATTCTCTACTTCTTTGAGGCACGATACGTCTCACATGATGTGCGTCGAGTGACTGTTGCAACAACAACAGTAGTTTTACACTGGACTCAAACTCTGGTTTCCTGTGTGAAAGTACTGCATTTTGTGAACCATTCAATACATGTTAATGCCAGCACAGAGAAATTCTAAAGGTCAGTAGAAAACAGGTCTATTTACACGCAGAAATGAATTAAACATGTACAAGATATTTTTTTTATAAATATTTCAACAATTTCTAAAAGCAGTTGACCACTGCAGCTTGTTGTTTTAGTTAAGAAGGTTTTAGAACAGCAAAAATAAAAAAAGCATATTTTGTATATATTGGGTTGAAGTCATCACAGTGAACCCAACCCAATGATTTCTTGGTCACACATGTCTTAGCAACCAGTCTAATTAAAATAATTCACTTTTATGTACAGAATTCAGAATTCTTATGTCTATAAGTTTTATTTTCCTTTATTTCTCCTTCTATTCCATTCCTTCAATTTCTTTCTCTACCAACCTTGACTTGACTATGCATGTACGTGTTATCTTAATTTATTTTGTTGTTGTGCTGAGATCACTGCTGTCCATTCTGCACCAACACACAGAGGTCAACAACTTGTCTGCAGCCCCTTTCCTCCTAACAATATACAGACAAAGGTCTGCAAGAGGACTGAACTTTATGACAGTGAAAGAGAGGTCACTAAAGGAATACAGCAGTGTATATAAGCAGCACCAGGACCAAGATTGCCACAATTCGTCGTTTTTCATCAGGGGGGACACGGCTGGCTGCAGACAGAGCTTTTAGGGTCCCACCCAGGAACAAAATGAGCATTGGATATGGAAGGAGGAGGAAGAAAGCAAAGATGGTTTCTTCAACGCGAAAATCAACCCTGAAATACAGAGGAAGGACAGAGACAAGAGGAAGAGCCCAGACTATGACAGAGATCACCAAAGAGACTTTGGCTGTTCGTCTGAAGTGGTACCACAGTGGCCAGACAAAGACCAAATACCTGTAAAACAAGAGAGACCCACAGTAGTATGTAGGGAAAAATGTATCTGCCACAGATGGAGCTACACACTTATCAGACAGATGGTACCTCTCCAGGGCGACCACACCATGAAGCCGACACCAGCCATTACAACAAAGTGGTAAATGTAAATGATTTCAAAGCTCGGGAAGCACTGCACCACCTCAACAATCATACAGCAGAGCTGGATGAGGTCCGAGATGAGAACATTGATGACGTAGATCGGAGCGACATGTTCCTTTCTCATCCTGCAGGAAAACATTGGGAAAAGGGAATAAAGCACATGGAAATAGTTGCCATGTAACATTTGCATTTGTCTTTCAGATATGACACATTTTGGACCAATCATGGTGTCTTGTGTTTGCGAGGCGTGGACTTGCATTTCAGGGAGGATTGCACAAATAATGTGAGGAAACATGTTAACAGAGATAAGTTATGCCTCATTCACTTTGGTTGTGCACTTTAATTTTGCAAGGAAAATTTTGCCCTGGGAAAGACGATGAAAACAAAGCAGATGATTAGGAAAAAGCATTTATTTTATTCTGTATAAGCTTATATATATAATCCGAATCTAGAATTTTTTATTTTTGATACAATATTGCAAACTTCTTTACACTGTCAAGTCCCAGCATTTATTCGAATAGGTTTACAAAAGACATGTGGGACATAAAGCTTTTAACTGATGTGCAAAGGAAGTTGGGGAGAACTAAAAAGGAATTTCAATTCTGTTCTTTTCCCTTAAAAGCTCATTGGTTGCTTTGGTTTTCTGTTCAGGATTGTTCTGAATGATGAAAGGAAGACAATGATGCATTTGGCTGAAAGTGAACTAACAGAAAACCTGCACTCCTCAGCTTTTTATCTGCAGGGTTATACACCTGTTGTCTTCGGATGTATTTGAACTTACTTCCCCCAGTGCTAAACATTTTGTGTTTCTGCCTAAAACTAACCATTATTTCTTTCAACAACACTCAGATACATAATGTTGCATAGTAATGACCTACAAGCCTGTGGAGAGTGTAGCTACCGCCCCATATCTATTGTGCTGATCGCAACAGATTATGGCCACTGAATGGCGTGATAACATTCAAAGTGAGTTCCTCAATATTATCCTCTCAACCATTTACTCATCATATTGGTGAACAAAGTAACTCTGGTGCCATCTAGTTTTATTTTGAAGGGGCAACTATATTTTTCAACTGCTCTATGGCTTTTAGTTTAGGGTGTAAATGTACATTAATGCTTTTAAACTTCCCTCTGACTTCATCATGTCCATAGTGTGAGCAACAATATAACATAAACTCAACAGACGGCTCCTCCAAGTGATGTCATCTGGAGCCGTTTTTCATTTAGAAGTAGAGATATTTTGATCTAGGGAATTCAGTGGAAACTTTAATAGCATTCAATTACATGTACTACTTAAACGCACAAAAGACACCAAGCAAAACTCTTCAGCGCAGTGATCCCATGATGGTGGAACGAGCTACCAAACTCTGCACGCTCAAAAAACTGCTGAAAACAGAACTCTTCCGCACCTTCCTATGGACTTTAATCCATTTATATATATAGAAAAAGTCCTTTCTGTTCTTTCTTGCCTCTCTTGAAATGTAAACACTTTTTGATAGGACTTTGCTTTGATGTTTTCTCCTTGACTTAGATTTTTACTACCTTGAACCTCACGTGTAACTCACTTTGGATAAAAGAGTCTGCTAAATTGAAATGTAAATACCTATAGAGACTACATTACATATAGAAAGAATGACATCAAGAGGAGTTAAGTTTTGAGTATGACTGTTAGTATCTGAGGACTTTACCACAGCAGAGGTTGTATTCAACTTCACCTTTGTCCTCATCAGTTGTCTTAAAACAGATCTTAACCACAGACATTTTTCGACCTACACCAACAAACAATGTGTGTGAGGTTCTTCTGTGTGCAGTTTGAGAGAGGAGACAGGGGCTGTGGGCCCGAGTTCTCATTAAGAGAACATTGCTTATTTACAATATTTACAATTTGATCAAACTTGTGGTGGTCCAGGAAGGTCATGCAACAGAATTTAGGACTTCTCCCTCTCCCGACTCTTCCTCCTCTGTTCTGTCTACAGAATTTTAAGATCAGATTCAATAATAACACACATATATGACCTAAACAGTTACAATCAGATATCAAATCTAAATTAAATGCCAAAGATTCAGGACACGACTATTACATTAATGTACATAAAGAGTGTGTTTATTGGCAGCATACAGAATAGTATATTCAGTTCTTTTTAATTCAACTATATTTATAGTGCTAAATTACAATAAAATCGTCTGAATGCATTTTACATAATAAAGTAAAGACTTTACAGATTGTTAGGGAAAACCCAACAAATGCCCTTTAAGTAAGTGAGAGAAAAAACTCTCTGTAGGTATCACAATACATGACCATATGAACTTCATATCAGTGTTGATGCAGATCCACATTACAACAAACCATTAACACTGTCCTGTACAGTTTGCAGCTCCATGTTTCCATCTAGTGATCAAACATGAATTCTTCCATGGAGCCTTCTTTTAATGAGTTAAATTATTGATGGGTTATTGATGCCCTTAATCCACAAATATGGATGTGAGTCATTAAGAAATTAGGCAATCTAATAGTATCATAAACTGGTATTTGCAAAAGTTTGTGTATTTATATTCTTTATGCTTAGAATTTCTAGTATTGCAGTTTTTAAGCCAGATGCCCTTCCTGACGCATCCCCAATTTCTACCGGGCTTGGACCAGCACTGCACAGCTGGGGATGGGGATGGGGTGTTGGGGGGTCTTGCCCAGAGACACTTCGACATTTAAATGAGACCGGCGATCGACCATGTGGACTGTAAAATTAATAAATTTCAGAGTTTACATCAATATACTCTGTGATATATGTATGTTCAGCAGTTCTGCGTATTGTTGACCAACTTCTGTCACTCACGCAATAGGATGGGTTGGGCCACATTTCTAGTACTTCTTTCTTATCTCTTCATTCTCTGCCTACATGGAACTGACTGTGTTTCCATCATTCATTGATGATCTGCTGATATTGCTGTGGTTTGTTCTGCAACAACACACAGTCGCCAAAAGCTTGTTTACTGCGCCTTTCCTGAGGAAAACATACATAAACAAATCAGCCAGAGGTCTGAGCTTGAGTAAAAAGAAAGACTTACTGGTAAAGAGAGGGTTTTGGTCTTTGTTTGGGCATGAGGTCAGAAATGAGAAGGTTGATGATGTAGATCGGAGCAACATGATTGCAACATGATTGCACCTGCAAAAAAAAAAAAGAAAACATTGGCAAAAGTGGACAAAGTAAAGGGGAGGGAAGTGAATTAGACAAACTTGTGGGGGAAGTGGGTTTGCAAAGGTGTTCCACAGTCTGACAAGTAGTTCTGACTTTAATCAGAGGCATTACACTGTGATACACTTTGATAATTAGGGTGAATAATAATCAAAGTGCTGCTCATGTTTATGGCACCTTGCCTTTTGAAACGAGCAGACAAATCAATACATGTGATTTTCTACACGTAATTTTCTTGGCCCTGTGGTCTTAAACTATACCCATAGGTGTAAATTATTAAAAGTAAAGTTAGCTACCAAAAGGCTGGGAACAACATCAGAACCGAAAGCAGTGGACATGTGACTTATTTAAAAGCCAAAGATAGGGATAGAGTAATTTTGAGGGTCGACCTTGGAGTCCTAAACAGTTACACTGCATTTATCCGCTTAATGCTTTACCCTGTCTGGAGAGAGTCTGACATAAGGTAAGGAAGGAACAGAGGGAAGTGGCTTTTGTGTCATGACTGGCATTCACACTATTAGTTATGCAAGTGCATGTTTTCAATGTCTACTGGTATTTTAATAATAATGGATGCCAACCTCTGTGCGTGCAAGTCCTGAGTAACAAGGAGTTTCTTCATAATAAGACAAAAGAGAAAAACATTCCACAAGCTTTATAATAATCCAGGGTAGGTGATGGCAGAAGTGTCTGGAGTGGTGGGGTGGTGAACAAGCAGGATTTATATTGGCAGAGGAGAGAGACAGTGGGTAAATCTTTGTGCTTTTGAAGAGTATTTGAACCAAGATGGAGGTGGAAATGCGGTAGGAAGATGGCATGAGTCACGCACTGGGTGTTTAAACTGCCAACAAAAATTGAAAATGGAAAATCCAACCCTCCAACATTCATGTAGTGAGAGGGACAGTAGAACAGGTTATATAGATAGTGGAGCAGGTAAATTCACTTGAGCTGATGAGAAGGAACAGAGGTGGCCAAGACAGGGAAGACAAGATAGTCAGCTGTTTACAAAACAGGAAGTGGTCATGGCAGTTTTTTCCATTGATATATATTTTTTTTTTTTCAATTGAGCGCTTTACAAATTTAAAAACAAAAATTTACTCGTATAAAGTACATTGATTGAACTGGGGTCATAATATTCACAGTATTTTTGGAAAAATCATCTGGTTTGATCAGACATTTAAACTCTAGGATAAGAAATGATTTGGAGACGTGACAGTGATGTGTTAATGTCATTTAATCAGACACAAGATCACACACAAGAGATGTGTTTCATTATCATATTTACAATAAATTAAACTATCAAACATTGAGCGTTTACTTAATTACAATGAATCTAAAGGCTTCTCCAGATTATATACTAGTTTTCTTGATGGGGCTGTTGGCAAACACAGATCTTATTAAACACACTTTAGTATGTTACTGTCACTTTTAGTGATCATAAGTTTTCGTTTTTCTGTTTTTACAATATAATGCATAAACATTTTCAATTCAGACAGACTATACATCATTGTAGAAAGTTGTAAGTAATAGATCATAGTACACAGCAGAAAAAGTTTAAATTAAATAAATGAGAAGGCTTCTTTTGTCTTTTTGGTTTGTGTTGCTAAATGCAAAGGGAAGATTCTTTTTATTTGTTTTCCTGTTGTTTGTTACAAACCTTCTGCAAATATGTACTGAACTGTAATAAACTGAGGTGGAAAGACTGCAGAAGTATCATTACTGTGGTGAAATTATACTTAGGTCAAAATAAAATTACAGATGTAAAAATGTAATCTTTTAAAAATTACTGAAATAAACATTAACTTATATAGTGCTTTTACAATGTTGATTCCCATTCACACACACACACTCACATACTGATGGTGATGGCTGCCATCCAAGGGGCTGACCTGGCCCACCAGGATTACCTTGGGGTTCAGTTTCTTGTCCAAGGACACTTGGACATGTTGCCGGGAAAAGGGATTGAACCACTGACCCTGTGGATGACTGCCTTACCATATGAGCTACAGCCGCCCCGTTACTAGGTATTTTCTTTATAGGACCCCTCCCAGGAAATACAGGAGCATGATGCTGAACTCAGTTACTCAAGAAAATAACATCTAATTTTCTTCTGTGGTTGAACTATAAACACCAAAAAACATCCAAGTGGGGCGACTGTGGTGCAGGAGGTAGAGCAATTGTCCACCAATCCCCCTAACGAATTGCTTTGATCCCCGGCTCCTCCAGTCGCATGTCAAAGTGTCCTTGAGTGAAACACTGAACTCCAGCTTAGTTGCTCCCGGTGAGTGTTGGCCAGCTGCATAGCAGCACCCCCATTGGTGTGTGAATGTGTGTGTGATTGTGTGTGTGAATAAGAAGCAGTGTAAAGCGCTTTGAGTGCCAATAGGTAGAAAAGTGCTATATAACGGCAGAACATTGACTATTAACCAACTCTGTTGATCTGCTGATATCATTACTTTCCATTCTACAACAACACACAGAGGCCAAAACCTTGTCTACAGCTCCTTTCCTAAGCAAAACATACAGAATAGAGTCTGCAATAGGACTGAACTGAAGCATAATTAATGTCAGGTATTTAAAGGAAAGGTTTCCTCTAGTGTTTTTTGCCAGGGACCAAATGATGCTGGGCAGGAACAGCAGTGTGTAAATAAGCAGCACCAGAACCAACGTGGCCACAATTCGTCGTTTCTCATGAGGGGGGACACGGATGGCTGCAGACAGAGCTTTAAGGGTCCCACCCAGTGAGAAAATGAGCAGAGGAAATGGAAGAAGGAGGAAAACAGCAAAAATGGTATGTGAAACATAGGTTTCACCCAAGAAATAGACAAGGAGGAAAAAGATAAGAGGAAAGGCCCAGACCACGACACAGACCATCAGAGAGATCTTGATTGTTCGTCTGAAGCGGTACCACAGTGGCCATCTGATGACCAAATACCTGTAATACAAGAGAGACACATGGAGGAGCATCAGAGTTACTGGGAATAAAGACAGATTCAGCTACTACCACACAGGATAGATGCATAACTACCTTTCCAGGGAGATGCACACCATGAAGCCAACACTAGCCAGCAGACCGAAGAAGTATAAATAGGAGAAGGTCTTGTGGATTGTTTTTGCAGTGTATGTCATCCAAAAACAACTGCAGCAGAGCTGAATAAGGTCAGTGAGGAGAAGGTTGATGACGTAGATTGGAGCAGTATTGTCTTTTCGCACCTGCAGAAAAATGTTAGTAAAAATGTAAAAACACTCATGCAGCCAGGTATGAAGCCACCTCCTCGACTCTGCTTTGCCCAGTTCCAGTTACAACCATTTATCAAACAGACTCATCAGCATGTCGTGTTTTGGAATGCAAGGTGCACCTCACCTCTGCCCATGCAAATTTAGGAAATGCATGAGACAAGTTTACATTATGTTTGCAATGCAATTTGTGGGAAATTCAGCCTCTGAAAGACCAGGCAAACTTAATACAGCTGTTTAAGAGCCATTGTTTGTGGTGTAGAAATGAAACAAGTTTAGAAAAATGCCTGATTGGTGAAGCATCAACAGTGAATCGTATAACAGAAATAAAGGTTTTAAATATATCTCACATATTTCAGTGAGGTGCATCTTCACCTGCACTAAATATAAATGTATGTGAAAACAAATATTTTATCATAGAAATTAAAAAACAACTGTAGGCTGTGACATTTACTATCTGTAACAACATCAACATTCACCCTATGGAAAGTCACAGATTCATCTTCTCATTCAACAAAATATTCTGAAGTGAATCATTAATTGGCCTCAAATTGCAGTGGGTGACATAACTCTATACTGCTTGACGCCTTCCGGTAATCAAAGTGTCAGAATACAAAAAAGTTACTTATCTATAATATATGCATATGTACCAGGATGTCGGTTGTTAAAACTTTTCCTCCTGTCCACAGTGTCTATGTATGTTTCCAATGAGAACACAACCACAGTTTACAGTCGAGCTTTAAGATATTATATCAAAGGAATTTCATATATTAATTTTTGTCCCACAGTAACTTTATTTCTCATGATCTCAATTTGGATGTAAGAAAAGGAAAAAACCTATGAATGTCATAGACCTGAGATAAACTGTACGCCCACATTCCTGATCTGTCAACTTATCACTCTTTACATATTCATTTGCTTCACATTTCTCCATCTGTATCTGTGGTAATCTGTATTTCTTATATTTTAAGTAACATCTTTATTTAGGTCTATTCAGTCAAATAAGCAGATTTTGTATACTCTGATATTTTACTACAAAGTCTACAAAGTTTGTAGACAAAATAAACTAACATTTACAGGTTGGACAGTAGTGTAGTAGCACAATCCCAAGTTATTCATATTCGTGTTTCTCATATGTGAATACATTTAGAATTTTTTATGTATTAGATCATCCATATAATATAAATAATGCAAAACAAACCTTATCTTCAAAGGATGGAGGACCAGAGACTCTGCTTCATTTGCTAGAGTCTACTACTTTTCTTTACACAGTCTGCTTTAATGTGGAAACTACTAGAGGGAAGTACATTTCATATTTACTTTCACTGAAGATTTAGCAATGGAGAGTTCAAATGAAACTCAGCAAAAAAAAAGGCAACGGGAGTCACCAGACATTTATTTATGAAAGCCAGCGATAAAATGAACCAGTTTCCCAGAGAAGGTCGGTTGCAAGTCTGCTTTGAAAAAGTGAGCTTATTAAGTTAGGAGCTAAAAATGAACAGTGTTTTCACTAAACGTGCACGTCTGCACGTCTGCATGTGCAGACGCACTTTTTGGAAATGAGTCACTGATCATTTTGGAGTTTATACTATTAGAAATAACACTTTATGCTTTATTCATTTAACAAATCAGCTTTCAGCTTGTCTCTTCAGGAGTCACCACAGTAGATAGAACATGTTACGTACATTGATTTGGCATGAGGTTTTACACTGGATGTCCTTCCTGCCGCAACCCACCCAATTTTTATCCGGGTTCAGGACCAGCACCAAAGTGGCCCGTAGGTGGCTGGGCGGGGCTGCACCTGCCTTCTGCATCCCAACTCAGTGCTCTACCACTGATCCACCAGGCCTCCCTATGTTTTATCCCTTTAACTTTTGTCGTAATTTTTGTCATAGGAACTTCATAAAAGAAGCTTGGACCAGCAATGCACAGCTGGGGATGGGAAAGGGCCATTGGGGGTTCAGTGTCGTGCCCAGAGACACCACAGTAAACCAGCCAATTACAAACACAGTCAAACTGGGCTCTCTTACCTGAATCCAGGTGATGTTTAGTCATCTTCCATGTCTTTAAATTCATGGCATCTTACACCTGTGTAAAGTTTCTATTCTGCAGTAAATACAATTCTATTCAAGTCCATGGACGCTTTTATAATTATTTATTACATTTTATAATTATTCAAAACATTAGGTTCACATTTATTGTGAAGCCGTGGGAAATGTAATCTGTTCTCACTAATATTTGCGCTGCTTTTTAATGAGAAAAACTTTGGTACTGGACCTGATACTTTGTTAGAAGAAATAGACACATTCGAGCTGTAGTCAAGCTGTGGTATAACTACTCATGGTCTGTTGTGCAAGCAGGTTGGAAAGGGTGGAGAAAAGTGTCAGGTGGGTTGTGTGATAAGTATCAGCGAGAATGAAAGGAAAGATGTTCAAGACGGTGGTGAGACCAGAGATGTTGTTCGGCTTAGAGACAGTGGCACTGAAGACAAGACAGGAGGCAGAGCTGGAGGTAGCAGAGCTTAAGATGATGAGGTTGGACAGGATCAGGAATGAGGACATCAGAGGGACAGCTCATGTTAGGTTGGAGCTGCCAGGCAGGAGGTCTAGAGGAAGACCAAAGAGGAGTGTAGAGGTGATCTTACTCGAATCTGACGCTCCTGACACTTCAGCACTTACTTCACTCCGGAGATTGTTGTTAGACAAACATTGAACATTTATTGTACTTGTTTCTCAACTTAGCCGATGACAGATCAATTGTACATACAACTTTAAGCACAGTAACCTTACATACATGTTCACTAGCAGTTTCATCAAACAAGTTTTTCAAAGTATGTCTGACAGAACTCGCAGGACTTGGTATGAAACCGTGTGCCTCTACAGATACACACAGAACCTTTTTCTTCTACCTTGTCGTGGTCCACACCTTTCTTGTAGTCAGTTCCTCTGCTCCAGCTACCATGTCACGTCTGCACCCTTCAGTAGCTGAGCTGAACTCTCTTGCTTTCTTGTACAAACCCTTAGCACTGCATTGTTTCCTTGACCACTGGTCAACAAACTTAAAGGTAAACTACAAAGGGAACCATCAAAAGCAACCTATCAAAGCCATACGATGTCACTAATGACATCATCAGTACAGGGAATCACCAAACCACCCACAGAAGCAGATCTCAGCTACATGGTGTTTTGTAGACTACACCAGAGTGGGTGTGGGAAGGGCACTAAAACCAGTAAAATCCCCCTTTTAAAAGCGTCTCCAGTAAAACTGTGGGCAGGTGGGCTGTGGGCTGTCCATTGGCCACTGCTGTGTGTGGCTTAGCTAGATTGACTAGATGAAGGCTCTAATCTCATTAATTTAGACCCTGAAATTTTTGTCTTCTAAGCAGTAAACATAAATTATTATCCAGCAACCATAAAAATTGTTACTATATGAGGGAAGCTGCCCTTAACCAGTGTGACTCCATAAGTAATTGCAGTTTCAGGCAATAAATTAAATGTATAATTGACGGTTCTAACAGTTATATGTCTCGTTTGAAGCAGGACTTTTACTTTGATCTGTAAGTGAAACTGCATAATGTTTAATCTCATTCTGTTTAACAAGTATTTGAGCTTCTACTGTGTGTTTGTATCATTTTACAGTGCAGTCATACAATCAGCACAAACAGAAGATGGTTAACAGCGACTGGTTGAAGTTGAGTAACAGGTATCCAAATGTCACAACATCAGTCAGCATGACTAATGTTTCTGTCTATCTTATTCATCTGGAGAACTTTGGCTGCAAACAGAGTCAGGCACTATTACCCAAGTATTTTAAAATTTTCTCACACTGTGTTCTGCATTTAGTCAGCATTACAGTGACTTAAAGTTTCAAAAAAAAGTAAACACGAGCGTAAAACGACTCGTCTTAAGTTATGTTATTGAGGATCTAAAAACTTCAGGTGGAGTGCACATAAATAAGGGAAAAAAATTACAATAAAAAATGTTTAACCTAATTAAATGCAAATTGTTGGAGACTGGACTGGAACAAGACCTGAGCTGCCCTTAAAAATATTGTTTCTGTTTCTGTCTTTATATTTGATATTTGATTATTTGATTGGACATTGTTCTTCTGACATGAACTTAAAAGTTAATTGATTGATAAAATACACTCAGCCAATCCATTACTTAATATCAACTTGATTTCTATTTATGCACCTTTCTGCCAAAGAACAAAATGGCAGTGTGTAAGTAAGCAGCACCTGGACCAAAAGTCCCACACAGTGTTTTTTCTTTAGACGCTGATGGCTGCAGACAAAGCTCTAATGATTCCACTGAGGAAGGAGTCAGCTGGTGAGTGCTGCCGACTTCCATGGGATCCATCCCATGGGATGAGTAGTCAGGGTCCTGGGGCTGGTCATCCGGGTCCCGCATGCAGGATGAGGCATCTACCTTGCAGTTCTTTGAGCCTGGGCGGTAGGAGAGGGTGAAGGCGAATCTAACAAAGACGAGGGCCAACCTGGCCTGACGAGGGTTCAACCGTTTGGCAGAGCGTAGATATCAACCTCCACAATGAATGGGAAGTCAGGATTGGGCAAGGTGAGTATGGGGGCTGGGGTAAAACGTGACTTGAGTTTATTAAAGGCAGAAGACGCTTGAGTGGACCACGTGAACTTGACTTTAGATGAGGTGAGCTGATGAAGTGGGGCTACTATGGAGCTGTGGCCCTTGAAGCGACGGTAAAAGTTGGCAAATGCTAAAAAGTCTTTGTAGCTGTCGTCAGGAGTCAGGTGTCGGCCAATCCTTTACTGCCTCTACCTCAATTGGATCCACGGTGATGTTGCCTGGTGAGGTGATGTACTGGAGGAATGTGACAGCTCAAATTTCTCTGCTTTGACAAATAATTGATTTTGGAAGAGACGTTGGAGGACTGCTCTTACATGGTGGACATGGTCAGTCTCAGATCGGGAGAAAATGAGAATATCATCAAGATAAACAAACATGTATTTGTTCAGCATATCTCCCAACACATCACTGACTAAATTCTGAGGGGGCATGGTGCCGGGCAGCAGGTCGATGGCATAGTCATATGGTCTGTGAGGGGGCAATGAGGTGGCACAGGACTTATTAAAAACTTCCTTGAGGTCATGGTACTGAGAGGGGACTTTGGAGAGGTCAGGGTAATTGGTGTCAAGGTCTTCAGTTTGGACAATGGGAGTCTGAGCAGAATGAAGACAGGAAGCTAAGCATGGGGTACTCCAACCCAGAATCTTGCCGGTTCACCAATCAATGTGGGGGTTATGTGTCTCCAACCATGGTATGCTGAGGACCAGGGGATGCTGACGGGATTCGATGACGTGGAACAACAGGGTTTTTAAATGATTGTTTATGTCTAGGGGAACCGGCTTGGTTTTAAACTGTACCTTGTGTAGTAGTTGGTTGTTGAGTGAATGGACCTGGAGAAGTTGAGGAAAAGGTGTGAGTGGAAGCTTGAGTTGATGAACTAGGTGTCTGTCTATGAAGTTGGTGTCAGCTCCCTAATCAATAATCGTATGTACTGGATCTTGGCGTGGAGTGGGGCCAACCAAAACTTGGGTTAGGGAGCGTGAGTTTGGGGGATCCAGACAAGGAATGGCTCAGTAGCGACCTCCTTACCTCTACTGAGCTGATTCTTTTTGCTGGGAGGGTGGAAACTCTATGATCTGATGCTGCACAATAGAAAGAGAGGCCCTTCTTGAATTGTCGCTCCCTCTCCTCGGGAGACCGAGCTGCATGGGTTCATATACAGTACAGCAGTACTCATAATCCTTAGCATATTTTATATAGTCGGCAACAGAGAGAGTCAATAGGGAGCTGCAGGGGAGTAGCAGGGGATCGAACCAACAACTGCGGGATTGGTGGACGACCACTCTTCCTTCCTGCACAATAGTCGCACCATGATAGAACCATGGGATGTAGTATAGACGGAAAAAAGAAGAAGACCAAGAACTGAACTCAGCAGCACACAGGTAGAGAGGCTATGAGAGTTAGAAACATGTCCCTGCCAGGACACCTTGAATGTTTGTCCCGATAAGTAAGACCGAAGCCAGGCTAGAGCTGATCCAGAGATGCCCTAGTCAGAGAATGTGGACAAGAGGATCTGCTGGTTCACAGTGTCAAAGGCTGCACATAGGTCAGGTAGGATTAAGAGAGAAGACTAAGCCGTGGCTTTTGCAGCTCAAAGCGACTTCACGACCATCAGGATTCTGTTTCTGTGGAGTGACCCCTCTTGAAGCCAGACTGGTTGAAATCGAGGAGGTTGTTCTTGGAAAGAAAGTCAGAGTTGATTGGGGATTGCTCATTATATTGGCTTGGCCAGAAATGGAAGAACAGAGACAGGTAAGTAATTCAACACAAGGGAGGGATCAAGAGAAGGCTACCTAAGCAGTGGGGTAATCTGGACCTGCTTGCATGAGGTTGGAAAAGTTCCTGTTGTGGGAGATATGTTGATGATTGTGTAATAGCTGGAATTAATGCAGTTACAACGGATCACATCCAGAGAGCAGGTGGTCAGATGGTTAGGGAGGAGGAGGGTGATACATTGTCCTCAGTCAGAGTTGAAAATGAGGAGAGCGATGCAGTGTTGGAAGAAGTTAGCAGGATGTCATCATCTGGAGGAGACAACTATGAGCTGATGGCAGAACCTCATTATTAAAGAAGCCAGCAAAGTCGTCGGCAGTGAGAGAGGTGGATGGAGGAGGTGGAGGTAGGAAGGAAAAGCACTTGGACGTTGGACTCGTGCGGTAAGCAGTATTGTGTCACTTCCTGTTCTGCAAACAATTGGGTTTCCACCGAAGGACTGTCTCCACACCATCTAAAATAATACGCTAGTCAGGCCCCGGTTCAAACCACTGTCTCTTGCCTATAGGGGGATCACCTCAACAGCTCAACTCTTTCATTCCGGTCTAGAATCCTTCCCATCATTTGCAGTCTGCCAACGAACGACGTCTGGTGGTCCCAGCACCGCACAGAAGACACCAAGCAAAACTCTTCAGCGATCCCATGTGATCACATGATGGTGGAACAAGCTACCAAACTCTGCACGCTCAGAACACTCACTCCCAATATTAAAAAAACTTCTTCTAAGAAGTTCTTCTAAGAACTTCTAAGGCATCTTCCTATAGACTTAAATCCATTTATTAAAAAAACAAAAAACAAAACGTCCTTTCTGTTCTTTCTTACATCTCTTGAAATGTAAACACTTTCTAATAGGACTTTGCTTTGAAGTTTTTCTCTTTGACTTAGATTTTTGCTGCCTTGTACCTCACGTGTAACTCGCTTTGGATAAAAGCGTCTCTTAAATGACTAAATGTAAATACCTATAGAGACTACATTACATAAAACAAGAATGACATCAAGAGGAGATAAGTTTTATGAGTATGACTGTTAGTATCTGAGGACTTTACCACAGCAGAGTTTGTATTCAACTTTACCTTTGTCCACATCAGTCTCAAAACAGATCTTAACCACAGGCATTTTTCGACCTACACCAACAAACAGGACAATGTGTCTGAGGTTCTTCTGTGTGCAGTTTGAGAGAGGAGACAGGGACTGTGGGACAGTGTTCTCATTAAGAGAATATTGCTTATTTACAATATTTACAATTTGTTCAAACTTGTAGTGCTCCAGGAAGGTCATGCAACAGAATTTAGGACTTCTCCCTCTTCCGACTCTTCCTCCTCTGCTCTGTCTACAGAATTTTAGGATCTGATTCAATAATAACACACATATGTGACCTAAACAGTTACAATCAGATATCATATCTAACTTGAATACCAAAGATTCAGAACACAACTATTACATAAATATACATAAAGTGTGTGTTTATTGGGAGCATACAGAATAGTACATTCAGTTCTTTTTAATTCAACTATATTTATAGCTCTAAATCACAATAAAATCGTCTGAATGCATTTTACATAATAAGGTAAAGACTTTACAGATTGTTAGGGAAAACCCAACAAATGCTCTTTAAGTAAGTGAGAAAAAAAACTCTCTGTAGGTATCACAATATATGACCATATGAACTTCATATCAGTGTTGATGCAGATCCACATTACAACAAACCATTAACCACTGTCCTGTACAGTATGCAGCTCCATGTCTCCATCTAGTGATCAAACATGAAGTCTTCCATGAAGCCTCCTTTTAATAAGTTAAATTATTGATGGGTTATTGATGCCCTTAATACACAAATATGGATGTGAATCATTAACAAATTAGGCAATCTAATAGTATCATAAACTGCTATTTGCAAAAGTTTGTGTATTTATATTCTTTTTATGCTTATAATTTGTAGTATGAATTACAATCATACACTAACTGAATAAAATAGGTAAATACAACAGGCATTTGGATAAATCATATGTACAGCAGATAATACAGATAATGATGATGAGATATGTAATATTTTCTGTTTGAAAACTCACAATTGCTTTTACAATTTAAGGCATTTTTTTTTTTTAAGAAAATCAAGTCGTATGTGTTATATGCAGAAAATTCAAAATTATAATCAATGAAATCCTTCTAAAATGTCAAGGTGGCTAAATTAAATATTATATTCTTCATTTCCTCAAACCCAACATTCTTCTTTTCCTTTCAGTTGTTACCTTTCAGGAGTTGTCATGCGTCTCCATCTAACCCTGTCCTCTGCATCCTCTTCACTCACACCAACTAACTTCATGTCCTCCCTCACTACATCCATAAATCTCCTCTTTGGTCTTCCTCTAGACCTTCTGCCTGGCAGCTCCAACCTCAGCATCCTTCTACCGATATATTCAAAGTCTCTCTTCTGAACATGTCCAAACCACCTGAATCTGTCCTCTGACTTAATCTCCAAAACATCTAACATGAGTGGTCCCTCTGATGTCTTCATTCCTGATCCTGTCCATCCTTGTCACTCCCAAAGAGAACTTCAACATCTTATGTTCTGCTACCTCCAGGTCTGCCTCCTGTCTTTTCTTCAGTGCCACTGTCTCTAAGCTGAACAACATCTCTGGTCTCACCACCATCTTGAACACCTTTCCTTTCATTCTCGCTGATACTCTTTTATCACACCTGACACTTTTCTCCACCCGTTCCAAACTGCCTGCACTCATCTCTTCACCTCTTTTCCACACTATCCGTTGCTCTGAACCGTTGACCCTAAGTACTTAAAGTCCTGCACTTTCTTCACCTCTGCTCCCTGTAATCTCATCGTTCCACTTGGGTCCCTCTCATTGACACCTGTATTCTGTCTTAATGCGGCCAAACTTCATTCCTCTGTTTTCCAGAGCAGACCTCCACCTCTCTAAATTTTCTGCCACCTGCTCCCTGCTCTCACTTATACAATACCACAGCTCCTCTCTCAGCACCCTGTCATAGGCTTTCTCTAAATCTACGAGGACACAATCCAACTCCTTTTGACCCTCTCTGTAGTTCATCAGCATCCTCAAAGCAAATACTGCATCTGTTGTACTCTTTCCAGGCATGAAACCAAATTCCTGCTCACAAATGCTCACCTCTGCCCTTAGCCGAGCTTCCACTACTCTTTCCCACAGCATCATTGTTTGGCTTATCAGCTTTTTTCCTCTGTAGTTGCCACAGCTCTGCACATCTCCCTTGTTCTTAAAAATGGGCACCAGTACACTTCTCCTCCAGTCCTCGGGCATCCTCTCACTCTCCAAGATCTTGTTAAACAAACTAGTCAGAAATTCTACTGCCACCTCTCCTAGATACTTCCATACCTCCACAGCTATGTCATCAGGACCAATTGCCTTTCCACTCTTCATCCTCTTCGTCCTCCTCACTTCACTCTTACTAATCTTTGCTACTTGCTGCTCCAAACCAGTCACTTCTTCTATTCTTTGTTCTCTTTCATTTTCCTCATTCATCAACTCTTCAAAGTTCTCCTTCCATCTTCCCATCACACTCTTGGCACCTGTCAATAAATTTCCATCCTTATCTTTAATCACCTGCTGCACCTCCTTCCCATCTCTATCTCTTTGTCTGTCCAACCTGTACAAATCTGCCTGTCCCTCCTTAGTGTCCAACCTAGCATACAAGTCCTCATATGCACTTTGTTTGGCCTTTGCCACCTCTACCTTCACCTTACGCTGCATCTCCCTGTACTCCTGTCTACTCTCTTCAGTCCTCTCAGTGTCCCACTTCTTCCTAGCTAACCTCTTTCTCTGTATACACTCCTGAACTTCCTCGTTCCACCACCAAGTCTCCTTGTCCACTTTCCTCTTTCCTGATGACACACTGAGTACCCTCCTACCTGTCTCCCTGACCACATTAGCTGTAGTGGTCCAGTCATCTGGAAGCACCTCCTGACCACCCAGAATCTGTGTCAGCTCCTCCATGAAAACTACACAACACTCCTTCCTTTTTAAACTTCCACCACTTTGTCCTCTGCTCTGCCTTTGTCCTCTTCATCTTCCTCACCACCAGAGTTATTTTACATACGACCATCCTGTGTTTCCTGGCTAGACTCTCCTCTACCAGTACTTTACAGTCACTGATCTTTCAGATTAAAACCTTAGCATAAGATGTAGTCCACATTAGTGCTTCTACCTCCACTCTTATATGTCACCCTATGTTCCTGCCTCTTCTGGAAAAAAAGTGTTCACTACAACCATTTCCATCCTCTTTGCAAAGTCTACCACCATCTGTCCTATTGTGTTCCTGTTCTGAAGACCAAACCTGCCCACCACAATCTCATCACCTCTGTTCCCTTCACCTACATGTCCAGTGGAATCTGCACCAATCACCACTCTCTCACCTCTGGGGATGCTCTGAATCACTTCATCTAACGCACTCCAGAATTTCTCTTTCCCTTGTAAATCACATTCTACCTACTGGGCAGAACCACTAACAACACTGAACATCACACCTTCAATTTCCAGCTTCAGACTCATCACCATACCTAATACTCTTTTCACCTCTAGAACGTCCTCAAAAACTCCTCTTCCTCAAATCTGACATATTTTTTATTTATTTGTCCTTTCAGATTATCCTGTGAGTTCAGGGTCGCCACTAGTGATGGGCGATACCAGTGATTTAAGATTCGATCCGATACCAAGTAATACCTTGGCTAGTATCGCGATATCGATCCGATCCGATATCATCTGATCACGATGAAACACAATCACGTGAGCCCTTACAGGGAATAATTAAAAACATTAAAACGACAGCAAAATCATTGTTCAACCTATTGGCATTTTTAACATTTTTATTATTTTAAATAAAACGTATTAACGTTCTGACTTATCTCCATGACAACAGCATGACACTTTCTTTATCAGGTGAACAGTTAATGTCACTTGATATCCATGACTCGCAAACATCTACATGTATGTCTTATATACCCATCTGTATTTCCTTCCCTTTGTTTAAAACCAATTATGGATTAGACACACTTTGCCCATTTCTACAATTCTCTTGAAACAGAACGTTTGTAGCGAAATAGTCCCTGAATAAAAATGATACATTTCCCTCCGAAATGCTGCCTGTGTTTGGAGGCGGAGCCGCCAGCCGGCCGAGCAAGTGTCGAAGAAGTTTAGTTGAAGATTGTGGATCATGGGGCGGATCGGCGGAAGGAAAAGTAGTTCCTATGTGGTGCATAAAAAATATGAATAAATAAACAGAAAATATCGATATTTTAACTTGAGAATCGTTATTTAAAAATTGGCCTTCAAGATCGAAATATCGATATTTTGGTATCGATCCGCCCATCACTAGTCGCCACAGCAGATCATTGTCTGCATGAGGATTTGGGATAGTTTTTTTTATGCCCGATGCCCTTCCTGACACAACCATCCCCAATTTCTACCGGGCTTGGACCGGCACTGCACAGCTGGGGATGGGGATGGGCTGTTGCGGGTTAAGTGTCTTGCCCAGAGACGCTTCAACATATAGCTGGGACCGGCGATTGAACCACTGACACTGTGGTCTGTAAAATTTATAAATTTCAGAGTTTGCATCAATATAGTGAACTTCTGTCACTCACGCAATAGGATGGTTCGGGCCACACTTGTTTCTCACCTTTTCATTCTCTGCCTACATGGAACTGACTGTGTTTCCATCATTCATTGTTGATCTGCTGATATTGCTGTGGTTTGTTCTGCAACAACACACAGTAGCCAAAAGCTTGTTTACTGCGCCTTTCCTGAGGAAAACATACATAAACAAATCAGCCAGAGGACTGAGCTTGAGTAAAAAGAAAGACATACTGGTAAAGAGAAAGCTTTGGTCTTTGTTTAGCAAGGACCATATAGCATTCGGCAGGAACAGCAGTGTGTAAATAAGCAGGACCAGGACCAAAAGTCCCACAATTCGTAGTTTTTCTTCAGAGGGAACACTGATGGTTGCAGACAAAGCTTCAATGGTTCCACCCAGGAAGAAGATGAGCAGGGGAAACGGAAGGAGGAGGAAGATGCCAAAGAAAGTATTTGCAATCTCACTGTCATCCCAGAAAAGGCCAGGGAGGATATAAGCAACAGGAATGGCCCAAACCACAACACAGACCACCACAGAGATCTTGATTGTTCTTCTGTGACGGTACCACAGGGGCCAGGCAATGACCAAGTACCTGTAACACATAAAAGATCTTTAATCTGCATCAGAATTATCTAGTAACACAATGATCAGCTACACACATTCAGTACCTTTCCAAGGCAATGCAGACCATGAAGCAAACACTGGCCATCAGACCAATGAGGTGCATATAAGGAAAGATTTCATAGCCGTGCAAATATTTGACCACTTCAGCGATCATGCAGCTAAGCTGCATGAGGTCAGAAATGAGAAGGTTGATGACATAGATCGGAGCAACATGATCCTTTCGTACCTGCAAAAAAAAAAAAAAACATAGGTAAAAGTTGACAAAGCAGATGTAGACATGTTCTGAGTGAGGACTAACAAAAGGTTAACAACGGGGGAGAGATGCAGGTCTGGACCGTGTACTAAATGTGTGGATTAAAAGGTTATACTGTATATTGGAATATACTGATGATCAAGTCACGTTAAGATTGTTGTTTTAGCAACATATCAATCATCTCTTATCTTTTCTGGAGCAAGTTTGCTCAGGGCAAGTTGGGGTAAAGAAGACAACATGTTAGATTTAAATAGTGTTGGAACAAGAAATTCATCTAACTATGGAGAGAGACAGAGAAAATTATGTGATGCAACAATATAGTTAGACTTACAGAACTAAAGAACCCATTCCTCTACTAGTCCAATGATTTCCGACAAACTGAAATATACAAATGTGTAACTGTAATCATAGGATGTATAATTTTACTTTAACTCAAATGTGCTGAAGCACTAAGATTGAAAAACAAATTTGTAACAGTTCAAATACTTATGTTTTGGACATTAAGCCTCTGTCATGATGTACACACCAGAGAAAATACAGCATAGATGGCCATCAGGGTCAAAGGAAGCCCGACAGAAATGATAATGCACGTCAAGACGTAGATGATATCTACTGACGGTTCAACATTCCTATCAACATGGCTGGTTTTGTTGCTGTAACCAAAACTGTTGCCCTGTTGGGTGTTGTTGATGTAAAAATGTTCCATTCTTGAGAGGGAAACCTGAAAAGAGAGAATGTTTTTAACAAATGAAAAAGAGTGAGTGTTTTTAGTCTCAACTGTTGTGCTTAAGGAGGATTGGCAGAGGTAGAAATATACTAAGCACATTCACTCAGTTACTGTAGTTGGGAAATATTTTAAAGTACTTGTACTTAATTTTATTGTTTCTCTTTGATACTACTCATATGCTGCACTACATTTCAGAGGAAATTGTTTTTACTTCAAGATTTTATTTTTATTTAAAGATTTCCACTGCAGCCTGATCTGTACGTCCTCTTTTATTTTAATGCACCCAAATTACTATTACTGAGATCTGGATAAAGTTCAAGATGATCCCACAGTCTAGAACAACACAATTATATCACACCTGCAAGCTGTCAGCATACTCAAAATACCAAGTTAGATAGTGTGATGATTTTGACCCTGTTTGTTTATACATACTTACTCATGAGGAATCAAACTGATTCTGATCTGATGCAGATCTTTGTCCCTCTAAGATATGTATTTTTATATTTTTGCAGTCTAACACAGGAGCCCCGCAGGAAACAGTTTCGGCACATTTTTTTTAATTTTTACACTTTATACAGCAGATTGCAGACATGTGTAGGTGTCTGGTCATCTCCAAAAGTTTTTAGATAATTCTTTTTGGGGTTAATTTGAAATGGTAATGGCCAGGCGTACACACAGTAGGTGAGATAAATAAATTTGGCCGTTGGAAGCGATGATAACTATTTTAAACTAACAAGGAGGTTTTTATTGACTTTTGTACAAAGAAAGACAGAGCAGAATGAAATTCTCTTATATTGTCTTATATTGTCTCACAGACATTTTTCACGTTTAAATTGTCATTTTTAAGAATTACATTAAATCCTCCAATTACTTGCATTTTATTTTTGAAAAATTATTAATTATTATTATTTTTGATCTTCTATCTTAGTTATACATTTTGTCACAGAGCCTCACACCCCTGTGTCTGTGTCTGTTTGCATTGAGCTGATGAATGTGGATAAAATGAAACTAAACTGTTTAACAGCTTTTCACTGTTTGCATAAATATTTGCATTCCTGATTCTTGTGTTATCACGAGTTCTCGTGTTACATTAGCAGCTATTATTTGTCCATATAATAAAATAAGTAAGCAACATAAATCCTACCTTTGAGAGTCTACTGGTTTTGCCTCTGCAAAAACACAGTCTGAGGTAATTTGGCAAGTAATCAGGGGAGGGAAGTGAATTAGACAAACTTGTGGGGGAAGTGGGTTTGCAAATGTGTTCCACTGTCTGACAAGTAGTTCTGACTTTAATTAGAGTCATTACACTGTGATACACTTTGATAATGTTCCCAGAGTGAATAATTATCAATGTGCTGCTCATGTTCATGGCACCTTGCCTTTTGAAACGAGCAGACAAATCAATACATGTGATTTTCTACACGTAATTTTCTTGGTCTTGTGGTCTTAAAATATACCCCTAGGTGTAAATTATTAAAAGTAAAGTTAGCTACCTAAAGGCTGGGAACAACATCAGAACCTAAAAGCAATGGACATGTGACTTATTTAAAAGCCAAAGATAGGCATAGAGTAATTTTGAGGCTCGAGCTTGGAGTCCTAAACAGTTACACTCCATTTCTCCACTTAATGCTTTAGCCTGTCTGGAGAGAGTCTGACATAAGGTAAGGAAGGAACAGAGGGAAGTGGCTTTTGTGTCATGACTGGCATTTACACTATTAGTTATGCAAGTGCATGTTTTCTATGTCTGCTACTATTTTTTAAATGTATTCCAACCTCTGTGTGTGCAAGTCCTGAGTAACAAGGAGTTGACAGCAAGGCAGACAAATTATTTGAATCATCTATCAGCCTAAAAAAGCTGTTACATTCACCTGTATGTGGAACATAATAAAAAAAAAAATCTTTGTTAATATAATGCACATTTGTAAAACAAGGGGTTGTAATATAGAAGGCTAGTCAGCAATATGTATTTTAAAAGACTAAGCCACTCTGATTTCCTCAGGGTGTCTTTAGGTTGTGTCACACGGTCTGGAAGCTCGGACTGTGCAAGTTCTTTTATTTTTGTTGTTCAGTCTGGACTGAGAAACAGCCAGGGTCAGTACAGAAACGGTCAAAGGCTGTAGCCATCTCTGTAAGATAAGTACAATTTTGATATCAGTCATAAAGCAGAGGTAAGAGGTAAGGGAAGCTACTGGAGATCAGCTGACAACACTTAATTGTGACCCGTTTTGACCCTACTAGACACAGTGGGAGAGAATACAGCCAGTGAAGTCTCTTTCTTTGTATTAATATGATTATTAGTTTATCTATTTCTCCTCATATGGCAGCACATACACTTCATACCCTACTGGTTCTGCTTTATCATATGACACTATGTTCTGCTTATGGGAACAAGAAACGTGTTGCATGGTCGTGGCTCAGTATGCGGGTAAACAAGCACTGAGGAAACATCTGTTTAGATACAAGTCAACATAATCATCAATATTCTGATGATCAAATCGACCACGACATAAAAACACCACCAGTCAGAACCACCAACAAAACTTGGTCCAGAACCAAGTTATAGTTATACAGAGTAAAAGAGGCTGTGGTTAAACATTGGAAGGCTGACACAGTGGCAGCCAATACTCCGACAATAATTTGGAAGTGAACAGAGGGTATGTGGTGTGTTGGCAGTAGGGTCCAGAGCCTGGCAGAGAGCCTGGTGTGCACACCTCCCAAAACTCAACAATGTAAATGAACTGACCAGCAACACTGAAAACTTTCTGCCCCCTCAACTATGTCAGATGAACTGTCCAATATTATATTTAAACTTAATTATTTGTGTGTTTCCCATATTGAGAATAGAATCTTCATAATAAGACAAAAGAGAAAAACATTCCACAAGATTTATAAAAATCCAGGGCAGGTGATGGCAGAAGCGTCTGGAGAGGTGGGGTGGTGAACAAGCAGGATTTCTATTGGCAGAGGAGAGAGACAATGGGTAAATCTTTGTGGTTTTGAAGAGTATTTGAACCAAGATGGAAGTGGAAATGCAGTGGGAAGATGGCGTCAGTTGCGCACTTGGTGTTTAAACTGCCAAGAGGGAAACTCAGAGAAAACAGGGAGCAGAGAAAACTGGCCACAGTTCAGTAGCACATTCTCCATGGAAAATTCAAGCCTCCAACATTCATGTAGTGAGAGGGACAGTAGAAAAGGTTATATAGATAGTAGAGCAGGTGAACTCACTTGAGCTGATGAGAAGGAACAGAGGTGGCCAAGACAGGGAAGACAAGATAGTCAGCTGTCTACAAAACAGGAAGTGGTCATGGCAGTTTTTTCAATTGAGCGCTGTTGAAAATTTAAAAACAAAAATTTACTTATATAAACTACATAGATTATGTTGCTTATATGGAACTTGGGTCATAGGATTCACGGTATTTTGGAAAAAAAATTATTATTCCGTTTGAAAGACATTTAAACTCTAGGATAAGAAATGATTTGGAGAAGTGACAGTGATGTGTTAATGTCATTTAATCAGACACAAGATCAGACACAAGAGATGTGTTTCATTATCATATTTACAATAAATTAAACCATCAAACACTGAGCATTTACTTAATTACAATGAAGCTAAAAGGTTTCTCCACATTATATACGAGTTTTCTTGAAGGGGCTGTTGGCAAACACAGATCTTATTAAACACACTTCAGTATGTTAGTGTCACTTTTAATGATCATAAGTGGTCATTTTTTTACAGTTTTTACAATAAAATGCATAAACATTTTCAATTCAGACCAACTATATTACATGGTAGAAAATTGTGAGTAATAGATCATAGTACACAGCAGAAACAGTTTAAATTAAATAAATGAGAAGGCTTCTTTTGTCTTTTTGGTTTGTGTTGCAAATTCAAAGGGAAGATTCTTTTTATTTGTGGTCCTGTAGTTTGTTACAAACCTTCTGCAAATATGTACTGAACTGTTATAAACTGAGGTGGAAAGAGTGTAGAAGTATCATTACTGTGGTGAAATTGTACTTAGGTCAAAATAAAATTACAGATGTAAAAATGTAATCTTTTAAAAAAAATTTAAATAAACATTAATTTATATAGTGATTTTACAATGTTGATTCCCATTCACACACTGATGGTGGTGGCTACCATGCAGGGTGCTGACCTGGCCCACTGGGAGCAACTTGGGGTTCGGTGTCTTGCCCAAGGACACTTGGACATGTAGCCGGGAAGGGGGATTGAACCACTGACCCTGCCTTACCAACTGAGCTACAGGCTGCCCATTACTAGGTATTGTCTTTATAGAACCCTTCCCAGGAAATACAGAAGCATGATGCTGAGCTCAGTTACTCAAAAAATAACATCTAATTTTCTACTGTGGTTGAACTATAAACACCAAGAAACATCCAACTGGGGCGACTGTGGTGCAGGAGGTAGAGCAATTGTCCACCAAACCCGCAAACCAAATGGTTTGATCCCCGGCTCCTCTGGTCACATGTCAAAGTGTCCTTGAGCAAAACACTGAATCCCAACTTAGTTGCTCCCGGTGAGTGTTGGCCAGCTGAATGGCAGCTCCCCCATCGGTGTGTGTGAATGTGTGTGTGATTGTGTGTGTGAATAAGAAGCAGTGTAAAGAGCTTTGAGTGCCAATAGGTAGAAAAGTGCTATATAACTGCAGAACATTGACTATTAACCAACTCTGTTGATCTGCTGATATCATTACTTTCCATTCTACAACAACACACAGAGGCCAAAACCTTGTCTACAGCTCCTTTCCTAAGCAAAACATACAGAAAAGAGTCTGCAATAGGATTGAACTGAACCATAGTGAATGACAGGTCATCAAGGAAACCTGCTCTAGTGTTTTTTGCCAGGAAGTAAATGATGCTGGGCAGGAACAGCAGTGTGTAAATAATCAGCACCAGAACCAACGTGGCCACAATTCTTCGTTTTTCATCAGGGGGGACACGGCTGGCTGCAGACAGAGCTTTAAGGGTCCCACCCAGTGAGAGAATGAACAGGGGAAATGGAAGAAGGAGACAGTGACCAAATGTGGTTAGTGCAACGTAGGTATCCCCCCAGAAATAGACTGGGAGGAGAAGGACAAGAGGAAGGGCCCAGACCACGACACAGACCATCAGAGAGATCTTGATTGTTCGTCTGAACCGGTACCACAGTGGCCATCTGATGACCAAATACCTGTAATACAAGAGAGACACATGGAGGAGGATCAGATTTACTGGGAATAGACAGATTCAGCTACTCGCACACTGGATAGATGCATAACTACCTTTCCAGGGAGACGCACACCATAAAGCCAACACCAGCCAGCAGACCAAAAAGGTATAAATAGAAGAAGGTCTTCCGGATTATATTTGCAGTGCTTTGCCGAACACTCATGGAGCAGAGCTGAATGAGGTCAGCGAGGAGAAGGTTGATGACGTAGATTGGAGCAGTATTGTCTTTTCGCACCTGCAGAAAAATGTTAGTAAAAATGTAAAAACGCTCATGCAGCCAGCTATGAAGCCACCTCCTCAACTCTGCTTTGCCCAGTTGCAGTTACAACCATTTATGCATTTTTTAAAAATCACATTTTCATATAGAAAATCAGCTCTGACGCTGGTTGATCTAGATATGACCCATTCTGTCATGAAGACATTTGGTGCATTTATCAATCAGACTCATCAGCATGTCGTGTTTTGAAATGCAAGGTGCACCTCTCACCTCTGCCTATGCAAATTTAGGAAAAGCATGAACAAGTTTACATTATGTTTGCAATGCAATTTGTGGGAAATTAAGCCTGTGAAAGACCAGGCAAACTTAATACAGGTGTTTAAGAGAAGACTGTGTCTGGGCAACTTCAACGGGGAGGAGGTCACAGGACAGAACCAAAACACGCTGGAGAGATTATTCCTCTCAGTTGCTCTGGGAAAAACTCAGGGTCCCCCAGGAGGAGCTGGAGAATGTGGCAGGGTCGAGGGTCATCAGGACTATCTTAATCAACAATTTGACTCTGGATAAGAACATGGATGCAGGGCTCAAAGTTAACTTTTTTTTTTATCAGTTTCCCACAACAACCCAATTCCTACTTTTAGACTTAACAGCCATGGTCCCAAATTAGGTACTTTTGACATTATAAATAGTTTAATATCTTGTTTCAGTAGCTTCCATAATAAGTTACATAAAAGTTGAACAATAAAATGCTGCCAGCTATTCTCTGTCTGAATGAGAAATTTTTCATGCTTCCTTTTATCAGTGGTTGATCCATCTTGCATCAAAGGCATTGGATTACACAGTAAACATTGTACTTTAGTTTGACTTCTTTTAAAATTCATGTTTATATTATAAGCAGATTTTTAGAGGACTTCATAGTCACAATTATATTTTAATCTTTAGTCTATTTGGCTCTGTTGTAGGGTACAGCGGTTAAATGCTGACATTGTGGTTTGCCTGCCTAATGACAAATATCGCACTTCCAACTTTAACCTGTTTTTTTGCCTTTGTCTGCAGAGCAGGAAGGTGAGGAATCAAGAGCATAAAAAACGGTTAAACCAGCTAAAGTATAATCTGATATTAGGGTTGATTAATTGACTGCAACTGCATGTTTTTTTCAGTGGGGACTGGCTGCATAACACAATCTCCTGTGTGCACTACAGTTCAACAGCAGCACAAAAAACTCCACAACGGAATCAATTCCTCTTAGTGTGAACACAAACTGAACATTAGGAGAGTTAACTGCAGGGCTGTTGGATTAGACTGACTTAGTTTGAGCCAAATAAACCTGCAACTGAGTGGGAATTTAGTCATCACATCATATCAGCTAAGTCACTGCATAGTTTCCATGATGTCTTCTTAATCAAATGGAAACTGAGTGAATTTGGGTGGAGAAGAATTAACATGAAATCCGTCTCACTGATCCTTGTCCTCAGTGTCCACGAGAACCAGTGGCACTTTAGGTTGAACAGCACATCCAGCTTTTTATGACCTTTGGTGAATGTAAGCTAATGTCTTTGTAGCACTTAGTGATTAAGCAACAAGCTTGTTGTGGAAAACACATAAAGGTGGATGGGGAACTTCTGGCACAGCTGGATTTATCGCTTCCGATCCGAGTGTTTTGATCATTTCCATCATTTCATATTTTGTTAATTTGTGAAATTGACATTTTCCACACTCACTCATAATTAGAGAGCTGCTCAAGAATTTTTTTTTCTTATTCACTAATCTTAGTGGTGTCTTTATGAGATGATATCACGTGATATCTTGACACAAATATTTCTTTTCTTGCTCTAGTTAACTTTAAAAACCTGAATGAGCGCACTGTAAGTTAATTTTCTTTACTGTCCCAAAATTGTCCCAGCCTCCTTACACCATGTCCCAAAGTCAGGTCAGTGTCCTTTCCACACAGGGTGGACAACAGACACAAGACATCCAGTAAATAAATAGCATTTAGACTGTGACTATATAAACAGTTACATACAGTATTTCGCTCTTCAGACTTTGTCATTAAATTTGAAATGTAATAATATGTTATAAATAGAAGTATCAGCTTTTAGCAGCTTCACATTAATGTAGAAATGACTGTGTAGGAAGAATAGCCAGTTTTACACATACTAAAACTTAACCATGTAACACAGTTTAAATACCAATGGTTTGAAGTCTAAACATAATGATAATATACACACCAGAGAAAATACAGCATAGATGGACACTAGGACTGAAAGAAATCCAGCTGCAATGATAACATATATCACCACATCTAGAATGAAGTCTGTTGATGACGATCCATCTTTATAGTTAGTGGTGTTGCCGTAAGCGTAACTAATGTTCTGTGAGGTGCTGTTGAAGTCGTAATCTCCCATTCTCTACAGTGAATCCTATAACAGAGATAAAGGTTTTAAATATATCTCACATATTTCAGTGATGTGCATCTTCACCTGCACTAAATATAAATGTATGTGAAAACAAATATTTTATCATAGAAATTAAAAAACAACTGTAGGCTGTGACATTTACTATCTGTAACAACATCAACATTCACCCTATGGAAAGTCACAGATTCATCTTCTCATTCAACAAAATATTCTGTAGTGAATCATTAATTGGCCTCAAATTGCATTGGGTGACATAACTCTATGGTGCTGGACAACTCTCAGTAATCAAAGTGTCACAATAGAAAAAAGTTACTTATCTATAATATATGCATATGTATCAGTATGTCGGTTGTTAAAACTTCCTCCTGTCCACAGTGTCTATGTATGTTTCCAATGAGAACACAACCACAGTTTACAGTCTAGCTTTAAGATATTATATCAAAGGAATTTCATATATGAATTTTTGTCACACAGTAACTATATTTCTCATGAGCTCAATTTGGATGTAAGAAAAGGAAAAAACCTATCAATGTCATAGGCCTGGGATAAACTGTACGCCCACAGTCCTGATCTGTCAACTTATCACTCTTTACATATTCATTTGCTTCACAGTTCTCCATCTGTATCTGTGGTAATCTGTATTTCTTATAGTTTAAGCAACATCTTTATTTAGGTCTATTCAGTCAAATAGGCAGATTTTTGTATACTCTGATATTTTACTTTAAGACAAAGTTTTTAGACAAAATAAACTAACATTTACAGGTTGGACTGTAGTGTAGTAGCACAATCCCAAGTTATTCATATTCCTGTTTCTCATTTGCTAATACATTTAGAATTTTTTATGTATTAGATCATACATATAATAATATAAATAATGCAAAACAAACCTTATCTTCAAAGGATGGAGGACCAGAGACTCTGCTTCATTTGCTAGAGTCTACTACTTTTCTTTACACAGTCTGCTTTAATGTGGAAACTACTAGAGGGAAGTCCATTTCATAATTACTTCCACTGAAGATTGAGCAATGGAGAGTTCAAATGAAACTCAGCAAAAAAAAAAAGGCAACGGGAATCACCAGCCATTTATTTATGAAAACCAGCGATGAAGTCTGTTTTGAAAAAGTGAACAGTTTTAAAAGGTTTTAGTGACTCCTCAGGAAATGAGAGAGCTTATTAAGTTAGCAGAAGTGCTTTTTGAAAATGAGTCACTCTGATCATTTTGGAGTTTATACTATCAAAAATAACACTTTATGCTTTATTCTTTTAACAAATCAGCTTTAAGCTTGTCTCTTCAGGAGTCACCACAGTAGATAGAACATGTTACGTACATTGATTTGGCATGAGGTTTTACACTGGACGTCCTACCTGCCGCAACCCACCCAATTTTTATCCGGGCTCAGGACCAGCACCAAAGTGGCCCGTAGGTGGCTGGGCGGGGCCACCCCTGCCTTCTGCCTCCCAACTCAATGCTCTACCACTGATCCACCAGGCCTCCCTATGTTTTATCCCTTTTACTTTTGTTGTAATTTATGTCATAAGATATTCATAAAAGAAGTTTTCCTTTTCCAGTACTTTTAGTTCTTTGGTGTGTTGTGCTGAGTTGGGCCTTGTGTAACCTTACACACATGTTCACTAGGAGTTTCATCAAACAAGTTTTTCAAAGTATGTCTGAACTGGCAGAACTCTGTAAGAAACCGTGTGCCTCTAGAGATACACACAGAACCTTTTTCTTCTATCTTGTTGCGGTCCACACCTTTCTTGTAGTCAGTTCCTCTGCTCCAGCTACCGTGTTACGTCTGCACCCTTCAGTAGCTGAGCTGAACTCTCTTGCTTTCTTGTAAGAACCCTTAGCCCTGCATTGTTTCCTTGACCACTGGTCAACAAACTTAAAGGTAAACTACAAAGGGAACCATCAAAAGCAACCTATCAAAGCCATGTGATGTCACTAATGACATCATCAGTACACGGAACCATCAGACCACCCACAGAAGCAGATCTCAGCTACATGCTGGTGTTTTGTAGACTACACCAGAGTGGGTGTGGGAAAGGCACTAAAACCAGTAAAATCCCCCTTTTAAAAGCGTCTCCAGTAAAAGTGTGGGCAGGCAGTGCAGAAATATCTCTGCTTGAAAATTTAATGATTGACCAAAAATACTGAGCTGTGTGGGGTGTTAATGGCCACCCTGGCCCTTAGCTAGATTGACTAGATGAAGGCTCTAATCTCATTAATTTAGACCCTGAAATGTTTGTCTTCTAAGCAGTAAAAATAAATTATTATCCAGCAACCATAACAATTGTTACTATATGAGGGAAGCTGCCCTTAACCAGTGTGACTCCATAAGTAATTGCAGTTTCAGGCAATAAATTAAATGTATAATTGACTGTTCTAATAGTTACATGTCTCGTGTGAAGCAGGACTTTTACTCTGTTCTGTAAGTGAAACTGCATAATGTTTTATCTCATTCTGTTTAACAACTATTTGAGCTTCTACTGTGTGTTTGTATCATTTTACAGTGCAGTCATACAATCAGCACAAACAGAAGATGGTTAAGCGTGTATGGGTAAAGTTGAGTAACAGGCAACCGAATTTCACAACATCAGTCATCATGTCTAATGTTTCTATCTATCTTATTCATCTGGAGAACTTTGGCTGCAAACAGAATCAGGCACTATTACCCAAGTATTTTTCATTTTTCTCAAACTGTGTTGTGCATTTAGTCAGCATTACAGAGTGCATAAACAGAGTGTAAAACAACTCGTCTTAAGTTATGTTATTGGGGATTTAAAAACTTCAGGTGGAGTGCACATAAGTAAGAGAAAAAAATTATAATAAAAAATGTTTAACCTAATTAAATGCAAATTGTTGGAGACTGGACTGGAACAAGACCTGAGCTGCCCTAAAAATATTGGAGTTTCTGTCTCTATTTGATATTTGATTATTTGATTGGACATTGTTCTTCTGACATGAACATAAAAGTTAATTGATTGATAAAATACACTCAGCCAATCCATTATTTACATTTACATTTACATTTAGTCATTTAGCAGACGCTTTTATCCAAAGCGACTTACAAGTGAGGTACAAGGCAAGCAAAAATCTAATTTAATATCAACTTGATTTCTATTTGTGCACCGGGAACCTTTCTGCCAAAGAACCAAATGGCAGTGTGTAAGTAAGCAGCACCTGGACCAAAAGTCCCACACAGTGTTTTTTCTTTAGACGTTGATGGCTGCAGACAAAGCTGTAATGAGTCCACTGAGGAAGGAGTCGGCTGGTGAGTGCTGCCGACTTCCATGGGATCCATCCCATGGAACATGGGATAGATCCTTTGTGGTCTGGGTAAGCGCAGGTTGACAGCCACTGGGTTAATGAGCTAGGCGATGGAGAAAGGACCAACAAAGCGAGGAGCAACCTTCTTGCTCTCGACCCGAAGGGGAAAGTCCGCGGTGGAAAGCCAGACCTTTTGACCCGGGGCATACTGTTGAGCAGGAGAGCACCGCTTGTTGGCCCACTTCTCGTAACTAGACACTGACTCGAGAAGGGTCTGGCATGCTCCTCGCCAGGCAAGGTGACAACATCGTACTGCAGCGGTAATTGACCGTTGGACTGTGGGAGATAACCGGAGGATAGGCTGACTGAGATCCCCAGCAGACGACAGAACTTCGCTCAAAATAGTTGGAGGAGAGGTCTGGGGGAATGTCTGGGTGTCTTGGCCTGCGCACACTCAGGACAAGCGGCCACATACTCCTTAACATCCATGGGCATGGAGGACCACCAAAAGTGTTGCCGGATGACAAAAAGGGTTCTAGCGACACCCGGTTGACAGGTTAATTTAGAAGCTTGGCACCAGTGAATGACCTTCGAGTGTAGGTCCTCGGGAACATAGAGGAGATGAGGAGGACAGGCAGAGGTTGCTTGGGCGAGGGCCTGAATGACCTCTTCTTCGAGGTAAACATTGGCTGCGGTGAGACGAACGGAAGAGGGTAAAATTGCAGTCAGGGTCCTGGGGCTGGTCATCCGGGTCCCGCATGCAGGATGAGGCATTTACCTTGCAGTTCTTTGAGCCTGGGCGGTAGGAGAGGGTGAAGGCGAATCTAACAAAGACGAGGGCCAGCCTGGCCTGACAAGGGTTCAACCATTTGGCATAGTGGAGGTATCAACCTCCACAATGAATGGGAGGTCAGGACTGGGCAAGGTGAGTATGGGGGCTGTGGTAAAACGTGACTTGAGTTTATTAAAGGCAGAAGAGTCTTGAGTGGACCACGTGAACTTGACTTTAGATGAGGTGAGCTGATGAAGAGGGGCTGCTATGGAGCTATGGCCCTTGATGAAGCAACGGTAAAAGTTGGCAAATCCTAAAAATCTTTGGAGCTGTCATCAGTAGTCAGGTGTCGGCCAATCCTTTACTGCCTCCACCTTAAAAGGATCCACGGTGATGTTGCCTGGTGAGATGATGTACTAGAGGAATGTGACAGCTCAAATTTCTCTGCTTTGACAAATAATTGATTTTGGAGGAGACGTTGGAGGACTGCTCTTATATGGTGGACATGGTCAGTCTCAGATCAGGAGAAAATGAGAATATCATCAACATAAACAAACATGTATTTGTTCAGCATATCTCCCAACACATCATTGACTAAATTCTGAGGGGGCATGGTGCCGGGCAGCAGGTCGATGGCGTAGTCATATGGTCTGTGAGGGGGCAATGAGGTGGCACACGACTTATTAAAAACTTCCTTGAGGTACTGAGAGGGGACTTTGGAGAGGTCAGGCTAATTGGTGTCAAGGTCTTCAGTTGGGACAATGGCAGTCTGAGCAGAATGAAGACAGGAAGCTAAGCATGGGGTACTCCAACCCAGAATCTTGCCGGTTCACCAGTCAATTTGGGGGTTATGTGTCTCCAACCATGGTATGCTGAGGACCAGGGGATGCTGACGGGATTCGATGACGTGGAACAACAGGCTTTCTAAATGATTGTCTATGGCTAGGGGAACCGGCTTGGTTTTAAACTGTACCTTGTGTAGTAGTTGGTTGTTGAGTGAATGGACCTGGAGAGGTTGAGGAAAAGGTGTGAGTGGAAGCTTGAGTTGATGAACTAGGTGTCTGTCTATGAAGTTGGTGTCAGCTCCCTAATCAATAAGCGTATGTACAGGAACTTGGTGTGGAGTGGGGCCAACCAATACTTGGGTTAGGGAGCGTGAGTTTGGGGGATCCAGACAAGGAATGGCTCAGTAGTGACCTCCCTACCTCTACTGAGCTGATTCTTTTTGCTGGGAGGGTGGAAACTCTATGATTTGATGCTGCACAATAGAAAGAGAGGCCCTTCTTGAATTGTCGCTCCCTCTCCTCGGGAGACCAAGCTGCATGGGTTCATATACAGTACAGCAGTACTCATAATCCTTAGCGTATTTTATATAGTCGGCAACAGAGAGAGTCAATAGGGAGCTGCAGGGGAGTAGCAGGGGATCGAACTAACAACTGCGGGATTGGTGGACGACCACTCTTCCTTCCTGCACAATAGTCGCACCATGATAGAACCCTGGGATGTAGTATAGACGGAAAAAAGAAGAAGACCAAGAACTGAACTCAGCAGCACACAGGTAGAGAGGCTATGAGAGTTAGAAACATGTCCCTGCTAGGATACGTTGAATGTTCATACTGCTAAGTAAGACCGAAGCCAGGCTAGAGCTGATCCAGAGATGCCCTAGTCGGAGAATGTGGACAAGAGGATCTGATGGTTCACAGTGTCAAAGGTTGCGCATAGGTCCAGTAGGATTAAGAGAGAAGACTGAGCCGTGGCTTTTGCAGCTCAACCATCAGGATTCTGTTTCTGTGGAGTGACCCCACTTGAAGCCAGACTGGTTAAAATCGAGGAGGTTGTTCTTGGAAAGAAAGTCAGAGTTGATTGAAGATTGCTCATTATATGGTCTTGGCCAGAAATGGAAGAATAGAGACAGGTAGGTAATTCAACACAAGGGAGGGATCAAGAGAAGGCTACCTAAGCAGTGGGGTAATCAGGACCTGATTGCATGAGGTTGGAAAAGTGCCTGTTGTGAGAGATGTGTTGATGATTGTGTAATAGCTGGCATTAATGCAGTTACAACGGATCAGATCCAGAGAGCAGGTGGTCAGATGGTTAGGGAGGAGGAGGGTGATACATGGTCCTCAGTCAAAGTTGAAAATGAAGAGAGCGATGCAGTGTTGGAAGAAGTTAGCAGGATATCATCAACCGGAGGAGACAACTATGAACTAATGGCAGAACCTCATTATTAAAGAAGCCGGCAAAGCTATCCACAGTGAGAGAGGTGGATGGAGGAGGTGGAGATAGGAAGGAAAAGGACTTTGGTACTCGTGCGGTAAGCGGTATTGTGTCACTTCCTGTTTCTGCAAACTCTTGGATTTCCACCGAAGGACTGTCTCCACACCATGTAAAATAATCCAGCTTGTCAGGCCCCGGTTCAAACCTCTGTCCTTCAGCCCATCTTCTTTTATGTTTTTTTTTTCCCCACTGTATTTAGGGGATTTAGGTCACATTATCAAATGCAGATAAAAGAATGTAAATTTAAAAATGAATTTGAATTAAGAATATGAGCATCAGTGACAACAACAGTGGGGAAGAGACTTTGTTCCAGGGTGATAATGATGATGAGAGATGTAATTTTTCTATTTGAAAACTCACAATTGCTTTTACAATTTAAGGCATTTTTTTTTTTTTTAAGAAAATCAAGTCGTATCTCTTATATGCAGAACATTCAAAATTATAATCAATGAAATCCTTCTAAAATTTCAAGGTGGCTAAATAAAATATTATATTCTTCACTTCCTCAAACCCAACATTCCTCTTTTCATTCAGTTGTTACCTTTCAGGAGTTGCCACAGCAAATCATGTGTCTCCATCTAACCCTGTCCTCTGCATCCTCTTCTCTCAACTAACTTCTTGTCCCCTTTCTCTACATCCATAAATCTCCTCTTTGGTCTTCCTCTAGACCTCCTGCCTGGCAGCTCCAACCTCAGCATCCTTCTACTGATATATTCACAATGTCTTCTCTGAATATGTCCAAACCACTTGAATCTGGCTCTCTAACTTTATCTCCAACAAATCTAACATGAGCTGTCCCTCTGATGTCCTCATTGCTGATCCTGTCCATCCTCGTCACTCCCAAAGAGAACCTCAACATCTTAAGCTTTGCTACCAACAGCTCTGTCTCCTGTCTTTTCTTCAGTGCTGCTGTCTCTAAGCTGAACAACATAGCTGGTCTCACCACCGTCTTGAACACCTTTCCTTTCATTCTTGCTGATACTCTTTTATCACACAACACACCTGACACTTTTCTCCACCCGTTCCAACCTGCTTGCACTCACCTCTTCACCTCATTTCCACACTCTCTGTTGCTCTGAACCATTGACCCTAATTACTTAAGGTCCTGCACCTTCTTCACCTCTGCTCCCTGTAACCTCACCGTTCCACTTAGGTCCCTCTTATTGACACATGTATTCTGTTTTACTGCGGCTAAGCTTCATTCCTCTGTTTTCCAGAGCAGACCTCCACCTCTCTAGATTTTCCTCCACCTGCTCTCACTACAAATCACAATGTCATCTGCAAACATCATAGTCCATGAAGATTCCTGTCTAAACTCTTCTGTCATTCTGTCCATCACCAGAGCAAACAAGAAGGGGCTCAGAGCCGATCCTTGATGCAGACCTCCACTTTGAACTCCTCTGTCACACCTACAGCACACCTCACCATAGTCTTACAGCTCTCATACATGTCCTGCACCACTCTAACATACTTCTCTGCCACTCCCGACTTCCTTATACAATACCACAGCTCCTCTCTTAGCACCCTGTCATACGTTTTTTCTAAATCTACTAGGACACAATCCAACTCCTTCTGACCCTCTCTGTAGTTCATCAGCATCCTCAAAGCAAATACTGCATCTATTGTACTCTTTCTAGGCATGAAACCAAATTCCTGCTCACAAGTGCTCACCTGTCCTTAGCTTAGCTTTCACTACTCTTTTCCACAGCTTCATTGTTTGGCTTATCAGCTTTATTCCTCTGTAGTTGCCACAGCTCTGCACATCTCCCTTGTTCTTAAAAATGGGCACCAGTACACTTCTCCTCCAGTCCTCGGGCATCCTCTCACTCTCCAAGATCTTGTTAAACAAACTAGTCAGAAACTCTAATGCCACCTCTCCTAGACACTTCCATACCTCCACAGGTATGTCATCAGGACCAACTGCCTTTCCACTCTTCATCCTCTTCAACGTCCTCCTTACTTCACTCTTACTAATCTTTGCTACTTCCTGCTACACACCAGTCACTTCTTCTATTCTTCGTTCCCTTTCATTTTCCTTATTCATAAACTCTTTAAAGTTCTCGTTCCATCTTCCCATCACAATCCTGGCACCTGTCAATACTTTTCCATCCTTATCTTTAATCACCCTAACCTGCTGCACATCCTTCCCATCTCTATATATTTGTCTGGCCAACCTGTACAAATCCACCTCTCCCTCTTTAGTGTCCAACCTAGCATACAAGTCCTCATATGCTCTGTGTTTGGCCTTTGCCACCTCTACCTTCACCTTACGCTGCATTTCCGTGTACTCCTTTCTACTCTTTTCCCACTTCTTCCTAGCTAACCTCTTTCTCTGTATACACTCCTGAACTTCCTCGTTCTACCACCAAGTCTCCTTGTCCACTTTCCTCTTTCCTGATGACACACTGAGTACCCTCCTACCTGTCTCCCTGACCACATTAGCTGTAGTGGTCCAGTCATCTGGAAGCACCTCCTGACCACAGAGAGTCTCAGCTCCTCCCTGAAAACTACACAACACTGTTCCTTTTTTAACTTCCATCAATTTGTCCTCTACACTGCCTTTGTCGTCTTCATCTTCCTCACCACCATAGTCATTCTACATACGACCATCCTGTGTTTCCTGGCTAGACTCTCCTCTACCAATACTGTACAGTCACTGATCTTTCAGATTAAAACCTTAGCATAAGATGTAGTCCACATTAGTGCTTCTACCTCCGCTCTTATATGTCACCGTATGTTCCTGCCTCTTCTGGAAGAAAGTGTTCACTATAGCCATTTCCATCCAGTCTACCACCATCTGTCCTTCTGCGTTCCTGTCCTGAAAACCAAACCTGCCCATCACATTCTCATCACTTCTGTTCCCTTCACCTACATGTCCAGTGGAATCTGCACCAATCACCACTCTCTCACCTCTGGGGATGCTCTGAACCACTTCATCTAACTCAATCCAGAATTTCCCCTTCCCTTGAAACTCACATCGTACCTACGGGGCATAACCACTAACAACACTGAACATCACGCCTTCAATTTCCAGCTTCAGACTAGTCACCATACCTAATACCCTCTTTCACCTCTAGAACGTCCACAAAAACTCCTCTTCCTCAACTCTGACATTTTTTATTTATTTGTCCATTCAGCTTATCCCGTGATTTCAGAGTCGCCACAGCGGATCATTGTCCGCATGAGAATTTGGCATAGTTTTTTTTATGCCGGATGCCTTCCTGATACAACCATCCCCAATTTCTACCGGGCTTGGACCGGCACCTCACAGCTGGGGATGGGGATGGGCTGTTAAGTGTTTTGCCAAGAGACACTTGGACATATAGCCGGGACCGACGATTGAACTACTGACCCTGTGGTCTGTAAAATGTATACATTGTATACAAAAAAAAAAAAAAACATTTGTAAAAGTGGACAAAGCAGATGTAGACATGTTCTGAGTGAGGACATTGTTAACAAAAGGTTAATGAGGGGGGAGAGATGTAGGGCTGGACCGTGTACTAAATGTGTGGATTAACAGATTATACTGTATATTGGAATATACTGATGATCAAGTCACGTTGAGATTGTTGTTTTAGCAACATATCAATCATCTCTAATCTTCTCTGGAGCAGGTTTGCTCAGGTTGAATTGGTGTAAAGAAGACAACATGTTAGATTTAAATAGTGCTGGAACAAGAAATTAATCTAACCATGGAGAGAGAGACAGAAAATTATGTGATGCAACAATATAGTTAGACTTAGAGACCTAAAGAACCCATTCCTGTACTATTCCAATGAATATTGAATATTGAATATATTGAATATTATGGAGGATTGGCAGAGGTAGAACTATACTAAGCACATTCACTCAGTTACTGTACTTGGGAAATATTTTAAAGTACTTGCACTTAATTTTAATGTTTCTCTTTGATACTACTCAGATGCTGCACTACATTTCAGAGGAAATTGTTTTTACTTCAAGAATTTATTTTTATTTAAACATTTCCACTGCAGCCTGATCTGTACTTCCTCTTTTATTTTAATGCAGCCAAATTACTGTTACTGAGATCTGGATAAAGTTCAAGATGATCCCACAGTCTAGAACAACACAATTATATCACACCTGCAAGCTGTCAGCATACTCAAAATACCAAGTTAGATAGTGTGATGTTTTTGACCCTGTTTATTTAAACACACTTACTCATGAGGAATAATAAGGTGATTCTGGTCTGATGCAGATCTTTGTCCCTCTAAGATATGTATTTTTATCTTTTTGCAGTTTAAAACAGCCCAACAGGAGACAGTTTCGTCACCTTTTTTTATTTTTACACTTTATACAGCAGATTGCAGACATGTGTAGGTGTCTGGTCATCTCCAAATGTTGTCAGATAATTCTTGGTAGGGTTAAAATGAAATGGTATCACCTGTCATTGGAATTAAATTCTCTTGTCTATTTGTGAAGTCAAATCGACATGAAAGTAAATTTTAAATCATCAGTTTGAGGATCATCTTCTGTTAAATGTTTTAAGAATTTGAGAAGCATGTGAGAAATTTAGGATTATGAGATGCTCCACTGAACAAAACTGCTGTCAAACATTTGAAAGACAGGACTTTGTTTTAAACTAGTTTCTCCTCTGTGTCTGAAAACATTTTCTATTCTAATTTAATGAATGATCATATTGTCTCAGCCTTTTTTAACGTTCAAATTGTAATTTTTTTAGGAATTACATTAATTCTTCCAATTACTTACATTTTATTGTTGAAACATGTTTTTTTGCTACTATCTTAGTTATACATTTTGTAACAGAGCCACACACCCCTGTGTCTGTGTCTGTTTGCATTGAACTGATGAATGTGGATAAAATGAAACTAAACTGTTTAACAGCTTTTCACCATTTGCATAAATATTTGCATTCCTGATTCTCATGTTATCACGAGTTCCTGTGTTACATTTACAGCTATTATTTGTCCATATGGTAAAATAAGTAAGCAACATAAATCCTACCTTTGAGAGTCTACTGGTTTTGCCTCTGCAAACACACAGTCTGTGGTAATTTGGCAAGTAATCAAGGGAGGGAAGTGAATTAGACAAACTTGTGGAGGAAGTGGGTTTGCAAATGTGTTCCACTGTCTGACAAGTAGTTCTGACTATAATCAGAGGCATTACACTGTGATACACTTTGACAATTAGGGTGAATAATTATCAAAGTGCTGTTCATGTTTATGGCACCTTGCCTTTTGAAACGAGCAGACAAATCAATACATCTGATTTTCTGCAAGTAATTTTCTTGGCCCTGTGGTCTTAAAATATACCCATACATGTAAATTATTAAAAGTAAAGTTAGCTAACAAAAGGCTGGGAACAACATCAGAGCCGAAAACAGTGGACATGTGACTTATTTAAAAGCCAAAGATAGGGATAGAGCAATTTTGAGGCTCGACCTTGGAGTCCTAAACAGTTACACTCCATTTATCCACTTAATGCTCTAGCCTGTCTGGAGAGAGTCTGACTTAAGGTAAGGAAGGAACAGAGGGAAGTGGCTTTTGTGTCATGACTGGCATTTACATTATTAGTTATGCAAGTGCATAATTTTTATGTCTACTGGTATTTTAATGATAATGGATTCCAACCTCTGTGCGTGCAAGTCCTGAGTAACAACGAGTTGACAGCAAGGCAGACAAAGAGCTTGGTGTGATATGATGATAATTTCTTCATAATAAGACAAAAGAAAAAAACATTCCACAAGATTTATAAAAATCCAGGGCAGGTGATGGCAGAAGCATCTGGAGAGGTGGGGTGGTGAACAAGCAGGATTTCTATTGGCAGAGGAGAGAGACAGTGGGTAAATCTTTGTGGTTTTGAAGAGTATTTGAACCAAGATGGAGGTGGAAATGCGGTGGGAGGATGGCATCAGTCACACAATGAGTGTTTAAACTGCCAACAGAACAGGTTCAAACAGAAAATGGAAAATTCAAGCCTACAACATTCAGCTAGTGAGAGGGACAGTAGAACAGGTTATATAGATAGTGGAGCAGGTGAATTCACTTGAGCTGATGAGAAGGAACAGAGGTGGCCAAGACAGGGAAGACAAGATAGTCAGCTGTCTACAAAACAGGAAGTGGTCATTGCAGTTTTTTCAATTGACCTTTTTTTTAAATTGAGCGCTGTAAAAATTTAAAAACAAAAATTTACTTATATAAAGTACATAGATTATGTTGCTTATATGGAACTGGGGTCATATGGATTCACGGTATTTTGGAGAAATTTTTATCATCTGGTTTGATCAAAGACATTTAAACTCTAGGATAAGAAATGATTCGGAGAAGTGACAGTGATGTGTTAATGTCATTTAATCAGACACAAGATCAGACACAAGAGATGTGTTTCATTATCATATTTACAATAAATTAAACCATCAAACATTGAGTGTTTACTTAATTACAATGAATCTAAAGGCTTCTCCAGATTATATACGAGTTTTCTTGATGGGGCTGTTGGCAAACACAGATCTTATTAAACACGCTTCAGTATGTTACTGTCACTTTTAATGATCATAAGTTCTCATTTTTCAGTTTTTACAATAAAATGCATAAACATTTTCAATTCAGACAGACTACAATACATGGTAGAAAACTATAAGTAATAGATCATAGTACACAGCAGAAAAAGTTTAAATTAAATAAATGAGAAGGCTTCTTTTGTCTTTTTTGTTTATGTTGCAAAATGCAAAGGGAAGATTCTTTTTATTTGTGGTCCTGTAGTTTGTTACAAATCTTCTGCAAATATGTACTGAACTGTAATAAACTGAGGTGGAAAGAGTTCAGAAGTATCATTACTGTGGTGAAATTGTACCCCGGGAACAGGGATTGAACCACTGACCCTGTGATCCGTCGATGACTACTAACTGAGCTACAGCCGCCCCATTACTAGGTATTTTGTTTATGGGACCCCTCCCAGGAAATACAGGAGTATAACACTGAGCTAAGTTCCTCAAAAAAATAACATCTAATTTTCTACTGCGGTTGAACTATATACACCAAGAAACATCCAACTGGGGCGACTGTGGTGCAGGAGGTAGAGCAATTGTCCACCAATCCCGCAAACCAATTGGTTTGATCCCTGGCTCCTCTGGTCACATGTCTTTGAGCAAGACACTGAACCCCAAGTTAGTTGCTCCTGGTGAGTGTGGGTCAGCTGAATGGCAGCTCCCCCAATAGTGTGTGAATGTTTGTGTCATTGTGTGTGTGAATAAGAAGAAGTGTAAAGTGCTTTGAGTGCCAATAGGCAGAAAAGTGCTATATAACTGCAGAACATTTACTATTAACCAACGTGTTGATCTATTGATATCATTACTTTCCATTCTACAACAACACACAGAGGCCAAAACCTTGCCTACAGCTCCTTTCCTAAGCAAAACATACAGAAAAGAGTCTCCATTAGGATTGAACTGAAGCACAATGAATGACAGCTCAGTCAGGAAAATAGTTTTTCTAGTTTTTTTTGCCAGGAAGAAAATTATGCTGGGCAGGAACAGCAGTGTGTAAATAAGCAGCACCAGAACCAACGTGGCCACAATTCGTCTTTTTTCATCAGGGGGGACAAGGATGGCTGCAGACAGAGCTTTAAGGGTCTCACCCAGTGAGAAAATGAGCAGTGGATATGGAAGAAGGAGGAAAACAGCAAAAATGGTTTGTGCAACATAGGTATCAACCCATGAAAAGACAAGGAGGAAAAAGACAAGAGCAAAGGCCAAGACCACAACACAGACCATCAGAGAGATCTTGATTGTTCGTCTGAAGCGGTACCACAGTGGCCATCTGATGACCAAATACCTGTAATACAAGAGAGACTGATGGAGGAGCATCAGAGTTACTGGGAATAGACACAGATTCAGCTACTCGCACACTGGATAGATGCATAACTACCTTTCCAGGGAGACGCACACCATGAAGCCAACACCAGCCAGCAGACCAAAGATGTATAAATAGGAGAAGGTATCCGAGACTATATCTGCAGTGTCTGTCATCAGAACACTCATGGAGCAGAGCTGAATAAGGTCAGTGAGGAGAAGGTTGATGACGTAAATTGGACCAGCTTTGTCTTTTCGCACCTGCAGAATTTTAGTAAAAATGTAAAAACGGTCATGCAGCCAGCTATGAAGCCACCTCATCGACTCTGCTTTGCCCAGTTGCAGTTACAACCATTTATGCATTTTAAAATAAATCACATTTTCGTTATTGCATATAGAAATATAAGCTCTGACGCCGACTGATCACAGCCACAAAAAGCATTTACGCCTGTTTTTCAGATATGACCAATTCTGTCATGAAGACAGGTGCATTTATCAAACAGTATCATCAGCATGTCGTGTTTTGGAATGCAAGGTGCACCTCTCACCTCTGCCTATGCAAATTTAGGAAAAGCATGAGACAAGTTTACATTATGTTTAATGTAATTTATGTCTAAATGTGCGCACTGTAAGATAATTTTCTTTACTTTCCCAAAATTGTCCAAGCCTCATTACACCATGTCCCAAAGTCAGGTCAGTGTCGTTTCCAGACAGGCTGGACAACAGACACAAGACATCCAGTAATAAATAGCATTTAGAATGTGACTATATAAACAGTTCTTCGCTCTTCAGACTTTGTCATTAAATTTGAAATGAAATACTGGCCAGTTTTTACACATACTAAAACTTAACCATGTAACACAGTCTAAATACCAGTGGTTTGAAGTCTAAACATAATCATAATACACACTCCAGAGAAAATACATCATAGATGGCCACTAGGACTGAAAGAAATCCAGCTGCAATGATAACGTATGTCACCACATTTAGAATGAAGCATGTTGATGACGATCCATCTTTATATTTAGTGGTGTTGCCGTAAGCGTAACTAATGTTCCGTGAGGTGCTGTTGAAGTCGTAATTTCCCATTCTCCACAGTGACTCCTATAACAGAGTTAAAGGTTTTAAATAAATCTCACATATTTCAATGAGGTGCATCTTCACCCACACTAAATATAAATGTAGGTGAAAAATAATATTTTATCATTGAAATTAAAAAACAACTGTAGGCTGTGACATTTATTATCTGCAACAACATCAACATTGACCCTATGGAAAGTCACAGCATCATTCAACAAAATATTCTGAAGTGAATCATTCGTTGGCTTCAAATTGCAGTGGGTGACATAACTCTATAGTGCTGGACACCTCTCGGTAATCAAAGTGTCACAATACAAAAAAGTTACTTATATATAATATATGCATATGTATCAGGATGTCGGTCGTTAAAACTTCCTCCTGTCCACAGTGTCTATGTATGTTTCCAATGAGAACACAACCACAGTTTACAGTCGAGCTTTAAGATATTATATCAAAGGAATTTCAAGTATGATTTTTTGTCACACAGTAACTTTATTTCTCATGAGCTCAATTTGGATGTAAGAAAATGAAAAAACCTATGAATGTCATAGGCCTGGGATAAACTGTACCCCCACAGTCCTGATCTGTCAGCTTATCACTGTTTACATATTCATTTGCTTCACAGTTCTTCATCGGTATGTGTGGTAATCTGTATTTCTTATATTTTGAGTAATATCTTTATTTTGGTCTATTCAGTCAAATAGGCAGATTTTTGTATACTGTGATATTTTACTTTAAGACAAAGTTTGTAGACAAAATAAATCTTTAGTAGCACAATCCCAAGCTATTCATATTCCTGTTTCTCATTTGTCAATACATTTAGAATGTTTTATGTATTAGATCATACATATAATAATATAAATAATGCAAAACAAACCTTATCTCCAAAGGATGGAGGACCAGAGACTTGTCTTCATTTGCTAGAGTCTACTACTTTTCTTTACACAGTCTGCTTTAATGTGGAAACTACTAGAGGGAAGTACATTTCATATTTACTTCCACTGAAGATTGAGCAATGGAGAGTTCAAATGAAACTCAGCAAAAAAAAAGGCAATGGGAATCACCAGCCATTTATTTATGAAAACCAGCGATGAAGTCTGTTTTGAAAAAGTGAACAGTTTTAAAAAGTTTTAGTGACTCCTCAGGAAATTAGCTTATTAAGTTAGGATCTAAAAATGAACAGTTTTTGTGCTTTTTGGAAATGAGTTACTCTAATCATTTTGGAGTTTATACTATTAAAACCTCACACGTTTATTCTTTTAACAAATCAGCCTTCAGCTTGTCTCTTCAGGAGTCACCACAGTAGAACATGTTACGTATATTGATTTGGCATGAGGTTTTACACGCGATGTCCTTCCTGCCGCATTCCACCCAATTTTTATCTGGGCTCAGGACCAGCACCAAAGTTGCCCGTAGGTGGCTGGGCGGGGCTACACCTGGTGGGGTGGGATTCAAACCCGTGGCCTTCTGCATCCCAACCCAATCCTCTACCACTGATCCACCAGGCCTCCCTATGTTTTATCCCTTTAACTTTTGTCGTAATTGTCATTAATTGTCATTGGAAATTCATAAAAAAGGTTGCCTTCATGGCAAACTTACACAACAAAAGGCCTCAAAAATGGAAAAACCTAAGGAAAAAAATTGGTAACTAATAACTACCAGGTATCAACTGTTTTTGTATAAACACAAATCTTTTTACATCACAATTTTTCAATGTCTGCTGTTAAAATGGTGTCAAAGTTTTATTTGAAAAGCTTGTTGTATAAAATGTGGAATAAAAACTATGTGCAATGATTTAAAGACCCAAAAACAGACAGTGGAGAAGTGACAGTGGCAACAACAGGACCCCCAACCCCTTCAGCCAGAAATAAAAAGATCAATGAGGAGTAGCAGCAGTGGCACAATGAAATCAGGGACAAAAAATTTGTATTTCCTAGGTGTCTCTTCCTTTCCCAGTACTTTTAGTTCTTTGTGTTGTGCTGAGTTTGGCCTGTCTGAAGCTAAAACCACTGGACTCATTGTCTCTTTTTACACAAAGCCACTGAATTCATAGTAAAATGTGCCTTCATTGAATGGTGTCAAATTTAGATCTAGAAGAAGCCACAGGATTTGCACCACTATGAAAATATTGTTTACAAAAGCCTTTTACTTGAGCCTTTGTTTTTTTTTTTTGTCCTTTCGGCTTATCCCATGAGTTCAGGGTCGCCACAGGGGATTACTGTCCACATGTTGATTTGGCAGTTTTTACATCGGATGCCCTTCCTGACACAACCCTCCCCAATTTCTACCGGGCTTGGACCGGCACTGCACAGCTGGGGATGGGAAAGGGCCGTTGGGGGTTCAATATCTTGCTCAGAGACACCACAGTAAAACAGCCATAATTACAAACACAGTCAAACTGGGCTCTCTTACCTGAATCCAGGTGATGTTTAGTCATCTTCCATGTCTATAAATTCATGGCAGCTTACACCTGTGTAAAGTTTCTATTCTGCAGCAAATACAATTCTGTTCAAGGCCATGGACACTTTTATAATTATTTTTAATTATTTATTAACTTTTATAATTATTTAAAACATTAAGTTTACATTACATTTATTGTGAAGCCGTGGGAAATGTAATCTGTTCTCACTAATATTTACCCTTTTTACTTAGAAAAACTTTGGTACAGGACCTGATAATTTGTTAGGAGAAGAAATAGACACATTCGAGCTGTGGTCAAGCTGTGGTATAACTTCTCATGGGCTGTTGTGCAAGCAGGTTGGAACAGGTGGAGAAAAGTTCCAGGTGGGTTGTGTGATAAAAGAGTATCAGCAAGAATGAAAGGAAAGGTGTTCAAGATGGTGGTGAGACCAGAGATGTTGTTCGGCTTAGAGACAGTGGCACTGAAGAAAAGACAGGAGGCAGTGCTGGAGGTAGCAGAGCTTAAGATGTTGAAGTTCTCTTTGGGAGTGACGAGGATGGACAGGATCAGGAATGAGGAGATCAGAGGGACAGCTCATGTTACAAGTTTTGGAGATAATTATATTGTATTTCCTTTTATTTTGCTTTGTTTTACTATGCTTTCTGCTGCTAGGTAAATCTGATAACTGCCTGACCTGGATAAATGTAGGTTAAAAAAAAAATTGAATGCAAGTATTTTATGAAATTTGACTTAAACTCATACCTTTATTCAACAGAATCAATGCAAAGGGTGATACTGAGATCTTGACTGCAGTAAACTGGGCAGGTCCAGCTCAAAAATAGTTGTTTTAATGCGCAAAATGTCACGCAGGTTGGAGTCGCTTAGTCTTGTTCTCACACGGTTCCTATTCATGTTCATAACTGAGAATGTCTTCTCGCACAAGTATGTCGAGCCAAATAAGCTCAACATTTTCTTAACAAATGTTCGAATCTCTTGGAACCTGTCTTCATGCAGCTGCTGGTAAAAGTTGACAAGAGGGAGTTGTTGGTGGCGGCTGGAACACTCAATGTCACACTGCAGCTCAATGAGCTCCAACTGCAGGTGGGCTGGAACGTCACTGGGATCCACGGAAAAAGGAGAGGAAAAAAGCGTGATCTCCTCTTCAATAGTTGCAAAATCCCTGAAAAGCTGTTGAAACTCCTCAGCCAGAGATGAGATGTTTGCGGCATACGTCCTCATTTGTGCATTGATATTGTGCGCTGGAAAACAGGATATTATTTCTTGCAGAAATGTGTGGTATTGGGCTGCGTTTGTGACCGGTGGTTTTGGAAAAGTAGCAGCTTGGTCCGAAAGGCTTTGATATGTGACTACAGTTGGCTTATCACTGCATTTTGCCCCTGAAGCCTCGTGTTCAGGGCGTTCAGATGTCGGGTTATGTTGACTAAAAATCCATAATCAGCCAGTCAAATAGGATCAGTTGTTCAATTTCCTCTTTAAGAGAGTAGAAACGATGCAGTGCAGACCCCTGACTGAGCCATCTTACATCAGCCTAATACACAACATCTCCGTATTCAGCGTGAATGTCCAGTAGAAAATGTTGAAACTGGCGTTGGCACAGGGCCTTGAGTGAATATAATTAATAGCCTTTGTGACCGGTTTCATAACGTGATCATATTTCAGATTTTTGGCACATAGAACTTGTTGGTGAATAATACAATGGAGTTTTACAGCTTTACCTCCTTCTTCGCTGTCTTTGTTACACCACAGTTAATAATCAACTGTGCTAGCCATCCATGGCAGGTGCACCATCCATAATAATCCCCGTGATTTTATTCCACTGTAGTTTTATATCATCTACGGCGGAAGAAACAGAATCAAATAAATATGTCCCTCTTGTTTGGTCCTTAAGGCTCTGTAGGTGAAGTAGCTCTTCACTCACGTTTATTTCACTGTCCATTCCTCTCAAAAAAAACCGTAATTGAAAAAAAATCGTCGCAGGCTAACGAAAATAATTCAAACTCCACTCCTTTTGCCTCCAACTGTCTCTTAATATCAGATGAAACTTCTTCAGCCCTCCGTGACACAGTGCTACAAGCCAGGCAAACATTGGCGAACTGTTGCTTTTTCTCAGGACAAATGTTCTCTACCATTTTCATCACACAGTCTTTAATAAATTCACCCTCAGTAAAAGGTTTGCAGTGCTTGGCAATCAGCGTTACCACCTCATAGCTTGCCTTTGTGGTATTTTCATTCGACTCAATGGCTCTTGTGAAAAAGCGTTGCTTTGCCGTTAAACCAGCTTCAAGTTGCTTCAATTTTTCAACACGTTCGTTCCCAGTTAGCTTGTCATAATTAGCATGTTTTGTCTGGTAGTGCCTCTTTATATAACTCCTTGAACACAGCCACAGTCTCTTGGCAAATTAGGCAGAGACAGTTGTTTCGTAACTCAGTAAATAAATATTCCAATTTCCACTTGTCCTGGAAACGGCGGCCTTTTCCCATTTCCTTTTCTTACTTCCAGTTGCCATTTTACAAATGGGCAATAAAACAGATCAGGCCGAACTCTCAGGGTTGTGAGAGTTCGGCCACAAGTTTACTGCTATCTTGTGGTGAAATATAACATTGCTTTTTTTACGCGTGTATTTTATACTGTGGGCAACAGTACTGGTGGGCCATATATTATTGATTTTATGACAGAGGCTTCGGGCCAGTGGAAATATGAACGCAGGCCGCATTTGGCCCGGGAGCCGGACTTTGGGCCCTCTGATTTAAACCAACCTAGTGCAGTTCCTTTAATACCAATTTCATGTTCCAGAATCTGTAATGAAATGTTGTGATCAATGGTATCAAATGCTGCACTAAGATATAACAGAACAAGTATAGAGACTAGTCCATTATCTGATGCCATGAGAAGATCGTTGGGGACTGTTTCTGTACTATGATGAACCTTAAATCCTGACTGAAAGTCTTCAAACAAATTATTCCTATAGAGGTGGTCACATAATTGTTTTGCAAATACTTTTTCAATGATTTTAGAAATAAAGGTTTCTTCAGATTAGATATTGGTCTGTAATTGGCTAAAACAACTGGGTCAAGACAGGGTTTTTTAGGTAGTGGTTCAATTACAGCTACCTTATAGGCGTGTGGTACATAGGCCTATAAGGCTAGATATAGATTGATTATATCTAATACGAACGTATCTATTAAGGATAAAACTTATTTGAGCAGTTTAGTTGGAATAGGGTCTAGCAGACAGGTTGTTGGTTTAGATGAGGTAATAATTGAAGTTAGCTCAGAGAGATCTATGGGTAAAAAGCAAAAGGGATTAAAGCCTTATCAATGATTCTAGCACTGCTGTACATGAAGATCTATCTGTAATATTTTGGTGGCATATCTGGTGAATTCTTTCTCTAATAGCTACAATTTTATTCATAAAGAAAGTCATTGCTGCTCAGAGTTAAGGGAATACTAGGCTCAACAGAACTATGGCTCTTAGTCAGCCTGGCTACAGTGCTGAACAGGAACCGGGGGTTGTTCTTGTTTTCTTCTATTAATGATGAATAATATGCTGTTCTGGCATCGCAGAGAGCTTTGTTGTACATTTTTAAACTATTTTCCAGGCTAAATGAGATTCTTCTAAATTTCTCCAACTCCACTTCCTTTCTAACTTTCATGTTGCCTGTTTTAAGTTGCGTGTTTGCGAAATATACCATGGAGATCGCCTCTTCTGGTTTACTGCCTTCTAGGATACTGCAGAGGGGCATGTAGGACTGGATCTCCGCATCCTAGGCTCACCTCTGGCTTGTCATACTTTTGGTTGTCTAATAAAAGTGACACTTTAGTTTCAAAGAAGACTAAACAGAGTGTAAAACGACTCGTCTGAAGTTATGTTATTGGGAATTTAAAAACTTCAGGTGAAGTGCACAAAAATAAGGGAAAATAATTACAATAAAAATGTTTAACCTAATTAAATGCAAATTGTTGGAGACTGGACTGGAACAAGACCTGAGCTGCCCTTAAAAATATTGGAGTTTCTGTTTCTATATTTGATAATTGATTTGAAATTGTTCTTCTGACATGAACTTAAAAGTTAATTGATTGATAAAATACAGTCAGCCAATCCATTATTTAATATCAACTTGATTTCTATTTATGCACCGGGAACCTTTCTGCAAAAGAACCAAATGACAGTGTGTAAGTAAGCAGCACCTGGACCAATAGTCCCAAGTGTTTTTTCTTTAGATGCTGATAGCTCCAGACAGAGCTCTAATGATTCCACTGAGGAGTCGGCTGGTGAGTGCTGCCTTGACCTTCGACACATGGAACGTGGGATGAATCCTTAGTGGTCTGTGTAAGCGCATGTAGCACACTTGACAAAACACGCAGACAGGATCTTGTGGTTTCTCTCTCTTTACTGCAAAATTACAGACAAACAGTACACTGTTGTTAACATCGTTCTGTCTCGTGTCTCGTCTCAGCGCACAGTGTGTCGGCGCTGCCTGTACACACCCGACCTGAGCATATTTAACACATACTCGTAACAATTATAATAAATGTTTGGCACCAATAACGAAACAGTACTACTACAACTTCAGTCCTTATACCTGACATCTTTACAATTACATGTAATGCAATTTAGATTTTTCTCATTCAAATGTACCATACAGGGTCCTAATCCCAATGGCCGAGTTAGCTTAACTGCTACCTTGTCATTGCTAACATCTAACTCGTGCCAACGCACACTGAGTGGGAGCAAACGGCCAACTTTCCCACTTTACTCATCAACCTCTGCTTTATATGAAACTTTAATCCTCCTATCAAATACCTCGTCAGCTTACCTGCAAAATTACAGACAAACAGTACACTGTTGTTAACATCGTTCTGTCTCGTGTCTCGTCTCAGCGCACAGTGTGTCGGCGCTGCCTGTACACTCCCGACAGAAACGCTCGCTAAAGGGCGTCTCCCTCTTGTGGCGAATATCGGTAACAACACTTATAAAAGCTCAATGTTGTCTGTGTGCAGCAGACTGAAGTGCAGATGTCTCAAAATAAGGTAAACTAGCAAATCAAATGTGCCAAAAGAACAGTGTAGAATATGAACTAAGATAAAATGGGGTTAAATAACAATATATGTGTTGGGGCTCTAACCTGTTTGAATTCACTGCCCTCACACGCAGCTTGACAGCCGTGGGGTTAATGACCTAGGCGACGACCAACAAAAAGGACCAACAAAGCGAGGGCTCAGTTGTTTGGGACTGAACAGCCACCGCTTGTGTCACGCTGTTCATTACCTCAGGCATTATTACCTGTGTACATGTTTCCATATACTGCTCCATATCAAATGGCATACGCGAGAGACCATCAGCGTCATTGTTTGCTCTGCCGGGACGGTACTTGATGGAGAACTGGAAGTCGGCGAGTTCTGCTACCCACCTATAGGTGGTTGCGTTCAGCTTGGCAGTGGTAAGCACATATGTGAGAGGGTTATTGTCGGTGTAAACTGTGAATGCTGGAGCATAATACAGATAGTCCCTGAACCTCTCACATATTGCCCACTTCAGAGCCAGGAACTCCAATTTTCCCGAGTGAAGGTGGTAGTTTTTCTCTGGAGCTGTTAGAGTCCGGGACCCGTATGCAACCACAGCCAACTTTCCCTGCTGCTTCTGATAAAGCACAGCTCCAAGCCCTTCCTACGAGGCATCGCAATGTAGGGTAAATGGCTGCTCGAAGTCAGGATATCCTTATACGGGTGGCTGAGAAAGAAGGTCAATGAGCTGGCACAATACCTGCTGATGTTCCTTTAACCATGTAACTGGATGACTTGATGACAACTGGCCTCCACTGTTTCGCTTGTTTTTGTCCTTTTTTACTTGTTTGTGCTTTGCTTTCACCATTTTGTCTGAGGAGAGGAGATCATACAGAGGCTTGGCTATGCGAGAGAAGTTTGGGATATAGCTTCGATAATATGAAACGAATCCCAACAACTTTCTTAACTCTCCTACAGTGGTGACTTTTCTTTGCTTCAATGCCTGCACAGGGGCGATGTCTGCAGGATCCATAGTGTAGCCATCCTTTGTGACCAGCCTCCCTAGAAATCTCACCTGATTTTTGAAGATCTCGCATTTTTTTGGTGTTAGCTTGACCCCATGGTTCTTATAACTGTGTAATACACTTCTCAGGTCACTGAGGTGGTCATCAAATGTCTTAGAATGGACCAGATTATCATCCAAATATGGTAGACAGATCTCATCTCGCAGTCCCCCTAGACACTCTTCCATCGACCTCTGGAACTCTGCTGGTGCAGATGACAATCCAAAGGGGATCCTCACCCATTCGTACAAGCCCCAGGGTGTGATGAATGCAGTGAGAGGGCGGCTTGACTCTTCCAGGAAGCCTTGGTGGTAAGCCTTCCCTTGGTCGAGGACAGAAAACCAAGAGCTTCCCTTCAGACTGTTGAGCAGATCTTGTATTCGGGGTATTGGGTGGCGATCTGGAATGGATTTCCTATTTAGCTCCCTATAGTCACAGCACAGATGTAAGCTTCCATCCCTTTTCCTCACACATACAATGGGACTGGAGTAAAACGATTTTGATTTCTTGATCCAGCCTCTGTTCAACAGATCTTCCAGATATTCTTTTACCTCCTTATGAAGTGGCTTGGGGATGGATACATATGTCTTCTTCACCGGTGTGGGGTCACTCAGGCGTATTTTGAGCTGCAGTGATGGAATGGTCCCCACGTCATATTCATCCCGAGAACAAGCTCCACACTCCTCCCTCAAGACCTGTTTGACCTGCTGTTGTTGTGCTAAAGAGAGATGACTGAGGGGGACTGGGGGGTCCCAGCTATTTTTATCACCATTCACTGTCATGTCTCCTTGCACTGTCTCCTTAGTCTCTATTTCCTGTTTTTCTTGTGGCTTTTGGTTCACCGTTCGTATTTCATTCTTTCCAACCGGTTCTGCCGGCGCAGGGTAGATGGATTTAACTACATGGGTCTGCCCCAGTATGGTTCTTGGAGGGAGATAGATATCATGAGCAGTGTTATTAGTCACTGGGATAGTAAAGCGGGACCAGGTGCCTCTCTGTAACCGCACCACACTCTGTTCAATGTGCAGCCCCTCCGGCAGCTGTGGGTGTGAGCGGGGTTCAAAAAGGACATCTTGTTGCTCTGGGAGGGGGCCTACACGTACACTGCATTTAAGTCCTTTTGTCTGACCTGGAGGAATAGTCGTAATCTCTTTACCTCCTTTGACCATGCCTTCTCCTAGCCTGTCATCTCCACTCCTCATTAATTTCAGAAAGACTTCGGTCCTTTTGCAGTCAAAAGAGAATGCTGCACTGACAGCCTCGGAAACCCCACGGGGTGGGTCTATGCCCTTCTCTAACAGATGTTCAATTACATTATATCCAATAATTGGTTCTTCAGCCACACCATCTTCATTAGCTACCAGCATTGGGACTAAGAGTTCCAATTGTGTGGTGTGGTCTGATGGCAGTTTAAATTTAACTTCCACCCACCCAGAGAAGGGGATCGGTGTCTGGTTCACGGCTCTTCCATCTAGTGTTTCTGATCCAAGGATCTCTGCAATACTCTTCACCATGGTATTTGGGATGTGCCGTTGTCTCCAGTTCTCATTTATCAGGCAGACTTGTGACCCAGTGTCCCACAGTGCTCTTGTCTCAACCCCGTTCAACAGGCAGGTGATCATCAATTTCTTCCCAATCAGGCTGAGCAACCGTGCTCTGCGTCTTGGAGAGAGAAGACTGACACTGATCATGTCATTTCTCTGTGATCCAATGTCTTGTGCTCTAACATCCCTTTTGTTCTCTATACCTTGGATACTGTCATCAATCAGCTTGTAAACATCTCCAGATGGCTTACTTTTCTTGTCTGCTGATAGTGTTGGTGTTGCAGTGCTTGCTGACAATTCTACCTGTCCTGGTTTTTTTTCCGTGCTCCTCCTCATCCTACACCCACGGGATAAGTGACCGCTTTGCCCACATTTGAAGCAATGGTCACACTGTTCTCCCTTTTTGTTGTCCTGACATTTTCTGCAGCTACGTTCGCTGCTTACTCGTTGCTGTACTGGAAGCTTAGGAGATCCATGGATAACTTTTTTTATTTCTTCCATCTCTTCTTTCAGTTTTTTGATTGTGTCCAGCAGTTCAGCTTCCATTTGAGTGGTTGCTGGTGGTGTTTTTTGCATTTTAATTTTGGTGGGCATGGAGGAGAACTGTTCTTCACCACCAACTGCTCTCACTGTTGTCTCAGGGACTGGTGATCTTTCTGCTTTTATTTCTCTCACCTTGAGTTCTTTACTGTTCTTTCTGAATTTCTGCTGCCGTTCCCACTCTAGGCTGGCTGCTTCATTTGTTTTTGCAATCAACACGTCATCAGTGACGGCTGGGTCATCCAGATAATCTTTTAGCTGATATTTCACACTGTCACTAATTAGCCCCGTCCGCACCGCTCTCAGAAACTTCCTCTGAACCAGCTCAGGGCTGTACTGCTCATCTGTACCAGGCTCTCTGGAAGAAGCTAACAGTCTCTCTTTTAGCTCTATTGCCCTAAAGAGGAAGTTTTGTGGGGACTCGTGATTATCCTGGGTGATGTTTATCAGCCGATGGTACAGATCAACAGAGCTATCCTCCTTGTAATGTCCCTTTAAAATGGTGCGCAGCTGGGAAAGAGTGAGGTCTGTTTTAATCTCCAGCATATCGCGGAGGTTCAACCCTGGGCTTACAGCTCGGACCACTGCCTCAATAATTTCCGCCTCACTATGGTTTTTCTTTAGTCCCATGTCAATCTGGTGGATGAGGTTAGAAAAAGACAGCTTGTCCCTCTGCCCTCTTTCTCCAATTTGTCCATTAATTTTGAACTCCCTCCGAAGAGTTACTTCAGGTGACTGTGTAACTGTGGACAAGGCTGGTTGGTGAGGGGAAGCATGACTTTGTTGCTGACTAGTTATTCTGTTAGTTAGCTTCAACATTTCCTCCTCAAGTTTCTTGGTAGAGGCCTGAAAACTCAGTTGTAGTTCTGCATATTGTTCTTGTAAGCTGGCCAACATAGCAGCATCTTTGCTTGCCCTACCCCCTGTCCCCTGTGCTTGGTCACCTCTTTCCTTCACCTCTTTAGCATTTGTTAATAAGTGGACTAAAAACTCATGAGCCACTTCCTCTTCCTCATTTTCAACAGCTATTTCTGCTGCTTCGGTTATTAACCTGATCAGCGTGTGCTTTTTGGACTGTTTGTCAGTGGAGATTTTTGCTTGCAAACACACCTCTTGTAGCTGCTCCAACCTAAGAGATACCAGGGTCTCACTCAACTGGTCTTGCAGGTGCTCCAGCGCCATTTCGTTTGTGTTGCCTCTGCAACCTCACACTGTCTTCTCAGTAGCACAGCTGATCCCCGTACGGGCCACCAAATTTTGTAGCACACTTGACAAAACACGCAGACAGGATCTTGTGGTTTCTCTCTCTTTACTGCAAAATTACAGACAAACAGTACACTGTTGTTAACATCGTTCTGTCTCGTGTCTCGTCTCAGCGCACAGTGTGTCGGCGCTGCCTGTACACACCCGACCTGAGCATATTTAACACATACTCGTAACAATTATAATAAATGTTTGGCACCAATAACGAAACAGTACTACTACAACTTCAGTCCTTATACCTGACATCTTTACAATTACATGTAATGCAATTTAGATTTTTCTCATTCAAATGTACCATACAGGGTCCTAATCCCAATGGCCGAGTTAGCTTAACTGCTACCTTGTCATTGCTAACATCTAACTCGTGCCAACGCACACTGAGTGGGAGCAAACGGCCAACTTTCCCACTTTACTCATCAACCTCTGCTTTATATGAAACTTTAATCCTCCTATCAAATACCTCGTCAGCTTACCTGCAAAATTACAGACAAACAGTACACTGTTGTTAACATCGTTCTGTCTCGTGTCTCGTCTCAGCGCACAGTGTGTCGGCGCTGCCTGTACACTCCCGACAGAAACGCTCGCTAAAGGGCGTCTCCCTCTTGTGGCGAATATCGGTAACAACACTTATAAAAGCTCAATGTTGTCTGTGTGCAGCAGACTGAAGTGCAGATGTCTCAAAATAAGGTAAACTAGCAAATCAAATGTGCCAAAAGAACAGTGTAGAATATGAACTAAGATAAAATGGGGTTAAATAACAATATATGTGTTGGGGCTCTAACCTGTTTGAATTCACTGCCCTCACACGCAGCTTGACAGCCGTGGGGTTAATGACCTAGGCGACGACCAACAAAAAGGACCAACAAAGCGAGGAGCAAACTTCTTGTTCTCCACCCCAAGGGGAAGGTCCGCGGTGGAAAGCCAGATCTTTTGGCCCGGGGCATACTGTTGGGCAGGAGAGTGCCGCTTGTTGGCCCACTTTTTGTAACTAGACACTGACTTGAGAAATGTCTGGCATGCTCCTCGCCAGGCAAGGTGACAAAGTCGTACCACAGCGGCGGGCAATAGAACCATAACATCACAGTCTTGGGTAGAGAACAAAGGTTGTTGGTAGCCATAGACCACGTGGCTGTAGATGGAAGGGAGTTGTGAGCATACACCCCCCAGACCACATTTCTTGACCACGTGGAGGTATCCTGTGTGCACACTAAGCGCAGGCCAGTCTACAGTTCCTGGTTGAGTCTCTCGGATTGACCGTTTGACTGTGTGAAAACCGGAGGACAGGCTGACTGAGATCCCCAGCAGACGACAGAACTTCGCCCAAAATAGGCGAAGGAGAACTCTGGTGGAATGTCTGGGAGTCTCGGCCTGTGCACACTCAGGACAAGCGGCCACATACTCCTTAACATCCTTGGGCATGGAGGACCACCAAAAGCGTTGCCGGATGACAAAAAGGGTTCTAGCGACACCAGGGTGACAGTTTAATTTAGATCCTCGGGAATATAGAGGAGATAAGGAGGACAGGGACAGGGTGTTGTTGCTTGGGCGAGGACGTGAATGACCTCTTCTTCGAGGTAAACCTTGGCTGCAGCTAGACGAACGGAAGAGGGTAAATTGTAGTCAGGGTCCTGGGGCTGGTCATCCGGGTCCCGCATGCAGGATGAGGCATCTGCCTTGCAGTTCTTTGAGCTTGCGGGGTAGGAGAGGGTGAAGGCGAATCTAACAAAGAAAAGGGCCAACCTGGCCTGACGAGGGTTCAACCATTTGGCAGAGCAGAGGTATCAACCTCCACAATGAATGGGAGGTCAGGGTTGGGCAAGGTGAGTATGGGGGCTGTGACTTGGGTTTATTAAAGGAAGTAGAAGCTTGGAGCGGACCATGTGAACTTGACGTTAGACAAGGTGAGCTGATGAAGAAGAGCTGCTATGGAGCTATAGCCTTGATGAAGCTGGGCAGTAAAAGTTGGGCAGCAGGTTGATGGCGCAGTCATACGGTCTCTGAGGGGGCGATGAGGTGGCATTGGACTTATTAAGAACTTCCTTAAAGTCATGGTACTGAGAGGGGAATCAGGAGAGGTCAGGGTAATTGGTGTCAAGGTCTTCAATTGGGACAATGGGAGTCTGAGCAGAATGAAGACATGAAGCTAAGCATGGGGTACTCCAAACCAGAATCTTGCTGGCTCACCAGTCAACGTGGGGGATATGTGTCTCCAACCATGGTATGCCGAGGACCAGGGGATGCTTACGGGATTCGATGACGTGGAACAACAGGCTTTCTAAATTATTGTCTATGGCTAGGGAAACCGGCTTGGTTTTAAACTGTACCTTGTGTAGTAGTTGGTTGTTAAGTTGGTTGTTGAGAGGTTGAGGAAAAGGTGTGAGTGGAAACTAGAGTCGATTAACTAGGTGTCTGTCTATGAAGTAGGTGTCAGCTCCCGAATCAATAAGCGCAGGTACAGGAACTTGGCGTGGAGTGGGGCCAACCAAAACTTGGGTTAGGGAGCGTGAGTTTGGGGGATCCAGACAAGGAATGGCTCAGTAGTGACCCCCTTACCTCTACTGAGCCGATTCTTTTTGCTGGGAGGGTGGAAACTCTATGATCTGATGCTGCACAATAGAAAGAGAGGCCCTTCTTGAATTGTCGTTCCCTCTCCTTGGGAGACAGGTGAGAGCAACCAAGCTACATGTGTTCTGAAACAGGACAGCAGTACTCATAATCCTTAGCGTAATTTATATAGTTGGCAACAGAGAGAGTCAATAGGGAGCTGCAGGGGAGTAGCAGGGGATCGAACCAACAACCAACTGCGGGATCGGTGGATGACCACTCTTCCTTCCTGCACAACAGTCGCCCCATGATAGAACCCTGGGATGTAGTATAGACGGAAAAAAGAAGAAGACCAAGAACTGAACTCAGCAGCACACGGGTAGAGAGGTTATGAGAATTAGAAACATGTCCCTGCCAGGACACCTTGAATGTTCGTCCCGATAAGTAAGACCGAAGCCAGGCTAGAGCTGATCCAGAGATGCCAAAGTCAGAGAATGTGGACAAGAGGATCTGATGGTTCACATTGTCAAAGGCTGCACATAGGTCCAGTAGGATTAAAACAGAAGACTCATCCGTGGCTTTTGCAGCTCAAAGCGATTTCACGACCATCAGGATTCTGTTTCTGTGGAGTGACCCCACTTGAAGCCAGACTGTTTGAAATGGAGGAGGTTGTTCTTAGAAAGAAAGTCTAAGAGTTTATTGAAGATTGTTCGTTCTATGGTCTTGACCACAAATGGAACAATAGAGACAGATAGGTAATTCTTCACAAGGGAGGGATCAAGAGAAGGCTACTTAAGCAGTGGGGTAATCCGGGCCTGCTTGCATGAGGTTGGAAAAGGGCCTGTTGTGAGAAATATATTCAAGATTTGTGTAATAGGTGGCATTAATGCAGTTACAACTGCTGAAAGGAGAGTGGAAAGGATCAGATCCAAAGAGCACGTGGTCAGATGGTTAGGGAGGAGGAGTGTGATACATTGTCCTCAGTCAGAGTTGAAAATGAGGAGAGCGATGCAGTGTTGGAAGAAGTTAGCAGGATGTCATCATCTGGAGGAGAGAACTATGAGCTGACGGCAGAACCTCATTATTAAAGAAGCCAGCAAAGTCGTCGGCAGTGAGAGAGGTGGATGGAGGAGGTGGAGGTAGGAAGGAAAAGGACTTGGACGTTGGACTCGTGTGGTAAGTGGTATTGTGTCACTTCCTGTTTCTGCAAACTCTTGGGTTTCCACTGAAGGACTGCCCATGAACACCATGTAAAATAATCCAGCTAGTCAGGCCCTGGTTCAAACCTCTGTCTCTTGCCTATAGGGGGATCACCTCAACAGCTCTTCACAATCCTTCCCATCCTCTGCAGTCTGCCAACGAATGATGTCTGGTGGTCCCAGCACCACACAGAAAGCAAAACTCTTCAGCGATCCCATGATGGGAACAGATCTTAATCACAGACATTTTTCCACCTACACCAACAAACAGGACAATGCGTCTCAGGTTCTTCTGTGTGCAGTTTGAGAGAGGAGACAGGGGCTGTGGGACCGAGTTCTTATTAAGAGAATATTGCTTATTTACAATATTTACAATTTGTTCAAACTTGTTGTGCTCCAGGAAGGTCATGCAACAGAATTTAGAAATTCTCCCTCTTTCAACTCTTCCTCCTATGCTCTGTCTACAGAATTTTAAGATCAGATTCAATAATAACACACATATGTGACCAAAACAGTTATAATCAGATATCATATCTAAATTGAATACCAAAGATTCAGGACATGACTATTACATAAATGTACATAAAGCGTGTGTTTATTGGCAGCATACAGAATAGTATATTCAGTTCTTTTTAATTCAACTATATTTATAGAGATAAATTACAATAAAATGTAAAGAATGCATTTTAAATAATAAGGGAAAGACTTTACAGATTGTTAGGGAAAACCAGACAAATGCCCTTTAAGTAAGTGAGAAAAAAAACTCTCTGTAGGTATCACAATATATGACCATATGAACTTCATATCAGTGTTGATGCAGATCCACATTACAACAAACCATTAACCACTGTCCTGTACAGTATGCAGCTCCATGTCTCCATATAGTGAACAAACATGAAGTCTTCCATGGAGCCTATTTTTATTAAGTTAAAGTATTGATGGGTTATTGATGCCCTTAATCCATAAATATGGATGTGAGTGATTAACAAATTAGGCAATCTAATATTATCATAAACTGCTATTTGCAAAAGTTTGTGTATTTACCAAAAGTCCCACAATTCGTAATTTTTCTTCAGAGGGGACACTGATGGTTGCAGACAGAGCTTTAATGGTTCCACCCAGGAAGAAGATGAGCAGGGGAAACGGAAGGAGGAGGAAGATGCCAAAGAAAGTGTTTGCAATCTCACTGTCATCCCACAAAAGGCCAGGGAGGATATAAGCAACAGGAATGGGCCAAATCACAACACAGACCACCACAGAGATCTTGATTGTTCTTCTGTGATGGTACCACAGGGGCCAGGCAATGACCAAGTACCTGTAACACATAAAATATCTTTAATCTGCATCAGTATTATCTAGTAACACAATGATCAGCTACACACATTCAGTACCTTTCCAAGGCGACGCAGACCATGAAGCAAACACTGGCCATAAGAGCAATGAGGTGCATATAAGGAAAGATTTCATAGGCCTGCAAATATCTGACCACTTCAGCGATCATCAGAAATGAGAAGGTTGATGACGTAGTTCGGAGCAACATGATCCTTTCGTACCTGCAAAAAATAAAAAAAACATTGGTAAAAGTGGACAAAGCAGATGTAGACATGTTCTGAGTGAGGACATTGTTAACAAAAGGTTAACAACGGGGGAGAGATGCAGGCCTGGACCATGTACTTAATGTGTGGATTAACAGGTTATACTGTATATTGGAATATACTGATGATCAAGTCCGGTTGAGGTTGTTGTTTTGGCAACATATCAATCATCTCTAATCTTCTCTGGAGCAGCTTTGCTCAGGTTGAATTGGTGTAAAGAAGACAACATGTTAGATTTAAATAGTGCTGGAACAAGAAATTCATCTAACTATGGAGAGAGAGAGAGAACATTATGTGATGCAACAATATAGTTAGACTTAGAGACCTAAAGACCCATTCCTCTACTAGTCCAATGATTTCCGGCCAACTAAAATATAAAAATGCGTAACTGTAATCATAGGATGTATAATTTTACTTTAATTCAAATGTGCTGAAGCACTAAGATTGAAACACAAATGTGTAACAGTCTAAATACTTATGTTTTAGACATTAAGCCTCTGTCATCATGTACACACCAGAGAAAATACAGCATAGAAGGCCGACAGAAATGATAATGCACGTCAAGACATAGATGATGTCCATTGATGGTTTAACATTCCTATCAACATTGCTGGTTTTGTTGCTGTAACCAAAACTATTGCTCTGTTTGGTGTTGTTGATGTAAAACTGTTCCATTCTTCAGAGGGAAACCTGAAAAAAGAGAAGGTTTGTAACATCTGTAGCTTTTTACACAAATGCTGTACAACTACAGTACAGTACAAATCATGAAGTAAACCAGTATTTTAGCCTGACAGTGATGGAATTAGTAAAAAGTCCTATGCAGTTCTAAAATTCATACATCACACATTAGTTTTATAACCTTCTGTTTCTGGGCAGAACATTCTCCACCCTCAGTCTACTGCTCTCACTCCTTTTCTCCTTTTTAGAAACCTTTTCCCTTTTTAGCACTTTGATAAGCACCTGTGAGCATGGAGTGACCCTGGGTCACTACAGTGTGGGATGGTCTGTTGTTAGACAATAACTTACTTTGGAGCAGTTCTGCAAACACTTCAAGACAAAACTTGTATATGAGACAAAGTTTGAACAACATTTCAAAAGTACACTGAGTACAAGTTTCCATTATAAATAGGTAAAATGCTAAGAGTAAAATGCATTAATTTAATCAAACTTGATTTTCCATCACATGGTGTCAGCAGTTTCTTTTCAGCTAAGGAACCTTGCTGCATGTTGTCCCCTGTACTTCAAGAAACCTTATGAGATTAAGTTCTGTATATTAGCAAACCTTGAGGCTCTGATTATCCTTTTTTATTTTTATGCCAGATGAATCAATACCTTTGATTTGCTTCTTTGATAAAATGAAAAAGAGTAAGTGTTTTTGGTCTCGACTGTTGAGCTTATGGAGGATTGGCAGAGGTAGAAATATACTAAGCACATTCACTCAGTTACTGTACTTGGGAAATATTTTAAAGTACTTTTACTTAATTTTAGTTTTTCTTTGATACTACTCAGATGCTGCACTACATTTCAGAGGAAATTGTTTTTACTTCAAGAATTTATTTTTATTTAAACATTTCCACTGCAGCCTGATCTGTACTTCCTCTTTTATTTTAATGCAGCCAAATTACTGTTACTGAGATCTGGATAAAGTTCAAGATGATCCCACAGTCTAGAACAACACAATTATATCACACCTGCAAGCTGTCAGCATACTCAAAATAACAAGTTAGATAGTGTGATGTTTTTGACCGTGTTTATTTATACATATTTACTCATGAGGAATCAAACTGATTCTGATCTGATGCAGATCTTTGTCCCTCTAAGATATGTATTTTTATCTTTTTGCAGTCTAAAACAGCCCAACAGGAGACAGTTTCGTCACCTTTTTTTATTTTTACACTTTATACAGCAGATTGCAGACATGTGTAGGTGTCATGTCATTTCCAAAAGTTTTCAGATAATTCTTGGTAGGGTTAATTTGAAATGGTAATGGCCAGGCGTACACACAGTAGGTGAGATAAATAAATTTGGCAGTTGGTGCGATGACAACTACCTTAAACTAAAAAGGAGGTTTTTATTGACTTTTGTAAAAAGAAAGACAGAGCATCACCTGTCAGTGGAATGAATTTCTCTTGTCTATTTGTGTCAAAATGTCAAATCGACATGAAAGCAATTTTTAAATCTTGCATCAGTTTGAGGATCATCTTCTGTTAAATGTTTTAACAATTTGAGAAGCATGTGAGAAATTTAGGATGGCGAGATGCTCTACTGAACAAAACTGCTGTCAAACATCTGAAAGACAAGACTTTGATTTAAACTACTTTCCCCACTGTGTCTGAAAACATTTTCTATTCTAATTTAATGAATTTACATATTGTCTCAGAGTCATTTTTCACTTTTAAATTGTAATTTTTAAGAACTACATTAAATCCTCCAATTACTTGGATTTTATTTTTGAAAAACTATTAATTATTATTATTTTTTTGCTACTATTTTAGTTATACATTTTGTCAGAGAGCCACACACCCCTGTGTCTGTGTCTGTTCGCATTGAGCTGATGAATGTGGATAAAATGAATCTAAACTGTTTAACAGCTTTTCACCGTTTGCATAACTATTTGCATTCCTGATTCTCATGTTATCACGAGTTCACGTGTTACATTTACAGCTATTACTTGTCCATATGGTAAAATAAGTAAGCAACATAAATCCTACCTTTGAGAGTCTACTGGTTTTGCCTCTGCAAACACACAGTCTGTGGTAATTTGGCAAGTAATCAGGGGAGGGAAGTGAATTAGACAAACTTGTGGAGGAAGTGGGTTTGCAATGGACAAGTAGTTCTGACTTTAATCAGAGGCATTACACTGTGATACACTTTGATAATGTTCCCAGAGTGAATAATTATCAAAGTGCTGCTTATGTTTATGGCACCTTGCCTTTTGAATTGAACAGACAAATTAATACATGTGATTTTCTACACGTAATTTTCTTGGCCCTGTGGTCTTAAAATATACCCATAGGTGTAAATTATTAAAAGTAAAGTTAACTAACAAAAGGCTGGGAACAACATCAGAACCGAAAACAATGGACATGTGACCTATTTAAAAGCCAAAGATAGGGATAGAGTAATTTTGAGGGTCGACCTTGGAGTCCTAAACAGTTACACTCCATTTATACACTTAATGTTTTAGCCTGTCTGGAGAGAGTCTGACATAAAGTAAGGAAGGAACAGAGGGAAGTGGCTTTTGTGTCATGACTGGCATTTACACTATTAGTTATGCAAGTGCATGTTTTCAATGTCTACTGGTATTTTAATGACAGTGGATGCCAGTAGAACAGGTTATATAGATAGTGGAGCAGGTTAATTCACTTGAGCTGATGAGAAGGAACAGAGGTAGCCAAGACATGGAAGACAAGATAGTCAGCTGTCTACAAAACAGGAAGTGGTCATGGCAGTTTTTTCAATTGATCTTTTCTTTCAATTGAGCGCTGTAAAAATTTAAAAACAAAAATTTACTTATATAAAGTACATAGATTATGTTGCTTATATGGAACTGGGGTCATAGGATTCATGGTATTTTGAAGAAATTTTTATCATCCGGTTTGATCAAAAACATTTAAACTCTAGTATAAGAAATGATTTGGAGAAGTGACAGTGATGTATTAATGTAATTTAATCAGACACAAGATCGGACACAAGAGATGTGTTTCATTATCACATTTACAATAAATTAAACCATCAAACATTAAGCGTTTACTTAATTACAATGAATCTAAACGCTTCTCCAGATTGTATACAAGTTTTCTTGAGGGGGCTGTCGGCAAACACAGATCTTATTAAACACAATTGTAATTTTTCTGTTTTTACAATAAAATGCATGAACATTCAGACAGATTATACCACATGGTAGAAAATTGTAAGTAATAGATCATAGTACACAGCAGAAAAAGTTTCAATTAAATAAATGCGAAGGCTTCTTTTGTCTTTTTGGTTTGTGTTGCAAAATGCAAAGGGAAGATTCTTTTTATTTGTGGTCCTGTAGTTTGTTACAAACCTTCTGCAAATATGTACTGAACTGTAATAAACTGAGGTGGAAAGATTGCAGAAGTATCATTACTGTGGTGAAAACGTAACCCGGGAACAGGGACTGAACCACTGACTCTGTGGTCCGTGAATGACTGCCCTACCAACTGAGCTACAGCCGCCCCGGTACTAGGTATTTTGTTTATAGGACCCCTCCCAGCAAATACAGGAGCATGATGCTGAGCTCAGTTACTCAAAAAAATACCCTCTAATTTTCTACTGTGGTTGAACTATAAACACCAAGAAACATCCAACTGTGGTGCAGGAGGTAGAGCAATTGTCCATCAATCCCGCAAACCAATTGGTTTGATCCCAGGCTCCTCTGGTCACATGTCGAAGTGTCCTTGAGCAAGACACTGAACCCCAAGTTAGTTGCTCCCGGTGAGTGTTGGCCAGCTGCATAGCAGCTCCCTCATCGGTGTGTGAATGTGTGTGTGATTGTGTTTGTGAATAAGAAGCAGTGTAAAGCGCTTTGAGTGCCAATAGGTAGAAAAGTGCTATACACCTGCAGAACATTTACTATTAACCAACTCTATTGATCTGTTGATATCATTACTTTCCATTCTACAACAACACACAGAGGCCAAAACCTTGTCTACAGCTCCTTTCCTAAGCAAAACATACAGAAAAGAGTCTGCAATAGGACTGAACTGAATCATAATGAATGACAGCTTATCAAGGAAAGCGCTTTCTCTAGTTTGTTTTGCCAGGAGTAAAATGATGCAGGGCAGGAACAGCAGTGTGTAAATAAGCAGCACCAGAACCAACGTGGCCACAATTCGTCGTTTTTCATCAGGGGGGACACGGCTGGCTGCAGACAGAGCTTTAAGGGTCCCACCCAATGAGAAAATGAACAGGGGAAATGGAAGAAGGAGAAAAACAGCAAACATGTTTGGTGCAACATAGATATCACCCCAGAAATAGAAAGACAGAAAAAGGACAAGAGGAAGGGCCCAGACCACCACACAGACCATCAGAGAGATCTTGATTGTTCGTCTGAAGCGATACCACAGTGGACATCTGATGACCAAATACCTGTAATACAAGAGAGACACATGGAGGAGCATCAGAGTTACTGGGAATAGACACATATTCAGCTACTTGGACACTGGATAAATGCATAACTACCTTTCCAGGGAGATGCACACCATGAAGCCAACACTAGCCAGCAGACCAAAGATGTATACATATGAGAAGGACCTCCGGATTATATATGCACTGTGTGTCATCCAAACACTCATGGAGCAGAGCTGAATAAGGTCAGTGAGGAGAAGGTTGATGACGTAGATTGGAGCAGTATTGTCTTTTCGCACCTGCAGAAAAATGTTAGTAAAAATGTAAAAACACTGATGCAACCAGCTATGAAGCCACGTCCTCGTCTGCTTTGCGCAGTTGCAATTACAACCATTTGTGCCTTTTTTAAAAATTACATTTTCAGTGGTGCATATAGAAAAATCTACTCTGAATCTGGCTGATCACTGCCACAAGAAGTATTTACGTCTGTTTTTCAGATATGACCCATTCTGTCATGAGGACATTTGGTTCATTTATCAAACAGACTCATCAGCATGTCGTGTTTTGGAATGCAAGGTGCACCTCTCACCTCTGCCTATGCAAATTTAGGAAAAGCATGAGACAAGTTCACATTATGTTTGCAATGCAATTTGTGGGAAATTCAGCCTCTGAAAGACCAGGCAAACTTAATACAGGTGCTTAAGAGCTATTGTGGTGTAGAAATGAAACCAGTTTACAAAAATGGCTAATTGGTGAAGCATCAACAATAATGCAGACGTTGTGCCAAATCACTCTGATAAAGAGATAACTGAGCTACAGGAAAAATCAACCCTCATCTATGGTCACAACACCTGAAGGGGACCTGGGAGTTGGGCCACTGCTCCTTTGTGTCGAAAGGAATAAGTTGAGTTATCAGGAGGCCTCATGGGCACCTCCCATTGGACTGTCTCTCGGCAACTCTAAAGGGGAGGAGGTCACAGGGCAAACCCAGAACAGGCTGGAGAGATTATTCCTCTCAGTTGCTCTGGGAACAACTCAGCATCCCCTAGGAGGAGCTGGAGAATGTGGCAGGGTCAAAGGTCATCAGGATTATCTTAATGAACAATCTGACTGAGTAGATTCCATAGTAAGTTACATAAAATACATTAAAATGCTGCCAGCTATTCTCTGTCTGAATGAGAAATGTTTCATGCTTCCTTTTATCACTGTTTGATCCATCTATGCATCAAAGGCATTGGATTACACAGTGAACAGTGTAATTTAGTTTGACTTCTTTTAAAATTCATGTTTATATTATAAGCAGATTTTTAGAGGACTTCATAGTCACAATTATATTTTAATCTATTTAGTCTATTTGGCTCTGTTGTAGGTTACAGCGGTTAAATGCTGACATTGTGGTTTGCCTGCCTAATGACAAATATCGCACTTCCAACTTTAACCTGTTTCTTTGCCTTTGTCTGCAGAGCAGGAAGGTGAGGAATCAAGACCATAACAAATGGTTAAACCAGCTCAAGTATAATCTGGTATTAGGGTTGATTAATTGACTGCAACTGCATGTTATGAATCAGTTTTTTTTCAGTGAGGACTGGCTGCATAACACAATCTCCTTTGTGCACTACAGTTCAACAGCAGCACAAAAACCCCTCAACGGAATCAATTTCTCTTAGTGTGAACACAAACTGAACATTAGGAGAGTTAACCGCAGGACTGTTGGATTAGATTGATTTAGTTTGAGCCCGATAAACTTACAACTGAGTGGAAATTTAGTCATCACAGCAAAGTCACCACATAGTTTCCATGATGTCAGTTAATGCATTAAGTGCAGCACATCCAGCTTTTTATAACTTTTGGTGAATGTAAGCTAATGTCTTCGTAGCAGTTAGTGATTAAGCAACAAACCTGTTGTGGAGAACACATAATGGTGGATGGGGAACTTATGGCACAGCTGAAATTATCGCTTCCGATCATTTTATGAGTGTTCATTTCCATCATTTCATATTTCGTTAATTTTCGAAATTGAGATTTTAGGCCAGTACCCGAACCAGTACTGATCCAGTTAAATTAACCTTGAATTTACCTGAGCTGTCTTCTCCCTCTCTGCTGCAGACAGGGACACTTGCCTGAGGTCCACACTCACTCATAATTAGAGAGAAGAAGCTGCTCAAGAATTATCTTTTCTTATTCACTAATCTCAGTGGTGTCTTGACGAGCTAATATCACGTGATATCCTGACACAAATATTTCTTTGCTTGCTCTAATTAACCTTTAAAAACAAAATGTGTGCACTGTAAGATAATATTCTTTACTGTCCCAAAATTGTCTTTGTCTTTAGACTTTGTGTTTCAGCACATTAAATTTGAAATGAAATAATATGTTCTAACTAGAAGTATCAGCTTGACTTTTAGCAGCTTCACATTCATGTAGAAATGACTGTGTAGGAAGAATAGCCAGTTTTTACACATACTAAAACTTAACCATGTAACACAGTCTAAATACCAATGGTTTGAAGTCTAAACATAATGATAATATACACACCAGAGAAAATACGGCATAGATGGCCACTAGAACTGAAAGAAATCCAGCTGCAATTATAACATATGTCACCACATTTAGAATGGAGTCTGTTGATGACCATCCATCTTCATAGTCAGTGGTGTTGCCGTAAGCGTAACTAATGTTCTGTGAGGTGCCGTTGAAGTCGTAATCTCCCATTCTCCACAGTGAATCCTATAACAGAGATAAAGGTTTTAAATATATCTCACATATTTCAATGAGGTGCATCTTCACCTGCACTAAATATAAATGTAGGTGAAAACAAATAACAACTGTAGGCTGTTTACTATCTGTAACAATCATCTATCCGTCATCATTTCCTTGTTATTGTTTCGATGAAAAAACAGATAAAATGAATCAACTTTTGTATATATTAAAGGAATTTCGATATATTAATTTTTATCACACAGTTTATTTTACAAGTTTATTTCTCATGAGCTCAATTTGGATGTAAGAAAAGGAAAAAGCCCATGAATGTAATTGGCCTGGGAAAAACTGTACGCCCACAGTCCTGATCTGTCAGCTTACCACTGTTTACATATTCATTGCATTCCTGTTTCCACAATGCAACTCAAACCTTACATCTGAAACCTTAGAAACGGCAGCTTGACTGCATTTGATTTACCTGACCATCAAGCTTTTAAATAATACATTTGCTGGTTTTCTGTCACAGAGAAGGCATTTCAAGTAGATTTTATGTACGTATTTTATCTTTGTGATGCATCATGATTTCTAGTCCATTGTTTTCATAGTTCAATTCAAAGATAGGTCCCAGGTTAGGTATGTTAAAAACATAAAATAAGAAGTATACAATAGCATAAAACGTGTGCCATAAACAGATAACAATAAATAACAGACAGAATGAAATAACAGATAACAGAGGAAATAATAAAATAATGTCAAGTCAGACTGTGTCAAAGGCCAATGAAAACAAGTGGGTTTTAAAAACGGATTTAAAAACAGGCAAGGATGAGGCCTATCTGATGTCCAAGGGCAACTCGTTCCATAGTTTTGGAGCAACCACTGTAAAAGCTTGGTCTCTTCAGCTTACATTTAGTTTTTGGTACAAAAAGCAGCAGCCGGTCAGCTGATCTAAGCAACCGTGGTGGAACGTACTGCTATGCTGACATTCATCAGCATAGTAGTGAAACAAAATGACATGTCTTCCAAGGATGGAGCCCAGGGACCGCAAATACAAAGAAAAGAGGATAGGGCCTGTCCACAGGACAGAGGAACACAAGTCCCCCAATTGTACACAAAAACATGTATCTTTTAAGTAGGACCTGAACCAATTTAGAGCTAAGCCCTTTATACCGACCTAGTGTTCTAAGCAGGAGATTAAAATATCATGGTCCTCTGTGACAAATGCAGCAGGTAAATCAAGTAATAAAAGGACAACATAGTCACCAGAATTAGAGGCTAGAAAAACATCATTAAGCACATGCAAAAGAACAGACTCAGTAATGTGTTTCATTCTAAAAATAAATTGGAAGCCTCAAGTAAGTTGTGCTCATTTAAAAGTGCTATTATCAGACTATAAACAATTTTCTCTAAAATCTTAAATAAAAAAGGCAATCTGCAAATTAACAGGAACATGTGGATCTAGCCCAGGTTTCTTGATAAGAGGCTGATCTATGGCATGTTTAAATTTTTTGGGGACCAACCCAGACGTTAGACTGCAATTTATAATGACGAAAACAGGTGGTATGAAAAAAGTATGAAAACCCTCTTTAAAACCTCGGGAAGGAAGAGCATCACAAGGTGAACCCGAGGGCTTTAAATGACCAACAGTCTCCTTAACCTGAGACAAGGTGACAGGCTCAAACTGATGAAAGACAGCAGAGCATAAAGCAGCTCTCTTATCACGATAAGATAAAACTTTACAAAATCATCTTACAGAACAAAACAACAAAACTGATACGTTTGCATTATTAAATATCAGACCTCTCTTCTAAATCCCTGTTAGTAAATGACTTAATAAGTGATCATCTATTTGATTTATTCTGTCTTAATGAAACTTGGTGGCAGTAGGAAGAATATATCTAAATTAGTCAACGTCCCCAATTCATATTTATTATCAATGTTCTAGAAGCAAAGGACGAACACCACTTCTATTTGTTATCATGTACCATCTTCCAGTCCCTTATTCAGAGTTTTTGATTGAGTTTTCAGGTTTTTATACGATTTTGTGCTTAGTAAAGATAGATAAGTGTTTACCAAAAAATGCTGTGAACACATTTAAAGGACACCTTCACTGGTTTTGAACTCTTCGTTTGGTTCTAGTTTAGGTACCATTAATGGGTGCTATTAAACCTTCTATTGACTTCTCTATATCGAAATATCTCTACATCTATCTGAAAAATCCCTCCAGATGACATCACTTGGAGGAATCTTCACTTAAGATTATATCATGTTGTTGCTCAAACTATGAAGTTTGTAATCATGGTCAACCTTTTTCTTCAGAGCTCCCCCAGATGACATCATCTGAACTACTAATAATGGAAAATGTCTCTAAGGGATGTCATCAAGAAGCAGAGAAATATTTTAATATAGTGAAGTCAGAGCTAAGTTTAAAAGCATTAATGTACAATTTCCCCCTAAACTAAAGCCCTAGAGAGCAAGTTGATAATTGGTGAAGTCATCCTTTAAAGAAATGATTCTTTCACCATTTACTATGCCAAGTCTCAATACAATGGAGAGTAGCCACCTTAACTTTACTCCTGTACTGCCTCACTACACACAATACTCAATACTGTTTCCCCTCTGAAAAAGAAGGCAGTAAACCAGAAGAGACGATCTCCATGGTATAGTTCACAAACTCACAATTAAAGGCAGGCAACATGAAAGCTAAAAAGGAAGTGGTCTTCCAATAATTTAGGAGATTTACATTTAGCCTGGAAAAACACAAAAACACGAACAACCCCCAGTTGCCATAGTTCTGTTGAGCCTAGTTTTCCCTTAACTCTGAGTCTCTCAATGACTTCACAACTTTCTTTATGAATAAAATTGTAGCTATTAGACAAGAATTCACCAGATCCTCCACTAAATATTACAGATAGATCTTCATATACAGCAGTGCTAGAATCATCGATAAGGCCCCAATCCCTCTTAGACTGCTTTTTACCCATTGCATTTATAGATCATCGTAGTACAGAAACAGCACTTGTAAGAATCACCAACGATCTTCTCATGGCATCAGATAATGTGCTCATCTCTATATATGTTCTGTTAGTGCTGCATTTGATACCATTGATCACAACATTTTATTTCAAAGACTGGAACATGAAATTTGGATTAAAGTAACTGCACTAGGTTGGTTTAAATCTTTTTTGGCTATTATCTCAAGTTATTTGTCCATAATGTTTCTCTTGTATTTAGAGAAGAGAAACAAAGAGAAACTTTGTCTTTCAAAGTTCTAAACTGTTCACTTGTAACAGCTTATAGATTTATGTGAATTCACATTTTCCTTTCTTTCAGTACATTATGAGTCTTTAGGAAATACATTAACCATAACATTTAGATCAGTAAAGTAGCATTAATCTTACCAGTGAAAGCCAGAAGACTAAATGTGTTTCCTCTATCACAGTTGAAGTCAGATGACTTTTTACATCTGCAAAGTCACAGATTGTGTTAAGTGTGTTTGTCTATCTCTTCATCTCTCTATCTATGTAAGTGGAGTATAACGTTTAGATATTTGCTCTTAGATTTTGTGGAGCAAAGGGTAAAGTATCTGTAATTAAATCCGCTTAAGAAAGAACATATATGTGAAAAAGTACATAGCTTTTCACCACTGGTACCTTCATTAGTCTGGGTTGGATTCAGTGAGCCAAAAGTACAAATCCCGACTTTGTCTATTGAAATAAATATGTTAAAATAAAAATGTTTAAAAATAAAAATTACATTTTTTTAAAAATAGTATATAAAATAACAGTCTTAGTATAATCACAAGGACTTAATTTTACTTACTTAAGTTAATACATCTTGTAAAAGGATTTCAAGATATATTGTGCCAAAAGTAGGAAAACACATGTTGACAGAGGTGAAGGTTTTGTTTGTGGTCCATTAAATGTGTTATCGTAATGATTTATTTGAGTATATTATGGTCATTTTGTGACCACAAGCTTGTTGTAAATTTGTAAATTTGTATAATTATGGTGTAGAATTTTATTAGTAAATCTTGTACTTTGCCCTTGAGCTAGGAGTTGTATGTTACATAGTAAAATAATCTAGGAATGAATTTAAAAAATACATTTACTCACTGTTATGCATTTGTGTTGTACAGCTGTTCATGTACATGTGGTCGGAAACTGTATAGATCTCAAACTACATTTAATAATTTAGTAATTGAACTTTCTATTCTAAATGCAGAGTATAAAATTACACTCTACAGAGTGCAAGTGAAGTTTGCATCAACATGAGACAGATTCAATTCTTAGTTACACTCTACCACAATCTCCAAAAAAAAAAAACTGAGAAATAATATCATTGTAAAAGTAGAGCAGCTGAATTGGGTTGGTCATAATGTTTAGCCTGATCGATGTATATAATAACGATCGTTCTATACGAGCACAGGTACAAGTACACAAAGGCAGGATCGGGCCTGATCATTGCTGTATTGCTTGTATTGAATTAAGCTGTCAATAAAATAACGGGACGAGAACAACAGATACATATTTACTAAGTCGTCAAAGTAGCTAAATTACTGAACAATTAATCAAGAGCTTTTTCCTTCTATGTTTTATTGTTTTATTTTTTCCTGGAGTCTAAAAGAGTGGAGAGTTGACAAGCCAGGATTCCACCTTCAGAGCGTGGGAGGATGGATTTTTCCTCTTCGACATCACACCTGAAATGAAAAGAACAATCTGGGTCAGATAAACTTGAGATCTCATTTAAACAGTAGGTGTCAACGATAAACACAGACACACACACACAGAGACACAGATTCTATAAGTGCTCCTTTGTGTTGAAAGGAATAATATGAGTTATCAGGAGGCCTCATGGGCACCTCCCATTGGACTGTCTCTGGGCAACTCCAACGGGGAGGAGGTCACAGGGCAAACCTAGAACATTCTGGAGAGATTATTCCTCTCTGTTGCTCTGGGAACAACTCAGGATCCCCCAGGAGGAGCTGGAGAATGTGGCAGGGTCGAGGGTCATCAGGACTATCTTAATGAACAATCTGACTCAGTAGATTCCATAGTAAGTTACATAAAAGTTGAACATTAAAATGCTGCCAGCTATTCTCTGTGTGAATGAGAAATGTTTCATGCTTCCTTTTATCAATCTTTGATCCATCAAAGCATCAAAGGCATTGGATTACACAGTGAACAGTGTACTTTAGTTTGACTTCTTTTAAAATTCATGTTCATATTATAAGCAGATTTTTAGAGGACTTTATAGTCACAATTATATTTTAATCTTTAGTCTATTTGGGTCTGTTGTAGGGTACAGCGGTTAAATGCTGACATTGTGGTTTGCCTGCCTAATGACAAATATCGCACTTCCATCTTTAACCTGTTTCTTTGCCTTTGTCTGCAGAGCAGGAAGGTGAGGAATCAAGAGCATAACAAACGGTTAAACCAGCTAAAGTATAATCTGATATTATGGTTCAGAAATAAATAGCATTTAGACTGTGACTCTATAAACAGTTACCTACAGTATTTCGCTCTTCAGAATTTGTCATTAAATTTGAAATAAAATAATATGTTCTAACTAGAAGTATCAGCTTGACTTTTAGCAGCTTCACATTAATGTAGAAATGACTGTGTAGGAAAAATAGCCAGTTCTTACACATACTAAAACTTAACCGTGTAACACAGTCTAAATACCAATGGTTTGAAGTCTAAACATAATGATAATATACACACCAGAGAAAATACAGCATAGATGGACACTAGGACTGAAAGAAATCCAGCTGCAATGATAATGTATATCACCACACATAGAATGAAGTCTGTTGGTGACAATCCATCTTTATAGTTAGTGGTGTTGAGGTAAGCAAAACTAATGTTCTGTGAGGTGCTGTTGAAGTTGTAATCTCCCATTCTCTACAGTGTCTACTATAACAGAGATAAAGGATTTAAATATATCTCATATATTTCAATGAGGTGCATCTTCACCTGCACTAAATATAAATGTAGGTGAAAACAAATAACAAGTGTAGGCTGTCACATTTACTATCTGTAACAATCATCCGTCATCATTTCCTTGTAATTCTTACAATGAAAAAACAGATAAAATGAATCAACTTTTGTTTACCTATAATATTCTGCACAGGTACAGTCTGAAACTGTACATACACACGCTTTTAAATAATCACAGAACATAAAGTGATCGACAAATTTTACCTTTGAAAGTTGCAAACTGCATGCGTTCATACACCAGCTTTATTATTTTCTCATCTTCATCCAAACAGTGTAATTATGATAAATGACAACCTGCAGCAGGCTCCTGATGATCTTCACTTGCTGTTCTTAGGGAATGATGCAAAACATGATCAGACATGAATATGTAAAACCATTCTGTCAGCAGTGATGTGCATTGTACTGTAGGAATAGTTTGGGATTTTTCAACCTGGTCTTAATAGAAACTTGAGTCTTTATGCTTATGTATCAGGATATCGGTCGTTAAAACTTTTCCTCCTGTCCACAGTGTCTATGTATGTTTCCAATGAGAACACAACCACAGTTTACAGTTGAGGTTTAAGATATTATATCAAAGGAATTTCAATATATGAATTTTATCACACAGTTTATTTCACAAGTTAATTTCTCATGAGCTCAATTTGGATGTAAGAAAAGGAAAAAGCCCATGAATGTAATTGGCCTGGGATAAACTGTACGCCCACAGTCAAGCTTGTAAATAAGGTGACATTTGCTGGTTTTCTGTCACAGAGAAGGCATTTCAAGTAGATTTTATGTACGTATTTTACTCGTTGTGATGCATCATGAATTGTAGTCCTGTCACGACCATGACTCCACTCCGTGTTGTCCTGGTGAGCATCACTGTCTCTTCCCTCTGCTCTGATCTCCCTGTCTCTCCCTCCCCGCTGCACTAACTATCAGGCTAGATTCACTACAACTGTTACCTCCCTTTCTTAAACCCTGGTCACCTGTTGTACCCCGCCTGATTATCTTCCTGTTTTCCCAGAGTGATCAGTCTCTGTGTTTACCCAAGGTTTTCTATGTGTAAATTATTTCTCTGTTAACTGCTCAGCCAATGCCTTTGAGGATTTCTTGTGTTTTTTCTATCCAAGTATGTTTGTTTTTTTGTCATGCTGATACTTCGAGGAATTCCTGCTCATGGACAGTGTACCTCAGCTGCCCTGCTGGCTTTCAGAGCAGTAAGTGACTTTACGTTTTAAGTTTTGACTTCAGCACCGTGGATTATTCTTAGAAGACGAGTTTTGCGCAAGCCGGAAGATAAGAGTTGTTTTTGTTGATACTATGTTGATTTGATACTTTGTATGTTTAGTTGTTACTTTGTTAAATTCCTGCTCTATTTTTCTCCCTGGGTTTTTTCCCAGCCGTCCTTAGTTGTCCCGCACCTTTTGGGCTCCACATCACCACCACCGCTCTGCACTCTACCAAAGTAAGATTGTAGTTACGCCCCAATCTTTCCCCATGACGTAGATGGTTTTGCTCACATCTGTTTTCTCTTCCCCCCTTCCTGGCCATCTCCTTCACTCACTCCTGCCCCGAGTCACCACCCTGGGTACCCCATCAACTACTCATTCTCTTAATAAATTAACATTGCCTCCCACTCCTCTGTGCTCTGCTCCTTTTGGTCCTGCTGATTTCGAATCCTGATAAGTCCATTGTTTTTCATTAATTCAAAGATAGGCCCCAAAAATAGAATCATAAATGAACAGACGATTTGAAAGGACAGCCACTTCTGCTGTGGAAGGATTTCAGATTTAATATGAAGATGAAGGTTTCTTGGACTTTTATCACACATTTATAAAACAGCAACTGTTACACGAAGTGAGGTGCTGTAGTGAGTTCCAGCTTCGAGAGAAACAATTCTTTCAATTTTATTTGCTCACAGTTTTTTATCATTGAAACAGGGCTGTCACATACAGAGGCAGCCAAAAAGGCGGCCTGGTGGCTGAGTGGTAGAGCATTGGGTTGGGATGCAGAAGGCCGTGGGTTGAAACAACTAGATTGACCAAAGTGCTGTACAGGTTAAAAACATAACATAAGAAGTATACAATAGCATAAAACATGTGCCATAAACAGATAACAATAAATAAGAGACAGATTAAAATAACAGATAACAGAGAAAATAATAAAATAATGTCGAGTCAGACTGTGTCAAAGGCCAATGAAAACAAGTGGGTTTTAAGAAGGGATTTAAAAACAGGCAAGGATGAGGCCTATCTGATGTCCAAGGGCAACTCGAACCATAGTTTTGGAGCAGCCAATGCAAAAGCTCTGTCTCCTCAGCTTACGTTTAGTTTTTAGAACAATAAGTAGCAGCCGGTCAGCTGATCTAAGCAACCGTGGTGGAACGTATGGATATAGAAGCTCTAAGAGGTACAGTGGGGGAGCCCCATTTAAACATTTAAAAACAACTATAACAAGTTTAAGATGGATCCTTAATTCCACATGCAGCCAGTGAAGTGAAGATAAAATAGGAGAAATGTGCTCATATTTTTGCGTGCCAGTTAAAAGACGTGCTGCCGCTAATCTTACTGCTGAAAGCCAGAAGACTAAATGTGTTTCCTCTTTCAGAATTTCAGTCAGATGACTTTTTAGATCTGCAAAGTCACAGCTTGTGGTAAATGTGTTTCTCTATCTCTTCATCTCTCTATCTATGTAAGTGGAGTATAAACTTTATATATTTGCGCTTAGATTTTGTGGAGTAAAGGGCCATAACCATAATTAAATCTGCTCAAGAAAATACATATATGTGAAAAAATACATATATGTTTTTACCACTGGTACCTTCATTAGTCTGGGTTGAATTCAGTGAGCCAAAAGTACAAATCCCGACTTTGTTTATAGAAATAAATAACTGATAAAAATTTGGCCTTAGTATAATCGCAAGGACTCACAAGGATTTACTTAAGTTAATACATCTTGTAAAAGGATTTCAAGATATATTGTGCAAAAAGTAGGAAAACACATGTTGACAGAGTTGAAGTTTTTGATTGTGGTGCATTAAATGTGTCATTGTAATTATTTATTTGAGTATATTAGGTTCATATTGTGACCACAAGCTCGTTGTAAACTACAGTGTATAATTATGGTGTAGAATTTTATTAGTAAGTTTTGTACTTTGCCCTTGAGCTAGTTGTTGTATGTTACATAGTAAAATAATCTAGGAATGAATTTAAATTGTACATTTACTCACTGTTGCATTTGTGTTGTACAGCTGTTCATGTACATGTGGTGGGAAACTGTATAGATCTCAAACTACATTTAATAATTTAGTAATTAGACTTTCTAATCTAAATGCAGAGTAAAAAAATACACTACAGAGTGCAAGTGAAGTTTGCATAAACATGAGACAAAGTCAGTTCTTGGTTACACTCTACCACAATCTGCAAAAAAAAGAAACGAGAAATTATATCATTGTAAAAGTAGAGCAGCTGAATTGGGTTGGTCATAATGTTTAGCCTGATCGATGTATATAATAACGGTCATTCTATACGAGCACAGGTACAAGTACACAAAGGCAGGATCGGGCCTGATCATTGCTTTGTATTGAATTAAGCTGTCAATAAAATAACGGGACGAGAACAACAGATACATATTTACTAAGTCGTCAAAGTAGCTAAATTACTGAACAATTAATCAGGAGCTTTTTTCCTTCTATCTTTTATTGTTTTTTTTTTTCCTGGAGACTAAGAGAGTCGAGAGTCGACAAGCCAGGATTCCACCTTCAGAGCGTGGGAGGATGGATTGTTCCTCTTCGACATCACACCTGAAATGACAAGAACAATCTGGGTCAGATAAACTTGAGAACTCATTTAAACAGTAGGTGTCAACGATAAACACAGACACACACACATAAAAACACACAAACATGCACTTACACACACACAGACACAGAGAATATAAGTCCAACCTTACTTCCAAAGAAGGACTCAAACTGGGCTATTGGACTGGGAGCTTCAAAGCAAAAGAAAATAACAGGCTGGTATTGTTGGGAAATCTATGTTAATCCTCTTTGTAATAAATTATTGATCCTTTTGTTGAAACTGCATTGACTGTGTGTCAGTTGCCCTTGTTTCAAAACCTAGTGACCCAAACACTTAAATATCTTATAGAGGTTTATTGGTGAGGTATTACACAGGTTACAAAAGCAACCATTGCCCCCCATGAATTAAATAAATATTGTTTAAGTATTAACTTGAGCCCATAAAGAGGAAGAATGTATTTAAAAGATTCAGCAATATAAAAAGACTAAAACCTAAATTATCTGAGCTGTCATCAATATGAATATTAAAATCACCTTTTAAGATTAAATCTGAACCACTTAAGAACAGAAGACCAGAAAACATTAAACGTGTTCTAAAAATGAGCTATTTTAGTCAGCTGGGCGACTGGCTGTGATTCAGTTCTGTTCAAACCACACCAGCATGTTTCTGCTCTACCTGAACTTCTCAATGCACAGCTCAGTAATGGGGGGAACATTTCAAGTTTGTCTCAGTGATAAATAAAAAGTCTCTGTACTTGATTTGGTTTGTTTCCAATGAACCGCGCATCCCTATTGTTAACAGGTTCATTATGCACTTCTGTAGATCATGCAAAAGTAAAACAGCTGTGCAAAATTATAGTTAAACAGTAATGATTGATAATGTTTAATTATTATTCATGATCCATCCGTAGCCTTTAGTAAAGAACCAGCTTTTATTGTTTGTGACCACATATATGTTTACACATACATTTTGCAATGCAATGTGACCTCTGCATTTAACCCTGCACCCTGGAAGGAGCAGTGGTCAGGTGCAGGTAGCTTATCTTGCACAAGAGCATATCTGGTGCATGAGCTGGGATCTGAATTAAGGGACTTTTGTATCTCAGCCTGATGCTCATTGATCTTTCTTTCGTGCTGACAAGACAAAGCAGACAAATGAGACTATTTGCATGTGTTGCTCTCTAGTGACCGTTTGAAGTGAGCAGTCAGTGAGATGATGTTAGAAGGTATTTTACATCACATGTTAAATGTGTTCATTTCACCAAGGAATTTAATTAACCATAACATATTTTGTCTTGTTAACAGTCTGAATAAGGATTCTGCAGAAATCTAATGTATTCAGGCCACAAGTTTAGGTCATGTACAGATTCATAACAACACATAATTATTAATTGATTATTTGTTATATTAAGAGTCAACATCTGCAAATATATATTTTATTAGCGTAAATGCTCAGTTGGAAATGCTCTCAATTGTTCTGAATTAAAAGTACATAACATATTAAAAATACTCAAGTCCACTAGTGATTATATACTTTTAAACAAACATTTAAAAATACAATAGAATTTAAAATTCTAATTGTTACTTACAGTACTTTGATTTGATCTTTGAAGCAGCTACTGTACCAGCACTGAGTCCAAATTTGTGGACAATTCTATTCTTTTCTATTCTATTCTACAACCCCAATTCCAAAAAAGTTGGAACAAAGTGTAAAATGTAAATAAAAACAGAATGCAATGACTTCCAAACCACATCAACCCATATTTTATTCAAAATAGAAGATAAACAACAAAATCAGATGTTGAATCTCAGAAGTTTTAACATTTCATGGAAAATATTAGCTCATTTGGAATTTGATTACAGTAACACATCTCCAAAAAGTTGGAACAGTGCGATGTTTACCATTGTGTAGCATCCCCTGCTCTATGTCTGTAAACTGACTGTAAACTTTAACTTTAATTTCAATAACACTTGATTTGTCCCCAGGGGGCAATTTAAGGCACAGAGGGTAGTACAGTAGGAACAAGAGAGTGCTCGCATCTGTGAAATAACACAATTAAATGGAATGAGATGGACCAACATGAGTACAATAAAACTGTTGTAGTGATAATGGGATCAAATAGGCCAGTTATTGCAAAACAACTGCAAATAAATGTGTAAAAAATATAAGTATAACCTATATAAGATATAGTGTAACAAAAGCAAGAAGGTAAAATGATTGGTATAAAAATTTAAATAGAAAACTAACTGCATATATTTCAGAATTATACTTAGCTTGCAAATATTATTGCACAGTATGTAAACACAGGTATATAGTCCAGATCTGTATATGAGTCTGCATCACAGAGCATATCAGTTTATGAATCAGTCTATTGGTTGGTAGTTTGGAGGATGGCGGTTACTGGGTTGGGGGAAGGGGAGGGAGGGGAAGGGGAGGGAGGGGAGGGGTTGGCTGTGAGTTGAGGAGTTGGACAGCCTTGTGAACAAAGGTTGTTCTCCTCCTGCAGCTGGCACAATGCAACTGTCCTTCTGGCCTTGGCATTGCCAACTCCCATGCCTGTGCGATATGCAAAGTGCAGAGGGTCCATCAGTGAGTCAGTTTTACCCATCACCATTTACCCATTACCAATTTTGACGGCCTTCTTCATTGCCTTCATTGCAATAGAGGTGAGGGCCCCGAACTGGATTTATTTTGGTTTTGAGGGCTCTCACCATATCTTCTGTGTTAAATGTGAGAGCAGAGTGACTGGGTTTAGATGAGGAAATAATTTCTTTGAGCTGGGTGCTGTTGTCTGTCATAAATCTGGAGCAGAAGGAGTTAAAGTCATCAGGGAGTTTTGCTGGGTTATTACCTAAAACCTGTATAGTCCTGCTGGTGGGGGGAGCAGTATTCATAGCTGCCGTGCTCTTGAGGCCCTGCCAGGTTGAGCTGAGGTACCGTCAACAAAAGATTGCCCAATTTTGTCTTTGTACACCATCACCATCAAAGCTTGACAGTTTGAATGGTGTGCTTGACCTCCCTGTTTACCTCCTTCTTTTTCATCTCAAAACCAGTGAGGAATATTGAAGATTTCCTTGAGTTCTTTAGTAAACCAAGGTTTATTGTTGGGGAAGACTGTGACAGTTTTGGTGGGAATGATGATGAGTCCACACAGAAGGAGATGTATGATGAAACTGTGTCTAATTGCTCATTGAGGTAGAGGATGTGGATCTGAGGCAAATTCAATCAGTGGATTTAAATCATGCCTGTCGTCTGATAATCCTGTGCCTGGGCCACTGTTGACCTTCACACCTTCAAGTTTTCTTCTTTAAGTTGTAAGAGGATTCTCTTGGTTAGGTTCCACCTTCCTTTACCTGGAGCCTACTGTGTGTATTAATCTGTGTACATATTTGTACACAGATTAAAGAAAAAAATATTTATGTTTTGAAGTCAAAAACAAAAATTAAATAATAAAAGCTAAATCATTCAAGTTAGACTTTAAAATTGTTTGGTCCTAAACACGTTTCTGGGGAACCACAATGAATATTTATATTATTTACATACCTTTGAACAGTGCTTTGTTCTGTAACGTACAATGCTGATTTTGTGCTGATAAGATGTAGCTGATATTTGATTTCATTGTTTGCTTATCTTCATCTAGAATTTGCAATAGAAATAGACCAAGTTCAAATAAGGCTCCTATTCTCAAAAATGTATTGAAAACAGCATTTAAACGAGCCTTAAAATATAAAGGCATTTGTAAGGTGTGTGTGATGGTTTACACACATTGATGACATTGGTTTCCAACCTACAGCAAATTTAAAATGAATGAAGTGGCCAAAAGTTTATAACCACCTCTTCTTATAAAGCACTCCAGTAAGACTTTACCACCCACTATGACGACAATAATAAACAAAGTAGAATTATCATCTTTCTTAAGAACTGTGAACTTGTAACATTGCGTGTGCGGAACACGCAATGTTACAAATTCTCTAATGAATTATTTATTTATCAAATATGCATACATCACACAATTTTGGCTTAGAATATGTTTTAGAAATGACTATGAAATTTACTAATAACAGTGGATTTGACTGTGGTACTGATCTCAGCTCCTCAAAATAAAACATCTAATTTTCTGCTGTGGTTGAAGAATTGATATCAATACTTTCCATTCTACAACAAGACACAGAGGCCAAAAACTTGTCTACAGCTCCTTTCCTAAGCAAAACATACAGAATAGAGTCTGCAATAGGACTGAACTGAACTATAATTAATGACAGGTCACGAAAGGAAAAGTTTTCTCTATTGTTTTCTGCCAGGGACCAAATGATGCTGGGCAGGAACAGCAGAGTGTAAATAAGCAGCACCAGAACAAACATTGCAACAATTCATCGTTTTTTATCAGTGGGGACACAGGTGGCTGCAGACAGAGCTTTGAGGGTCCCACCCAGGAAAAAAATGAGCATTGGATATGGCAGGAGGAGGAAGAAAGCAAAGATGTTTTTTTCAAAGCGATAATCAACCCTGAAACACACGAAGGACATAGACAAGAGGAAGAGCCCAGACTATGACAGAGATCAACAAAGAGACTTTGGCTGTTCCTCTGAAGTGGTACCACAGTGGCCAGACAATGACCAAATACCTGTAAAACAAGAGAGACCCACAGTAGTGTGTAGGTATGTAGGGAAAAAATTATCTGCCACAGATGGAGCTACACACTTATCAGACAGATGGTACCTCTCCAGGGCGACACACACCATGAAGCCGACACCAGCCATTACACCAAAGTGGTAAATGTAAATGATTTCAAAGCTCAGAAAACACTGCACCACCTCAATGACATGTTCCTTTCTCACCTGCAGGAAAACATTGAGAAAAGGGAATAAAGCACATGGAAATAGTTGCCATGTAACATTTGCATTTTTCTTTCAGATATGACACATTTTGGACCAATCATGGTGTCTTGTGTTTGTGAGGCGTGGACTTGCATTTCAGGGAGGATTGCACAAATAATGTGAGGAAACATGTTAACAGAGATAAGTTATGCCTCATTCACTTTGGTTGTGCACTTTAATTTTGCAAGGAAAATTATGCCTTGGGAAAGATGACGAAAACAAAGCAGATGATATATAACCAGAATCTAGAATTTTATATTTTATATACAATATTGCAAACTACTTTACACTGTCAAGTCCCAGCATTTATTCGAATAGGTTTACAAAAGACATGTGGGACATAAAGCTTTTAACTGATGTGCAAAGGAAGTTGGAGAGAACTATTAAGGAAGTTCAATTTTGTTCTTTTCCCTTAAAATCTCATTGGTTGCTTTGGTTTTCTGTTCAGGATTCTTCTGAATGATGAAAGGAAGACAATGATGCATAACTACCTTTCCAGGGAGATGAACATCATGAAGCCAACACTAGCCAGTAGACCAAAGAGGTATAAATAGAAGAAGGTCATGAAGATTATATTTGCAGGGTTTCTCATCAAAACACTCGTGGAGCAAAGCTAAATAAGGTCAGCGAGGAGAAGGTTGATGACATAGATTGGAGCAGTATTGTCTTTTTGCACCTGCAGAAAAATGTTAGTAAAAATGTAAAAACGCTCGTGCAGCCAGCTATGAAGCCACCTCCTCAACTCTGCTTTGCCCATTTGCAGTTACAACCATTTATGCAGTTTTTAAAAATCACATGAAGACATTTGGTGCATTTATCAAACAGATTCATCAGCATGTCGTGTTTTGGAATGCAAGGTGCACCTCTCACCTCTGCCTATGCAAATTTAGGACAAGCATGAGACAAGTTTACATTATGTTTGCAATGCAATTTGTGGGAAATTCAGCCTCTGAAAGACCAGGCAAACTTAATACAGGTGATTAAGAGCCATTGTTTATGGTGTAGAAATGAAACCAGTTTAGAAAAATGGCTGATTGGTGAAGCATCAACAATAATGCAGACATTGTGCTAAATCACTCTGATAAAGAGAAAACTGAGCTACAGAGCAAATCAACCCTTATCTATGGTCACAAGCTCAGAGTTCTGACACCTGAAGGGAGCTGGGAGTTGGGCCACTGCTACTTTGTGTTGAAAGAAATAAGATGAGTTATCAGGAGGCCTCATGGGCACCTCCCATTGGATTGTCTCTGGGCAACTCCAACGGGGAGGAGGTCACAGGGCAAACCCAGAACAGGCTGGAGAGATTATTCCTCTCAGTTGCTCTGGGATTAACTGAGGATCCCCCAGGACGAGCTGGAGAATATGGCAGGGTCAAAGGTCATCAGGACTATCTTAATGAACAATCTGACTCAGTAGCTTCCATAGTAAGTCACATAAAAGTTGAACATTAAAATGCTGCCAGCTATTCTCTGTCTGAATGAGAAATGTTTCATGCTTCATTTTATCACTGTTCGATCCATCTATGCATCATAGGCATTGGATTAAACAGTGAACAGTGTAATTTAGTTTGACTTCTTTTAAAATTCATGTTTATATTATAAGCAGATTTTTAGAGGACTTCATGATCACAATTATATTTTAATCTTTAGTCTATTTGGCTCTGTTGTAGGTTACAGCGGTTAAATGCTGACATTGTGGTTTGCCTGCCTAATGACAAATATCGCACTTTCAACTTTAACCTGTTTCTTTGCCTTTGTCTGCAGAGCAGGAAGGTGAGGAATCAAGAGCATAACAAACGGTTAAACCAGCTAAAGTATAATCTGATATTAGGGTTGATTAATTGACTGCAACTGCATGTTACCAATTAGTTTTTTTCAGTGAGGACTGGCTGCATAACACAATCTCCTGTGTGCACTACAGTTCAACAGCAGCACAAAAACTCCACAACGGAATCAATTCCTCTTAGTGTGAAAACAAACTGAACATTAGCTACAGGACTACAGGACTGTTAGATTGGACTGATTTATTCTGGGCCCAATAAACTTGTAACTGAGTGCGAATTTAGTCATCACATCATAACAGCAAAGTCACCACATAGTTTCCACAATGTTTTCTTAAAAAAATGGAAACTGGATGAAAGCACAATGAACATGAAATCAGTCTCTATCACTGATCCTTGTCATCAGTGGCACTTTAGGTTGAACAGTTATTGCATTAAGTGCAGCACATTCATCTTTTTATAACTTTTGGTGAATGTAAGCTAATGTGTTTGTAGCAGTTAGTGATTAAGCAACAAACCTGTTGTGGAGGACACATAATGGTGGATGGGGAACTTCTGGCACATCTGAAATTATCACTTCCTGCACGATTCCGATCATTTAATGAGTGTTTTGATCATTTCCATCATTTCATAGTTAATTTGCGAGATTGAGATTTTAGGCCAACACCCGAACCAGTACTGATCCAGTTAAGTTAACCTTGAATTTAACTGAGCTGTCTGCTCCCTCTCTGCTGCAGACAGGGACACTTGCCTAAGGTCCACACTCACTCATAATTAGGGAGAAGCTGCTCAAGAATGATCTTTTCTTATTCACTAATCTCAGTGGTGTCTTGACGAGTTGATATCATGTGATATCCTGACACAAATATTTCTTTGCTTGTTCTAGTTAACCTTTAAAAACAAAATGTGTGCATTGTAAGATAATTTTCTTTACTGTCCCAAAATTGTCCAAGCCTCCTTACACCATGTCCCAAAGTCAGGTCAGTGTCGTTTCCAGTGGTCTGACTAAACATGTTCAAATTTTACTTTTGAACTGCATGCGTTCATACACCGGCTTTATTATTTTGTCATCTTCATCCAAACATTGTAATTATGATAAATGACAACCTGCAGCAGGCTCCTGATGATCTTCACTTGCTGTTCTTAGGGAACGATGAAAAACATGATCAGACATGAATATGTAAAACCACTCTGTCAGCAGTGATGACAAACTGTGCATTGTACTGTAGGAATAGTTTGGGATTTTTCAACCTGGTCTGAATAGAAACTTGAGTCTTTATGCATATGTATCAGGATGTCGGTCGTTAAAACTTTTCCTCCTGTCCACAGTGTCCATGTATGTTTCCAATGAGAACACAACCACAGTTTACAGTCGAGTTATAAGATATTATATGAAAGGAATTTCATGTTTGAATTCTTGTCACACAGTTAACTTTATTTCTCATGAACTCAATTTGGATGTAAGAAAAGGAAAAAACCTATGAAGGTCATAGGCCTGAGATAAACTGTACGCTCCTGATTTGTCAGCTTATCACTGTTTACATATTCATTTGCTTCACAGTTCTTCATCTGTATCTGTGGTAATCTGTATTACTTATATTTTAATATCTTTATTTAGCTCAATTCAGTCAAATAGGCAGATTTTTGTTTACTCTTGATATTTTACTTTTAAACAGTTTGTAGACAAAATAAACTAACATTAACAGGTTGGACTGTAGTGTAGTAGCACAATCCCAAGCTATTCATATTGCTGTTTCTCATTTGTCAATACATTTAGAATTTTTTATGTATTAGATCATCCATAGAATATATATAATGCAAAACAAACCTTATCTTCAAAGGATAGAGGAGCAGAGACTCTGTGTAGCGAAAAGTAGAAGACTCTAGCAAATGAAGCAGTCTGCTTTAATGTGGAAACTACTAGAGGGAAGTACATTTCATATTTACTTTCACTGAAGACTGAGCAATGGAGAGTTCAACTGAAACTGAAAAAAGGCAACAGGAATCACCAGCCATTTATTTATGAAAACCAGCGATAAAATGAACCAGTTTCCCAGAGAAGGTCGGTTGCAAGTCTGTTTTGAAAAAGTGAACAGTTTTAAAAAGTTTTAGTGACTCCTCAGGAAATGAGAAAACATAATTTAGGAGCTAAAAATGAAGTGTTTTCACTAAAGCAGATGTGCTTTTTGGAAATGAGTCACTCAGATCATTTTAGAGTTTATACTATTAAAAATAATACTTTATGCTTTATTCTTTTAACAAATAGGCTTGTCTCTTCAGGAGTCACCCCAGTAGAACATGTTACGTACATTGATTTGGCATGAGGTTTTACAGTGGATGTCCTTCCTTCCGCATTCCACCCAATTTTTATCTGGGCTCAGGACCAGCACCAAAGTGGCCCATAGGTGGCTGGGCAGGGCTACACCTGGTGGGGTGGGATTCAAACCCGCTGCCTTCTGCATCCCAACCCAATGCTCTACCACTGATCCACCAGGCCTCCCTATGTTTTATCCCTTTAACTTTTGTCGTAATTGTTGTCATAGGAAAGTCATAAAAGAAGTTTGCCTTCATGGCAAACTTACACAACAACAGGCCTCAAAAATGGAAAAACCTAAGGAAAAAATTGGTAACTAATAACTAGCAGGTAGCAACTGTTTTTGTATAAACACAAATCTTTTTACATCACAATTTTTCAATGTCTGCTGTTAAAATGGTGTCAACGTTTTATTTGAAAAGCTTGTTGTATAAAATGTGGAATAAAAACTGTGTGCAATGATTTCAAGACCAAAAAAATAAAGACAGGATCAGGAACAGACAGTGGACAAGTGAGTGGCAACAACAGGCCCCTCAACCCCTTCAGCAAGAAATAAAAAGATCAAGTAGGAGTAGCAGCAGTGGCACAATGAAATCAGGGACAAAAAATGTGCATTTTCTAGGTGTCTCTTCCTTTTCCAGTACTTTTAGTTCTTTGGTGTGTTGTGCTGAGTTTGACGGGAGTTTACAAAAGCCTTTTACTTGATATTAAAATGAAGACTGATCATATGATACTGCCAAATGTTAAAAAGTTTTTTTCGGCTCATCCCGTGAGTTCAGGGTCGCCACAGGGGATTATTATCTGGATGTTGATTTGGCAGTTTTTACGTCGGATGCCCTTCCTGACACAACCCGCCCAAATTTCTACCGGGCTTGGACCGGCACTACACAGCTGGGGATGGGAAAGGGCCGTTGGGGGTTCAGTGTCTTGCCCAGAGACATCACAGTAAACCAGCCAATTACAAACACAGTCAAACTGGGTATCCAGATGATGTTTAGTCTTTTTCCATGTCTTTAAATTCACGGCAGCTTACACCTGTGTAAAGTTTCTATTCTGCAGTAAATACAATTCTGTTCAAGTCCATGGACACTTTCATAATTATTTAGAATTACTTATTAAATTTTATAATTATTCACAACATTAGGTTTACATTTATTGTGAAGCCGTGGGAAATGTAATCTGTTCTCACTAATATTTATGCTGCTTTTAATGAGAAAAACTTTAACTGAAACCAAATAATTTGAAGAAATAGACACATTCGAGCTGTGGTCAAGCTGTGGTATAACTATTCATGGTCTGTTGTGCAAGCAGGTTGGAATGGGTGGGGAAAAGTGTCAGGTGGTTTGTGTGATAAAAGTGTATCAGCGAGAATGAAAGGAAAGGTGTTCAAGATGGTGGTGAGACCAGAGATGTTGTTCGGCTTAGAGGCAGTGTCACTGAAGACAAGACAGGAGGCAGAGCTGGAGGTAGCAGAGCTTAAGATGTTGAAGTTCTCTTTGGGAGTGACGAGGATGGACAGGATCAGGAATGAGGACATCAGAGGGACTGTCATGTTAGGATGAAGCTGCCAAGCAGGAGGTCTAGAGGAAGACCAAAGAGGAGTGTAGAGGTGATGTTACTCAAATCTGACGCTCCTGACACTTCAGCACATACTTCACTCCGGAGATTGTTGTTAGACAAACATTGAACATTTATTGTACTTGTTTCTCAACTTAGCCGATGACAGATCAATTGTACATACAACTTTAAGCACAGTAACCTTACACACATGTTCACACACTCGCAGAACTTGGTATGAAACGTGTGCCTCTACAGCTACAAACAGAACCTTTTTCTTCTATCTTGTTGCGGTCCAAACCTTTCTTGTAGTCAGTTCCTCTGCTCCAGCTACCGTGTCACATCTGCACCCTTCAGTAGCTGAGCTGAACTCTCTTGCTTTCTTGTACAAACTTTTATCACTGCATTGTTTCCTTGACCACTGGTCAACAAACTTAAACGTAAACTACAAAGGGAACCATCAAAGGCAACCTATCAAAGCCATGCTATGTCACTAATCATCATGATTATGTCACTGATCATCAGACCACCCACAGAAGCAGATCTCAGGTACATTGTGTTTTGTAGACTACACCAGAGTGGGTGTGGGAAGGGTACTACAACCATTTGAGTCCCCCTTTTAAAAGCGTCTCCAGTAAAAGTGTGGGCGGGCAGTGCAGAAATTTCTGCATTTCTGCTCGAAACTTTAATGATTGACCCAAAATACTGAGCTGAGTGGGGTGTTAATGGCCACCCTGGCCATTGGCCACTGCTGTGTGTGGATTAGCTAGATTGACTAGATGAAGGCTCCAATCTCATTAATTTAGACCCTGAAATTTTTATCTTCTAAGCAGTAAACATAAATTGTTACTATATGAGGGAAGCTGCCCTTAACCAGTGTGACTCCATAAGTAATTGCAGTTTCAGGCATTAAATTAAATGTATAATTGACAGTTCTAACAGTTACATGTCTCGTGTGAAGCAGGACTTTTACTCTGATCTGTAAGTGAAACTGCATAATGTTTAATCTCATTCTGTTTAACAACTATTTGAGCTTCTACTGTGTGTTTGTGTTTGTATCATTTTACAGTGCAGTCATAAAATCAGCACAAACAGAAGATGGTTAACAGCGACTGGTTGAAGTTGAGTAACAGGTATCCAAATGTCACAACATCAGTCAGCATGACTAATGTTTCTGTCTATCTTATTCATCTGGAGAACTTTGGCTGCAAACAGAATCAGGCACTATTACCCAAGTATTTTTCATTTTTCTCACACTGTGTTCTGCATTTAGTCAGCATTACAATTCAATTTAATTCAACTTTATTTATATAGCGCCAATTCACAACAAAGTCATCTCAGGGCACTTTACAGAATAAAGTCAAGATTATAAAGATGTAAAGACAGAACCCAACAATTCCCCCTGGACCAAGCCATAGGCAACAGTGGAGAGGAAAAACTCCCTTTAACTTAAGAGACCTCCAGCAGAACCAGGCTCAGGGTGGGCGGCCATCTGCCTTGACCGGTTGGAGTGAGTGGAAAGAGAGAAAAGAACAGAGCAACAAAAAGCAACAACAAAACATTGCACAGGTTGGTAGGACCAGTAGCTGCACACTGGAAGACACACAACTTCAAAGCCGAGGACACCTGCAGAAAGGGACAGAGAAGGACAAAGACAACTACGGGAGAAAACACAGAGTTATGGACATACAGTGGTGACAATTGCGGGGTGAGAGGAGAGGAGATACGAGGAGGGACAAGAGGAGGCAAGGAGCTCAGTGCATCGGGTGGTGGGTCCCCCAGCAGTTTAAGCCTATAGCAGCATAACTATAACTAACTATATGCTTTATTAAAGAGGAAGGTTTTAAGCCTAGACTTAAAAGTAGAGAGGCTGTCTGCTTCCTGAACCTGAACTGGGAGCTGGTTCCACAAGAGAGGAGCTTGCTAGCTAAAGGCTCTGCCTCCCATTCTACCTTTGGAAATTCTGGGAACCACAAGTAGGCCTGCATTTTGAGATCTAAGTGGTCTACTGGGATGATATGGTGCTATGAGATCCTCTATATATGATGGAGCCTGACCATTCAGAGCTTTATATGTAAGAAGCAGGGTTTTAAATTCTATTCTAAATTAACTAGGAAGCCAATGGAGAGAAGCTAGTGAAGGTGAAATATGATCTCACTTGATAGTTCCAGTCAGCACTCTTGCTTCAGCATTTTGGATTAATTGCAGGCTCTTTAGGGAGTTACTGGGGCATCCTGAAAGTAGGGAATTACAGTAGTCCAACCTAGAGGTAACAAATGCATGGACCAGTTTTTCGGCATCACTTAGAGACAGGATGCTCCTAATTTTGGCAATGTTCCGTAGGTGGAAGAAGGTTGTTCTAGAGATTTGTTTTATATGTGAGGTAAAGGACAAATCCTGGTCAAAAATAACTCCAAAGTTCCTTGCAGTACTGGAGGCCAGACTTATGCCATCTAGAGTAATGATATGGTTGGACATTATATTTCTGAGATTTTTGGGCCCAAATACTTCAGTTTTGTCTGAGTTTAGAAGTAAAAAATTGTGGGACATCCAAGCCTTTATGTCTTGTGGGCAGGCTTGAAGCTTTAATAACTGATTATTTTCATCTGGTTCCATAGATAATTATAGCTGGGTATCATCAGCATAGCAGTGGAAATTTATGGAGTGTTTTCTAATAATGTTGCCTAAAGGAGACATGTATAAAGTAAAAAGTATTGGTCCTAACACAGCATTGTGGAACTCCATAGCTATGATCATAACTGAGAATGTCTTTTCGCACAAGTATGTCGAGCCAAATAAGCTCAACATTTTCTTAACAAATGTTCGAATCTCTTGGAACATGTCTTTTTCCAGCTGCTGGTAAAAGTTGACAAGAGGGAGTTGTTGGTGGTGGCTGCGACACTCCGTGTCACACTGCACCTTAATGAGCTCCAACTGCAGGTGGGCTGGAACGTCACTGGGATCCACGGAAAAAGGAGAGGAAAAAAGCGTGATCTCCTCTTAAATAGTTGCAAAATCCCTGAAACACTGTTGAAACTCCTCAGCCAGAGTTGAGATGTTTGCGGCATACGTCCTCATTTGCGCATTGATATTGTGCGCTGGAAAATGGGTCATTTTTTCTGGCAGAAATTGGAAATGTGTGGTATTGGGCTGCGTTTGTGACAGGTGGCTTGGCTTTGATATGTGACTACAGTTTTCTTATCACCGCATCTTGCCCCTGAAGCCTCGTGTTCAGAACGTTCAGATGTCGGGTTATGTTGACTAAAAATCCAAAATCAGCCAGGCAAACAGGATCGGTTAGTTCCGGCATCGGTTGTCCCTTTTTTGCTAAAAATTGTCCAATTTCCTCTCTGCAGTGCAGACCCCCGACTGAGCCGACTTAGTGTGATACACAACATATCCATATTCAGCGTGAATGTCCAGTAGAAATTGTTGAAACGTGGTGGCACAGGGCTTTGGAGCGAATATAATTAATAGCCTTTATCACACAGTTTCATAACATGATCATATTTCAGATGTTTGGCACATAGAACTTGTTGGTGCAGAACAGAATCAAACAGAATCAAATAAATCTATCCCTTTTGTTTGGTCCTTAAGGCTCTGTAAGTGAAGTAGCTCTTCACTCACGTTTATTTCACTGTCCATTCCTCTCAAAAAAATCCGTAATTGAGCGGTGTCGGATGCATCCGTGCTTTCGTCGAAGGCTAACGAAAAAAATTCAAACTCCACTCCTTTTGCCTCCAATTGTCTCTTAATATCAGGTTAAACTTCTTCAATCCACAGTGTCACAGTGCTACAAGCCAGGCAAACATTGGCGAACTGTTGTTTTTTCTCAGGACAAATGCTCTCTACCATTTTCATCACACAGTCTTTAATAAATTTACTCTCAGTAAAAGGTTTGCAGTGCTTGGCAATCAGCGTTACCACCTCATAGCTTGCCTTTGTGGTATTTTCATTCGAATCAATGGATCTTGTGAAAAAGCATTACTGTGCCGTTAAACCAGCTTCAAGTTGCTTCAATTTTTCACCACGTTCGTTCCCAGTTAGCTTGTCATAATTAGCATGTTTTGTCTGGTAGTGCCTCTTTATATTGAACTCCTTAAACACAGCCACAGTCTCTTGGCAAATTAGGCAGAAACAGTTGTTTTATAACTCAGTAATAAAATATTCCGATTTCCACTTGTCCTGGAAACGGCGGCACTCGCTGTCAACTTTCCTTTTCTTACTTCCAGTTGCCATTTTAGAAATGGGCAAAAAACGGATCAGGCGCAAAACGGGGTCGCAAGAGTTCGGCCTAGAGTTTACTGCCAACTTGTGGTGAAATATAAAATTGCTTTTTATACTGTGGACAACAGTACTGGCGGGCGATATATTATTGATTTTATGACATACGCTTCGGGCCAGTTGAAATAAGAACGCGGGCTGCATTTGGCCCGGGGGCCAGACTTTGGGGCCTCTGATTTAAACCAACCTAGTGCAGTTCCTTTAATCCCAAATTCATGTTCCAGTCTCTGTAATGAAATGTTGTGATCAATGGTATCAAATGCAGCACTAAGATTTAACAGAACAAGTATAGAGACTAATCGATTATCTGATGCCATGAGAAGATCGTTGGGGACTTTTACCAGTGCTTTCTGTACTATGATGAACTCCAAATCCTGACTGAAAGTCTTCATACAAATTATTCCTATAAAAGGTGGTCACATAATTGTTTTTAAACTATTTTTACATTTATTTTAGAAATAAAGGGGAGATTAGATATTGGTCTGTGGCCCCTTCTCCTTACTTCCTGTTCCTGTTTTTTTTTGCCCAGCTTGACCTCTGTTTATCAGTTTTCCTTAGTCCCCCTCCATGTACTTACCTTTTATTAGTTTTTATGTTTATCCGAGCCTTATTATTTCCTGAGCCTTTGTTGTCCTAAGTTATGTAAATCATGTTACCATCTTACTTTCTATTAATCTAATCCCCCTCATGTTCTGGTCCCTTTGGTTAGTTTGTCTGAGTCTTCTTTGTTCTGAATCCGGTTCCTAGTACCCTCCTGTTAGGAGTGACTTCTGTTCACTATTTACATCTGTCAATAAAGCCCCTCGTTATTTGCTATCCCTCTCACAGTCTCTTCACTTGGGTCCTCCCTTAACCAAAACCGTGACAAATATCTGGTGAATTCTTTCTCTAATAGCTACAATTTTATTCATAAAAAAAGTACTAGGCTACTAGAATACCAGGCTCAACAGAACTATGGCTCTTAGTCAGCCTGGCTACAGTGCTGAACAGAAACCGGGGGTTGTTCTTGTTTTCTTCTATTAATGATGATTAATATGCTGTTCTGGCATCGCGGAGAGCTTTTTTTTTTTTACATTTTTAAACTATTTTTCCAGGCTAAATGAGATTCTTTTAAATTTCTGTAACACCACTTCCTGTCTAACTTTCGTGCAGCCTGTTTTAATTTGCATGTTTGCAAACTATACCATGGAGATTGCCTCTTCTGGTTTACTGCCTTCTTTTTCAGAGGGGCAACACTATCGAGTATTGTACGTAGTGAGGCTGCAGAATTGTCAACAAGATAATCTACTTGTGCAGGAGTAACAATAAGGTGGCTACTTTTCATTGTATTGGCATATGGCGAAGCAAATGATGAAAGAATAATTGTTAAATTATGAGTTTCAATTCCATACGTAAGGACAAGGTCTAACGTTTGACTAAAACAATGAGTGGGTTTATTTACATTTTGGGGAAAAAAAACAATTAAATCTAATAATGAATTAAATGCAATGCTCAGGCAGTAACTGTCAGCATCTACATGAATGTTAAAGTCACCCACTATAACGACTTTATCTGTACTAAGCACTAAATCAGAAAATTCAATCCAAAACTCTGAATAACGGACTGGAGGACGGTACACGATAACAAATAATAGTGGTTATTGAGTTTTCCAGTTTGGGTGTGAAAAGTTAAGAGTAAGGCTCTCAAATTAGTTATAACTATGTTTAGGTCTGGGGTTTATTGATAAGGGAGGGATCAAGAGAAGGCTGCTTAAGCAGTGGGGTAATCTGGACCTGCTTGCATGAGGTTGGAAAAGTCCATGTTGTGAGAGATGTGTTTATGATTGTGTAATAGCTGGCATTAATGCAGTTACAAAAGATCAGATCCTGAGAGCAGGTAGTCAGATGGTTAGGGAGGAGGAGGGTGATACATTGTCCTCAGTCAGAGTTGACAATAAGGAGAGCAATGCAGTGTTGGAAGAAGTTAGCAGGATGTCATCATCTGGAGGAGACAGCTATGAACTGATGGCAGAACCTCATTCTTAAAGAAGCTGGCAAAGTCATCGGCAGTGAGAGAGGTGGATGGAGGAGGTAGAGGTAGGTAGGAAAAGGACTTGGACGTTGGACTCGTGCAGTAAGCGGTATTGTGTCACTTTCTATTCCTGCAAACTCCTGCGTTTCCACCGAAGGACTGTCTCCACACCATGTAAAATAATCCAGCTATTCAGGCCCCGGTTCAAACCTCTGTCTCTTGCTAAACAGGACAGTGTGTCTGAAATACTTCTGTGTGCAGTTTGAGAGAGGAGAAAGGGGCTGTGGGACCGAGTTCTCATTAAGAGAATATTGCTTATTTACAACATTTACAATTTGTTAAAACTTGTGGTGGTCCAGGAAGGTCATGCAACAGAATTTAGGACTTCTCCCTCTTCCGACTCTTCCTCCTCTGCTCTGTCTACAGAATTTTAAAATCAGATTCAATAATAACACATATATGTGACCTAAACAGTTACAATCAGATATCATATCTAACTTGGATACCAAAGATTCAGGACACGACTATTACATTAATGTACATAAAGTGTGTGTTTATTGGCAGCATACAGAATAGTATATTCAGTTCTTTTTAATTCAACTTTATTTATAGCTCTAAAGCACAATAAAATCTTCTGAATGCATTTTACATAATAAGGTAAAGACTACAGATTGTTAGGGAAAACCCAACAAATGCCCTTAAAGTAAGTGAGAAAAAAAACTCTCTGTAGGTATCACAATATATGACCATATGAACTTCATATCAGTGTTGATGCAGATCCACATTACAACAAACCATTAACCACTGTCCTGTACAGTATGCAGCTCCATGTCTCCATCTAGTGATCAAACATGAATTCTTCCATGGAGCCTTCTTTTAATGAGTTAAATTATTGATGGGTTATTGATGCCCTTATTCCACAAATATGGATGTGAGTCATTAACAAATTAGGCAATCTAATAGTATCATAAACTGGTATTTGCAAAAGTTTGTGTATTTATATTCTTTATGCTTAGAATTTCTAGTATTGCAGTTTTTAAGCCAGATGCCCTTCCTGACGCATCCCCAATTTCTACCGGGCTTGGACGAGCACTGCACAGCTGGGGATGGGGATGGGGTGTTGGGGGGTCTTGCCCAGAGACACTTCGACATTTAAATGAGACCGGCGATCGACCATGTGGACTGTAAAATTAATAAATTTCAGAGTTTACATCAATATACTCTGTGATATATGTATGTTCAGCAGTTCTGCGTATTGTTGACCAACTTCTGTCACTCACGCAATAGGATGGGTCGGGCCACATTTCTAGTACTTCTTTCTTATCTCTTCATTCTCTGCCTACATGGAACTGACTGTGTTTCCATCATTCATTGATGATCTGCTGATATTGCTGTGGTTTGTTCTGCAACAACACACAGTCGCCAAAAGCTTGTTTACTGCGCCTTTCCTGAGGAAAACATACATAAACAAATCAGCCAGAGGACTGAGCTTGAGTAAAAAGACTTACTGGTAAAGAGAGGGTTTTGGTCTTTGTTTGGGCATGAGGTCAGAAATGAGAAGGTTGATGATGTAGATCGGAGCAACATGATTGCAACATGATTGCACCTGCAAAAAAAAAAAAAAGAAAACATTGGCAAAAGTGGACAAAGTAAAGGGGAGGGAAGTGAATTAGACAAACTTGTGGGGGAAGTGGGTTTGCAAAGGTGTTCCACAGTCTGACAAGTAGTTCTGACAATAATCAGAGGCATTACACTGTGATACACTTTGATAATTAGGGTGAATAATAATCAAAGTGCTGCTCATGTTCATGGCACCTTGCCTTTTGAAACGAGCAGACAAATCAATACGTGTGATTTTCTACACGTAATTTTCTTGGCCCTGTGGTCTTAAACTATACCCATAGGTGTAAATTATTAAAAGTAAAGTTAGCTACCAAAAGGCTGGGAACAACATCAGAACTGAAAGCAGTGGACATGTGACTTATTTAAAAGCCAAAGATAGGGATAGAGTAATTTTGAGGGTCGACCTTGGAGTCCTAAACAGTTACACTCCATTTATCCACTTAATGCTTTACCCTGTCTGGAGAGAGTCTGACATAAGGTAAGGAAGGAACAGAGGGAAGTGGCTTTTGTGTCATGACTGGCATTCACACTATTAGTTATGCAAGTGCATGTTTTCAATGTCTACTGGTATTTTAATAATAATGGATGCCAACCTCTGTGCGTGCAAGTCCTGAGTAACAAGGAGTTTCTTCATAATAAGACAAAAGAGAAAAACATTCCACAAGCTTTATAATAATCCAGGGTAGGTGATGGCAGAAGTGTCTGGAGTGGTGGGGTGGTGAACAAGCAGGATTTATATTGGCAGAGGAGAGAGACAGTGGGTAAATCTTTGTGCTTTTGAAGAGTATTTGAACCAAGATGGAGGTGGAAATGCGGTAGGAAGATGGCGTGAGTCACGCACTGGGTGTTTAAACTGCCAACAAAAATTGAAAATGGAAAATCCAACCCTCCAACATTCATGTAGTGAGAGGGACAGTAGAACAGGTTATATAGATAGTGGAGCAGGTAAATTCACTTGAGCTGATGAGAAGGAACAGAGGTGGCCAAGACAGGGAAGACAAGATAGTCAGCTGTTTACAAAACAGGAAGTGGTCATGGCAGTTTTTTCAATTGATATATATATTTTTTTTTTTTTCAATTGAGCGCTGTACAAATTTAAAAACAAAAATTTACTCGTATAAAGTACATTGATTGAACTGGGGTCATAGGATTCACAGTATTTTTGGAAAAATCATCTGGTTTGATCAGACATTTAAACTCTAGGATAAGAAATGATTTGGAGAAGTGACAGTGATGTGTTAATGTCATTTAATCAGACACAAGATCACACACAAGAGATGTGTTTCATTATCATATTTACAATAAATTAAACCATCAAACATTGAGCGTTTACTTAATTACAATGAATCTAAAGGCTTCTCCAGATTATATACGAGTTTTCTTGATGGGGCTGTTGGCAAACACAGATCTTATTAAACACACTTCAGTATGTTACTGTCACTTTTAATGATCATAAGTTTTCGTTTTTCTGTTTTTACAATATAATGCATAAACATTTTCAATTCAGACAGACTATACAACATTGTAGAAAGTTGTAAGTAATAGATCATAGTACACAGCAGAAAAAGTTTAAATTAAATAAATGAGAAGGCTTCTTTTGTCTTTTTGGTTTGTGTTGCAAAATGCAAAGGGAAGATTCTTTTTATTTGTGGACCTGTTACAAACCTTCTGCAAATATGTACTGAACTGTAATAAACTGAGGTGGAAAGACTGCAGAAGTATCATTACTGTGGTGAAATTGTACTTAGGTCAAAATAAAATTACAAATGTAAAAATGTAATATTTTAAAAATTACTGAAATAAACATTAACTTATATAGTGATTTTACAATATTGATTCCCATTCACACACACACTCATATACTGATGGCGATGGCTGCCATCCAAGGGGCTGACCTGACCCACCGGGATTACCTTGGGGTTCAGTTTCTTGCCCAAGGACACTTGGACATGTAGCCGGGAAAAGGGATTGAAGCACTGACCCTGTGGATGACTGCCTTACCATATGAGCTACAGCCGCCCCGTTACTAGGTATTTTCTTTATAGGACTCCTCCCTGGAAATACAGGAGCATGATGCTGAACTCAGTTACTCAAGAAAATAACATCTAATTTTCTTCTGTGGTTGAACTTTAAACACCAAAAAACATCCAAGTGGGGCGACTGTGGTGCAGGAGGTAGAGCAATTGTCCAGCAATCCCCCAAACCAATTGGTTTGATCCCCGGCTCCTCCAGTCACATGTCAAAGTGTCCTTGAGTGAGACACTGAACTCCAACTTAGTTGCTCCCGGTGAGTGTTGGCCAGCTGCATAGCAGCTCCCCCATTGGTGTGTGAATGTGTGTGTGATTGTGTGTGTGAATAAGAAGCAGTGTAAAGCACTTTGAGTTCCAATAGGTAGAAAAGTACTATATAACTGCAGAACATTGACTATTAACCAACTCTGTTGATCTACTGATAACATTACTTTCCATTCTACAACAACACACAGAGGCCAAAACCTTGTCTACAGCTCCTTTCCTAAGCAAAACATACAGAATAGAGTCTGCAATAGGACTGAACTGAAGTGTAATTAATGTCAGGTATTTAAAGGAAAGGTTTCCTCTAGTGTTTTCTGCCAGGAACCAAATGATGCTGGGCAGGAACAGCAGTGTGTAAATAAGCAGCACCAGAACCAACATGGCCACAATTCGTCGTTTTTCATCAAGAGGGACACGGATGGCTGCAGACAGAGCTTTAAGGGTCCCAACCAGTGAGAAAATGAGCAGGGGAAATGGAAGAAGGAGGAAAACAGCAAAAATGGTATGTGAAACATAGGTTTCACCCAAGAAATAGACAAGGAGGAAAAAGATAAGAGGAAAGGCCCAGACCACGACACAGACCATCAGAGAGATCTTGATTGTTCGTCTGAAGCGGTACCACAGTGGCCATCTGATGACCAAATACCTGTAATACAAGAGAGACACATGGAGGAGCATCAGAGTTACTGGGAATAAAGACAGATTCAGCTACTACCACACAGGATAGATGCATAACTACCTTTCCAGGGAGACGCACACCATGAAGCCAACACTAGCCAGCAGACCAAAGAAGTATAAATAGGAGAAGGTCTTGTGGATTATTTTTGCAGTGTGTGTCATCCAAACACACCTGCAGCAGAGCTGAATAAGGTCAGTGAGGAGAAGGTTGATGACGTAGATTGGAGCAGTATTGTGTTTTCGCACCTGCAGAAAAATGTTATTAAAAATGTAAAAACACTCATGCAGCCAGCTATGAAGCCACCTCCTCGACTCTGCTTTGCCCAGTTCCAGTTACAACCATTTATCAAACAGACTCATCAGCATGTCGTGTTTTGGAATGCAAGGTGCACCTCTCACCTCTGCCCATGCAAATTTAGGAAATGCAAGACAAGTTAACATTATGTTTGCAATGCAATTTGTGGGAAATTCAGCCTCTGAAAGACCAGGCAAACTTAATACAGGTGTTTAAGAGCCATTGTTTGTGGTGTAGAAATGAAACAAGTTTAGAAAAATGCCTGATTGGTGAAGCATCAACAATAATGCAGACATTGTGCTAAATCACTCTAATAAAGACAAAACTGAGCTACAGAGCAAATCAACACTCATCTATGGTCACAAGCTCAGAGTTCTGACACCTGAAGGGGAGCTGGGAGTTGGGCCAATGCTCCTTTGTGTCGAAAGGAATAAGATGAGTTATCAGGAGGCCTCATGGGCACCTCCCATTGGACTGTCTCTGGGCAACTCTAACGGGGAGGAGGTCACAGGGCAAACCCAGAACAGGCTGGAGAGATTATTCCTCTCAGTTGCTCTGGGAACAACTCAGGATCCCCTAGGAGGAGCTGGAGAATGTGGCAGGGTCAAAGGTCATCAGGACTATCTTAATGAACAATCTGACTCAGTAGCTTCCATACTAAGTCACATAAAAGTTGAACATTAAAATGCTGCCAGCTATTCTCTGTCTGAATGAGAAATGTTTCATGCTTCATTTTATCAGTGTTTGATCCATCTATGCATCAAAGGCATTGGATTAAACAGTGAACAGTGTAGTTTAGTTTGACTTCTTTTAAAATTCATGTTTATATTATAAGCAGATTTTTAGAGGACTTCATAGTCACAATTATATTTTAATCTTTAGTCTATTTGGCTCTGTTGTAGGGTACAGCGGTTAAATGCTGACATTGTGGTTTGCCTGCCTAATGACAAATATCGCACTTTCAACTTTAACCTGTTTCTTTTCCTTTGTCTGCAGAGCAGGAAGGTGAGGAATCAAGAGCATAACAAACGGTTAAACCAGCTAAAGTATAATCTGATATTAGGGTTGATTAATTGACTGCAACTGCATGTTATGAATCAGTGTTTTTCAGCGAGGACTGGCTGCATAACACAATCTCCTGTGTGCACTACAGTTCAACAGCAGCACAAAAAACTCCACAACGGAATCAATTTTGCTTAGTGTGAACACAAACTGAACATTAGGAGAGTTAACTGCAGGACTGTTGGATTAGACTGACTTAGTTTGAGCCCAATAAACTTACAACTGAGTGGGCATTTAGTCATCACATCATAACAGCAAAGTCACTGCATAGTTTCCATGATGTCTGGGTGAAAGAAGAATGAACATGAAATCAGTCTCTATCACTGATCCTTGTCCTCAGTGTCCATGAGAACCTGGGGCACTTTAGGTTGTACAGTTAGTGCATTAATTGCAGCACATCCAGCTTTTTATAACTTTTGGTGAATGTAAGCTAATGTGTTCGTAGCAGTTAGTGATTAAGCAACAAGCTTGTTGTGGAAAATACATAATGGTGGAAGGGGAACTTCTGGCACAGCTGAAATTATTGCTTTCTGCACCTTTCCGATCGTTTAATGAGTGTTTTGATCATTTCCATCACTTCAAATTTCGTTAATTTGCGAAACTGAGATTTTAGGCCAGTACCCGAACCAGTACTGATGTTGTTAAATTAACCCAAAGTCAGTGCAGTGTCCATTCCATACAGCGTAGACAACAGACACAAGACATCCAGTCAATATATAGCATTTAGACTGTGACTATATAAACAGTTACATACAGTATTTTCCTCTTCAGACTTCGTCATTAAATTTGAAATGAAACAATATGTTCTACCTACCCACTTGCACAAGGTCCACACTCACTCATAATTAGGGAGAAGCTGCTCAAGAATTATTTTTTCTTATTTACTAATCTCAGTGGTGTCTTGACGAGTTGATATCACGTGATATCCTGACACAAATATTTCTTTGCTTGCTCTAGTTAACCTTTAAAAACTAAATGTGCGCACTATACGATGATTTTCTTTACTGTCCCGAAATTGTCTTTGTCTTTAGTCTTTATGTTTCAGCACATTAAATTTGAAATGAAACAATATGTTCTACCTAGAAGTATCAGCTTGACTTTTAGCAGCTTCACATTCATGTAGAAATGACTGTGTAGCAAAACCATGTAACACAGTTTAAATACCAATGGTTTAAAGTCTAAACATAATGATAATTTACACACCAGAGAAAATACAGCATAGATGGACATTAGGACTGAAAGAAATCCAGCTGCAATGATAACGTATATCACCACATCTAGAATGAAGCCTGTTGATGACGATCCATTGTAACTAATGTTCTGTGAGGTGCTGTTGAAGTCGTAATCTCCCATTCTCTACAGTGAATCCTATAACAGAAATAAAGGTTTTAAATATATCTCACATATTTCAGTGAGGTGCATCTTCACCTGCACTAAATATAAATGTAGGTGAAAACAAATATTGTATCATAGAAATTAAAAAACAACTGTAGGCTGTGACATTTACTATCTGTAACAACATCAACATTGACCCTATGGAAAGTCACAGATTCATCTTCTCATTCAACAAAATATTCTGAAGTGAATCATTAATTGGCTTCAAATTGCAGTGGGTGACATAACTCTATAGTCCTGGACACCTCTCGGTAATCAAAGTGTCACAATACAAAAAAGTTCCTTTTATGTCATAATTTCTTGTGAATCTTACAATGAAAAAACAGAAAAATGAATCATCTTTTGTTTATCTATAATATTCTGCACAGGTACAGTCTGAAACTGTACACACACACGCCTTTAAATAATCACTGCACATAAAGTGATCAACAAATTTTACCTTTGAAAGGTGCAAACTGCAAGCGTTCATACACTGGCTTCATTATTTTCTCATCTTCATCCAAACAGTGTAATTATGAGAAATGACAACCTGCAGCAGGCTCCTGATGATCTTCACTTGCTGTTCTTAGGGAACGATGCAAACATGATTAGACGTGAATATGTAAAACTATTTTTGTATACACTGATATTTTACTTTAAGACAAAGTTTGTAGACAAAATAAACTAACATTTACAGGTTGGACTGTAGTGTAGTAGCACAATCCCAAGCTATTCATATTCCTTTTCCTCATTTGTCAATACATTTAGAATTTTTTATGTATTAGATCATCCATAGAATATAAATAATGCAAAACAAACCTTATCTTCAAAGGATAGAGGAGCAGAGACTCTGCTTCATTTGCTAGAGTCTACTACTTTTCTTTACACAGTCTGCTTTAATGTGGAAACTACTAGAGGGAAGTACATTTCATATTTACTTCCACTGAAGATTGAGCAATGGAGAGTTCAACTGAAACTCAGTAAAAAAAAAACGGAACCACCAACCGGAATCACCAGCCATTTATTTATGAAAACCAGCAATAAAATGAATCCGTTTCCCAGAGAAGGTCGATTGCAAGTCTGTTTTGAAAAAATAAACAGTTTTAAAAGGTTTTAGTGACTCCTCAGGAAATGAGCTTATTAAGTTAGAAGCTAAAAATGAACAGTTTTCTCAAAAAAGCAGAAGTGCTTTTTGGAAATGAGTCACTCTGATCATTGTGGAGTTTATACTATTAAAAATAACACTTTATGCTTTATTCTTTTAACAAATCAGCTTGTCTCTTCAGGAGTCACCACAGTAGAACATGTTACGTACATTGATTTGGCATGAGGTTTTACAGTGGATGTCCTTCCTTCCGCATTCCACCCAATTTTTATCTGGGCTCAGGACCAGCACC